>NC_033798.1:128872827-128882421 GCF_001876935.1 Asparagus officinalis | reverse complement strand
TGTAACTTCCATCATCAGTGTTCGATGGAGACTCAGCTATCCATTGTGATTTTTAGACAGCCTACACCTGCTTAGGCTTCAGGATAAAATTCCTCATGCGTGTAAGGCACGGATTATGGTGTTATTAATAACAACCTGCCACAATGTTGAATATGTGGTCTTTTGTCCTTTTTACGGTCAAAGACTAACCGGCGATGCGTGCTAGACATAGACTTTGGGATTTTTGGCAAACCCCCAGCCATCAACGGGTTTGATGTGCCTTTACCGATTACCGAAGCTTTTCCCCAGCAGAGTCGCCATCTTTTGTTTGTGGTAAAAATTGCAATAAAGAGAATAAAGAAAATTGATTTGTATTCCTTTTGATCTCGATTACAACTTGATTACAAAAGAGAGGAGAACGAAATTGGTTCTTCCTCTTTGTTTAAAACTGGGTTCTTCACGGTGGCGATGGAGTGCCTCCCTCGAGTGCTTGCGTCGAGTTTGCTCTCCGTTGACGATCCGCACGTCTTGATTCACTGGATCGATGTCTTCTCCTCACGATTTGACGTTGTGGAGAACTTGCGTGGCAAGTTTAAAACTCTTAATGAGTTGATAACTCTGATCGAGTTTGAACTCTTGAAAAAGAGTTGATTTGAACCGAAAGTTCGGTTAATAGCCAAGGATCAAAGCTCTCTGTTGCTGAAGTTGAAGATGATCTTCGTTGGAAGATGATGTCGATCTCCTCAAAAGCCTGTCTCCAATGGTTGTTCCAAGCCAAGAAAAATCGAACCTGTGTGGTTCAGATGCCAAAAATCCAACCCAACCCCAAGCCCTTGAACTGAATTGATCTTCAGTTATTTATAGAGGATTAAGGGGGTGAAACCGCCCCTTAAATCTCTCCTAAGTGGGCATAATGGGGTGTAACCGCCCCCAAATCGTGGGAAACGGTTTTAGAACCGTTCAACTCATGTTGAATGAGTCAAACGCCCACGTTGGCGTTCAGGACCCTAACCTCACGTCTTAGGATTGAGACGCGAGGTTGGGTGTTGGCTGAACATTGATGAACGCGAGGGTCGCTCGCGTTTTGGCTTGTTGTAGCTTGGAAACGCGGGGGTCGGTGTTGGCTGGACCCCTACGAACGCGAGGGTCGCTCACGTTTCGCCTGTTGTAACGCGGGGTTCGACCCTGGCGTTTTGATGTTATAACGCGGGGTTCGACCCTGGCGTTTTGATGTTGAAACGCGGGGTTCGACCCTGGCCAAACGCCCACGTTGGCGTTCAGGACCCTAACCTCACGTCTTTGGATTGAGACGCGAGGTTGGGTGTTGGCTGAACACCAATGAACGCGAGGGTGACCCTGGCGTTTTGATGTTGTAACGCGGGTTCGACCCTGGCGTTTTGATGTTGTAACGCGGGTTCGACCCTGGCGTTTTGATGTTGTAACGTGGGTTCGACCCTGGCGTTTTGATGTTAACACACGGGGAGGACCTCCGCGTCTTGTCTTGAAGAGATTATCACAAAGTAATCTCTTTTGTCATAGCGTTGCAAAGATCATTGTCTTGTAATCTTCGTCTTGGCTCCTTGAGAATATGAGAGTCGTCAGATTGTAACTCCCGATGTTGATTATGAATGCTGTTGAACTAGAGCTCTCATCGGTTGTCGTGAAGGTCGTCAGATTGTAACCTTCAGCAATCTACGCGAAAGTCTTCAGATTACAGCCTTCTGGAAGTCGTCAGATTATAACTTCCATCATCGGTGTTTGATGGAGGATAAGCTATCTATTGTGATTTTTAGACAGCCTACAGAACCCCCTCCAAAGTTTTCGAAAGTTCGCGGTTGACTGGGACGAATTTCCGGAATACTTTGGATCTTAACTCTGATCTTAGAGCTGTTGATTCCTTGTCGTAAAGGAGTCGTTCTCTGCACTCGCTTCGAAGGCATCTTGGTTGAAGGGATTTGCCACGTAGGACCTGTGTGAAGGTATGCGCCATAATCCTGCTTCTAGAATTGACAGGAGGATGTTGCGATTGGAGCAACTTTGTGGACTTATCATCCTATTAACGAGGATTGATAAGTGGATTGTTAGATGTTTGGTGTTAACATGACAGAAATTTGTGTTGCGATTGGAGCAACTTTGGAGGCTTATCATCCTATTGACGAGGATTGATAAGTGGATTGTCAGAGGTTTAGTGTTAACGTGACAGGATGTGTGTTGCGATTGGAGCAACTTTGTGGACTTATCATCCTTTTGACGAGGATTGATAAGTGGATTGTCAGAGGTTTAGTGTTAACGTGACAGGATGTGTGTTGCGATTGGAGCAACTTTGTGGACTTATCATCCTATTGACGAGGATTGATAAGTGAATTTGTCAGAGGTTTAGTGTTAACGTGACAGGATGTGTGTTGCGATTGGAGCAACTTTGTGGACTTATCATCCTATTGACGAGGATTGATAAGTGAATTTGTCAGAGGTTTAGTGTTAACGTGACAGGATGTGTGTTGCGATTGGAGCAACTTTGTGGACTTATCATCCTATTGACGAGGATTGATAAGTGAATTTGTCAGAGGTTTAGTGTTAACGTGACAGGATGTGTGTTGCGATTGGAGCAACTTTGTGGACTTATCATCCTATTGGAGAGGATTGATAAGTGAATTTGTCAGAGGTTTAGTGTTAACGTGACAGGATGTGTGTTGCGATTGGAGCAACTTTGTGGACTTATCATCCTATTGACGAGGATTGATAAGTGGATTGTCAGAGGTTTAGTGTTAACGTGACAGGATGTGTGTTGCGATTGGAGCAACTTTGTGGACTTATCATCCTATTGGAGAGGATTGATAAGTGAATTTGTCAGAGGTTTAGTGTTAACGTGACAGGATGTGTGTTGCGATTGGAGCAACTTTGTGGACTTATCATCCTATTGACGAGGATTGATAAGTGAATTTGTCAGAGGTTTAGTGTTAACGTGACAGGATGTGTGTTGCGATTGGAGCAACTTTGTGGACTTATCATCCTATTGATGAGGATTGATAAGTGGATTTTGTCAGAGGTTTGATGTTAACTTGACAGGAATGTGTTGCGATTGGAGCAACTTTGTGGACTTATCATCCTATTGACGAGGATTGATAAGTGAATTTGTCAGAGGTTTAGTGTTAACGTGACAAGAGAATGTGTACTTGTGATTTGCACAAGGTTTTGGGAATTAGCGTCTCGCTGGGGAGACTTGCTAGGTGAGTTTATCATCAGGAACAATGAGTTTTGATACCTGTGATTTGAATTCGATTTTGAAGACTTATTGTCTTGCTGGGGAAGATTGCGATTTGAGCAATTTTGAGGACTTATAATCCTATTGTCAAGGATTGATAAGTTGATTGTTGTCAGAGGTATATTGTTAACGTGACAAATTGGGAGTGATGCAAGTTGAATGCATACTCTGTGGGGATGATGATCGTCAGAAGTGTAATGTTAACTCGACGATGTGAAAGATTCGTTACTCTTAATCCAATGGATTCCAAGTAACCAACCCCCAGTCTTGATTAAGACTTAGCAGGGGAAGAAAAAGAGGTAGACAAGGCACATCGCCTAGTGAGGCACTATCCATGAAGTCGAAATAGAGGCACATCACCTGGTAGGCCATTATCTGATGAGTTTGACTATCAGAGGTAACTGTTAACGTGATAGTTTTTGTGGACCCGCCATCCTACTTGAAGAGGATTGGCAAGAGAATTTGGAGGGAATGGACTATCAGAGGTAATCATTAACGTGATAGTTTTGATAGACCCGCCATCCTATTTGAAGAGGATTGGTGGGGGAATTTGGAGAAAGCAGACTATCAGAGGGTAAATGTTAACGTGATAGATTTATGGACCTGTCATCCTATTGAAGCGGATTGACAAGTTGACGGACTATCAGAGGTAAATGTTAACGTGATAGTTTTGGTAGATTCTGTGGTTGACAGAGGTATTTTATTAAACATAACAACTGTTAACGTGATAGTTTTGTGGACCTGCCATCCTATTGAATCGGATTGACAAGTTGATGGACGTGATAGTTTTGGTAGATTTTGTGGTTGACAGAGGTATTCTATTAAACATAACAACTCAGAAAATTTATTACTCAGAATCCAATGAACTACAAATAATTCAACCCCCAGTCTTGAATAAGTGCATGGGGAAAAAGGGTAGACATGGCACGTCGCCTAGTGGGCCACAATCTAACGAGCTTGACTATCAGAGGTAGTTGTTAACGTGATAGTTATTGGAGACCCGGCATCCTACTGAAGAGGATTAGCTTCAGTGGCCGTAGTATCTTCTGGTTTTGACTGGGAAGAATGAGTTTGGTCCGATTGCTCAGGAGAAGATTGGGCTTGGTCCGATTGCTCGGGCTGATCTTGCCCACTTTGTTCTTCAGCTTTGATCCTGGCAATAATCTTCTGAGCCTGTTCGCCTTGAGAGATCAGTTGTCTCCAAGAACGACATTCTGCAACCCCTATTCGAGCTAGGATGTTGGTCTGCAGGTTGTGTCGACAGGTCTCTACTAAGGTAGACTGTGTCATACCTGACGAACACCGGAGAGCCATGGTTCGGAACCTTTTAACGAAGGCTTTGACGGATTCCCTCTTCTTCTGCTTAGTGGCGAGAAGGGTATGGATGGAGACTTCTGTATCCTCTTCAAAAAATCTTGACAGGAAGAGTCTCTCTAAATCTGCCCACCTTTGGATACATCCGGCAGGTAATTTCCTGAACCATTCAAAGGCAACTCCCTTAAGGGTGCCAATGAACAATCGAGCTAGTATGGCATCGTTTGATATTACATTCCCAGTCTGTGACTTGAAATGATAGATATGTTGGTTCGGTGATCCCGTGCCGTCAAAAGCTTGTAGCGTCGGGACTTCAAATTTTGGAGGATAAGGGGCTGCGTCCCATGATCCCGTGCCGTCAAAAGCTTGTAGCGTCGGGACTTTAAATTTTGGAGGATAAGGGGCTGCGTCCCATTCGGCAGGGTAGGGCCTGACAACTCCCTCATCTTGGAGCTCGCTTCTGTTAGCAATGACATTGAGGCGGGCTTCCAATTCCTCGATTTTAGCCGACTGAGGATTTTGCTCATACTCCGTCTCTCTTCCTTCATCAGAGGAAGATTCCAGGTTGTGGGCTTCTTGGTCAGAAGCCGTGTCATCAACCATTTTTCCCTTCCCTTTGCTTGTGTGAGGTCGGGACGAAGACGTTCTTTCCCTTCGGGAAGATTCTTGCCTGAGTGGCGAATCTGTCTTCTGAGATTTGGCCTTGTCTGTGACGAGTTGAGTCAACAGGGCCAGGAGTTCATTGATGGCCTCTTGCTGAGATTTGAGCATGGCCTCCTGCTCATCAAGTCTCTTCGCGAGATCTTCATGGTTTTCCGTCATATAAGCGTAGCTCTCATGTTCAACAAAAGAGCTTGATGACTGGGACTCTGCAATGGCTGAGTGTTCATCATTGGAATTGGTTCCCCTGGCTAACCTCCGATAGTTGACAGGGCCTGTTCGCGTCCGAGTATGTTGATAAACTCCATCAGGCTTATTCAGGAAGTCTTTCAAGCCAGGAGACTGATCGTTCTCTAACTCATCGGAACTAGGAACTGATGATCTCCCTCTGCCGATCATGTTAGAAGTGACTCTAAGGTATTCATCCTCAGGAGTCTTCTTCTTGTGTGAACGCCGTCATTGGTTGGGTAAAGCAACGTTCGTAAATTGGTTGAACACCAGCAGTTGGGCCGCATATGAGCAGCATTGGCGTCCCGAGAGGACCGTAGGAATCAGTCGTTCACATTGAAATGAACGAATGACTTGTTGCATCGATCTTTCTCTCGATGTGAACTCTCTCGAATCTGTTATAAAGATTCGAGGAGAATTACTCACTGATTGCGAGGTTTGAACTGGAACCCCCAGTCCATGATTGGACAGGACTGGCTCTTGGTGAATATGGATCTGGTTGAGATGCCTTGAATCCATAAACTTCTTATATCCGCCCCTTAACCTAGTCGCGCTACGAAGAGTATTCGAATGCTCTTGTGATGGTATACCCCCCGGTGGGGTTCGGGGCAGCGCCCCGAAGCTCCACGATATACACCAGGCGCGGTATTAGATTTGGAACTTGGGACGCGAGGGTCACGTTTGGCGTTTGATACGCGAAGGTCGCGTTTAGCACTTAGGACGCGAGGGTCGCGTCTGGCACTTAAAACGCGAAGGTCGCGTTTGGCACTTGAAACGCGAAGGTCGCGTTTGGCACTTGAAACGCGAGGGTCGCGTTTTGGTTTGGCGACATGAGGGTCGCGTTCTTCATGGCCGACGCGAGGGTCGAGTTTTGACTGGGAAACGCGAAGTTGAAGTTCGCGTTCAATGTAGACTTGAGGTCCGCGTTTTGGAAGTAAAACGCGCCATTGAGGGCCGCGTTCAATCTGGTTCTCGCGAAGCTCATGTTTGGGCTCATAAACGCGTTTGGGCTCACGAACGCGAAGTTCGCGTTGGTTGGAGAATCGACTTTCTCGAAGTTATGCTCGTCGCTGAGACCTTCTTCTTCGCCGAGCAGCGTTCTTCTTGGCCTGTTTTAAGGCTTTTGCAGAGGCATCATCGGCGTTTATGGAGCTCGTCTCCTCTCTAAGCCGTTTATGGCCTAAAGCACATCGTGTTGACGCGGATGTGGGACATTCAACTCGCTGGGCGAGTTCGGCTGAGGCTAAGCTCGCTCCTGAAGCAGAGTGACTGTTCGACAAATTGCGGCCAAAGGAGAGGACTTTCTTCGGCACTCCAGCAACAGTTAGAGATTTAGTCTCCTTGGAAACTTTGTGGATCTTGCGCATAGCCTTGGGGCTAAGGGATCCGGAAGAGATAGCCTCCTCAAACTTGGCTTGATCAAACTCTACCACGAGAGTTTCGACAGTTGTTCCAGTGAGATGAACATCGGATTGCACCACCACTTCTTCGTCACAAAACCTAACTCCCCAGCAGAGTCGCCATCTTTTGTATATAGGGAAAATTGCAAAGAAGAGAATAAAGAAAATTTGATTTTGATTCCTTTGATCTCGGTTACAACTTGATTACAAAAGAGAGGAAAACGAAATTGGTTCTTCCTCTTTGTTTAAAACTGGGTTCTTCACGGTGGCGATGGAGTGCCTCCCTCGAATGCTCGCGTCGAGTTTGCTCTCCGTTGACGATCCGCACGTCTTGATTCACTGGAACGATGTCTTCTCCTCACGATTTGACGTTGTGGAGAACTTGCGTGGCAAGTTTAAAACTCTTAATGAGTTGATAACTCTGATCGAGTTTGAACTCTTGAAAAAGAGTTGATTTGAACCGAAAGTCGGTTATAATTATAAGCCAAGGACAGAGGTTCCCTGTTGCTGAAGTTGAAGATGATCTTCGCGTTTTGATGTTGTAACGCGGGGTTCGACCCTGGCGTTTTGATGTTGTAACGCGGGTTTTGACCCTGGCGTTTTGATGTTGTGACGCGGGGTTCGACCCTGGCGTTTTGATGGTTGTAACGCGGGTTCGACCCTGGCGTTTTGATGTTGTAACGCGGGTTTTGACCCTGGCGTTTTGATGTTGTGACGCGGGGTTCGACCCTGGCGTTTTGATGTTGTGACGCGGGGTTCGACCCTGGCGTTTTGATGTTGAGACGCGGGGTTCGCCCCTGGCGTTTTGATGTTGTGACGCGGGGTTCGACCCTGACGTTTTGATGTTGTAACGCGGGTTTCGACGAGACGCGGAGTTGGGTACCCGCAGGGCGTAGAAAAAAACGCGGGTTCGACCTCGGCGTTTTGATGTTGTGACGCGGGGTTCGACCCTGGCGTTTTGATGTTGAGACGCGGGGTTCGACCCTGGCGTTTTGATGTTGTGACGCGGGTTCGACCTCGGCGTTTTGACGTTGAAACACGGGGAGGACCTTCGCGTCTTGCCTTGCAGAGATTATCACCAAGTAATCTCTTTTTGTCATAGCGTTGCAAAGATCATTGTCTTGTAATCTTCGTCTTGGCTCCTTAAGAATATGAGAGTCGTCAAATTGTAACTCCCGATGTTGATTGTGAAGGCCATTGATTAGAGCTTTCATCAGTTGTCGTGAAGGTCGTCAGATTGTAACCTTCAGCGATCTACGTGAAAGTCTTCAAATTGTAGCCTTCTGGAAGTCGTCAGATTGTAACTTCCATCATCGGTGTTTGATGGGGGATAAGCTATCTATTGTGATTTTTAGACAGCCTACAACCCGTTTCACATGCAACGTTGTGCTAAGAGAATTGCTTCTCTTAGACTTAATGCTATGATTTTGATTACATAGACTTCATCATTTCTTACGGGAATATGGCATCCAGCAACGCATATTAGGCGTTGACTCATCCCTACTTAGGATTCGGGATAAAAGTCCCCAGAATTATACTCTGGTGTCTTTTTCAATCGGTGAAAGACTAAACCGGCAACGCGTGTTAGGCGTTGGCTTATCCCTGCTTAGGCTTCGGGATAAAATTCTCCATGCATAAAAGGCATGGATTTTTCAATCGGTGAAAGACTAAACCGGAATCCCCCAGACTGGATTCTGGTGTCTTTTTCAATCGGTGAAAGACTAAACCGGCAACGCGTGTTAGGCGTTGGCTTATCCCTGTTTAGGCTTCGGGATAAAATTCCCCATGCATAAAAGGCATGGATTTTGGGAGTTGAAAAAGGTGGTGTCTTCTCTTGGGGGCAAAGACGAACCCGAAATGGGAAAGGAAGAATTTTATATTCTATCTCCCGACACTGAGGAAAAAGAATTTTATATTCTATCTTCAGCTGGAAAGGAGACTCGAGGTGGGATCTCCACTCCTAGAATCCAAAGAATTTTATATTCTATCTCCCGACACTGATGAAGAAGAATTTTATATTCTATCTTCAGCTGGAAAGGAGACTCGAGGTGGGATCTCCACTCCTAGAATCCAAAAAGATAAAACTAAGAGTGGGATCTCCACTCCGAGAATCGAAAAGATTCGGATAACCCTAATTGTCGGAAGGTTTGATTACCGAACTAAAGATAAATTTCTCGTTTATCAAGAGTGAATTATAGTCTTGGTCCTAACTGTAGGAATGTTTGACCAAACAGGGGTTTGAGATGACCCTAACTGTAGGAAGGTTTGATCACTCGAATTGAAAGTGGACCTCTCGTTCATGGAAGGAATCGAGAGGGGACTTTGGTTGTGTTCCTAACTATAGGAAGGTTTGACCAGGTAGACAGTGAGAGTGGGAATACAAATCATAGTGGGGGTTTAGTGTTTATCACTTTGTTTGTAATGATCGGGTTATCCCTAAGAGAATTACATATAGTATTTTTCCGGGAACTTCCCGTTACATGAATCATCCACCCCCAGTTTCTTCGCGAAACTGGGTTTATCATTGCATTCGGTTACATGATCGGGTTATCCTTAAGAATATTACATATAAAAATTCTCCAGGAACTTCCCGTCAACGGTAGGAAACAGTTTAGACTCATATACCTATTGGAGTATCAGGGAACAGTTTAACCTCATATACCGATTGGAGGATTAAGAAGCAGTTTATACTCTTATACTTGTCGGAGTCTTCATTCGACTTAATTGAGTGTTATGACGCCGGAGTGTTGA
>NC_033798.1:128821967-128872698 GCF_001876935.1 Asparagus officinalis | reverse complement strand
TACGCGCAGTACTTCGGATCTGCAGTATTGTCAGCTTCCTCCTGATTCGTGATGGGTGGGAGCTTGATCTTGTTGTTTTCAAGAAGGGTCTCGAAGATGGCTGGAACGTCTTCGTCTTTGAATGAGTACTCTTTTTGGAGCCTTGGATCCGAATTCTTCTGTTGTCTTCGGAGCTGTTGTTGTGACGTTTGATTAACGTCAATAACTGTTGTAGGTGCCTTCCCTTCATCATAGGAAATAAGACTCGGATTCAGAAGGTTAGCCATCGGTTGGCTTCTTTCGACCTTCCTCCTTCTGAGAAAGCGTTCGGCCTGCTCTCCGTGCACCTTTAACTCTTTCCAGGTATTGAGCGGCTCTACTCCCATAACGTCCAAGATATTAGTGGACAAGTTATTATGACAGGTTTGCAAGACGAACTCTTCCGTGACGGGATCCTTGCAGTTCATTGCCTGATTGCGGAAGCGTTTGATGAAGGTATCCACCGACTCTCCGTCTTTTTGTTTCTCATCGAAGAGTGTCCTGACCGACACTTCGGTGTCATCATCGAAGAAATGAGCGAGGAACATGCTCTCCAGGTCCTCCCAGCTGTTGATGCTTCCAAATTTAAGACGCCGATACCAATCGAAGGCAGGCCCGCGAAGGGTGCCGACGAATGACCGAACCATCAAGGCTTCATTGACCATCAGAGGCTCGTTGCCAGAGATCACTCCCAAATGGGACTTGAAATAGATCAGGTGCTGAGTGGGGGAACCTTTCCCGTCGAACGGCGTGAAGTTGATCAGGTTGAATTTTACCGGGTACGGGATCGAATCCCACTCTTTCGGGTAAGGACACGGAATGCCGGTCTTCTTCATCTCTCGATCAGACATCAGGGCGTCAATTTTTCTTTCGAGATCCTTCATCTTTTCGGCCTCATCTATATCCTGTTTTGGACAATTTTCGAGAGGAATAATACGGTCACCCCCAGTGTTATCATCATTGGTGGGTCCACCCCCAGCGTCGTTATTTTTAGTGGGGCCACCCCCAATATTTTTTTCATCCACATCTGAATCGCTACCTGCTTGGTTAGCAGTGCTGCGACGGCTGGATTCACCTAGCTGATTCGACAAAGCTCGGCAACTAGCTGATTTGACAAAGCTCGGATTTGTTGGTCGTGCATTTGTCTCATCTCCTGCATAGCCATTTCCATTTCGATTTTGAATGCTTCTTTCTGCTTGGCTAGAGCATCCTCAATGATTTTGGCTATTTGCTCGGTGTTGATCATGAACACTTCTCGAGCTTGTCCTATGCTAGACGTTGTATCGTCGGAGGCGAGTGCGGAATAAGAATCTGAGAGTTCGTCATCGGAATGGATTCCTTCATGGATCCCTTGGTAATCGTTATATCCGACGGCTTCTAGCTGAAGCTGAGCTATTCCTGAATTGATTCTTCTTCCTGGAGAGAAATCAGGGTTGGAACCACTTGAAACAATCGGAGATTTTCCCTTATCAACCATATTGACGGTAACCTCTGGGAATTTATCATCTCGAGTAACCAATCTTCTTTGGTGGAAATGCCTTGATCTGGGCTTCGTCTTTCCATCGGAGATTCTCTCGAATACCGAGACCCTCTGCGAAGCGGTCTTGGGACAGCTACACGCTGACAATACTGCCCGGATAATTTTGGTACACGGACAGTGAGAGTCCGCTTCCCGGGTACTTCTCTTTCGAGATTTATTCGTACCCCCAGCCTGATAGTACAACTCATCGACGTTGCGGTCGGAGTAACCTATCGGTTGCTTACATGGATTCTCAGGTATAACGCGTTCGTCTTGTTGGCTTTTGCAAGAGTCGCACGTTTGGAATCACACCTTTGTGAGGGTGAAACCTTAACGGGCTCCTGATTTTCTGCATGTACCGCCAAGCGGGCCGTTGCAGAAATTAATTTGTTAGGAGGTCGCGTACGACCCCCAGTCTGGATGTTGGCTCGAAGCTCCTTCAACGATCTCCAGCTTTCCTTAACAAGCGCTTTTCCTCGATTCTCGGGTAGGGCACCGATACGATCTTTCAGAGGAATCCTAAACTTGGGGAAATCCGCGCTGAGGTAGGGCTTTACCGGAGGTTCGGGATCTGAAGTTGACGAAGGCCGGAGAGCAACGTCGCCTGCTTTTGCCTTAGGCACTGATTTGGCTTTTGGCACCCAAACTCGTCTGGATCTCGGCGATCTCTTAACTGCCTCTTCCTTTTGCATTTCTTGTGCTTTTCGCACAAGGGTCCGGGCATGCGCAAGCAAGGTGCGGCGCTTCTGGATTCGCTCCTCGAGAGTAGAGCAGGTTCTTTGGACACGAACCCATCCGTTAATTGGAGATCGAGAGGAGGATTCCGATGCTGGTCGTGGCAACAGATTAGCCACTTGGCGCTTTCTGAACTCCAGATCTGCTTGGTAATGGAGTCCCGAATTGGCGCGCGAGGCGTTGTCGTTTCCTTTGACGTGCTCTCTTTGATAGAGTTGGCGCGCCTTCAGTAGTCGACTCCTTAATCGTGAAGGAGCTCAGATCTGCAAACTTGGCTTCATTGAACGCCGGTGGATCATTGCAAGGTGCAACGGCAACAGCGGCGGAGAGATCGTCTTCTTGGATCTTCAGATCTGAAGACCAGCAGATCTTTCTGGAGGAGGAGGCACTCATGCGCTTGCCAGGAGAGGCGGATCTGGAGGAGGAGGAGGAAACGTACTCCTCGAACTTTTGCTGGTCGAATTCATATTCGACATCTTCGAGCACTGGGATCTTGATCGTCGGCTGCGGCACGACAGCTTCGGCAGCGAAGCTGTTGGCTCGATCCGCGAGGAGATCTAGAAACTTGAAGCGCCTATCTCGGATAAAGCGAGATATTTGCTCTTCTTAGTATTAACACAACGTGATAATACTAAGGATCGGGTACGGGTGATGTAGATCTGACGAAGAACTCTCTCTTGCGTTGAAGAACTGGATCCGATCTCTCCTCCTCCTCTCTGAAATCTGTGTACTTTTAAGTCTTCAATCCGGCAGGGCTTCGCTGAGGCACACAAATTCCAGATCTGAAAAAATGAGGCCTAAGGCTTGTATTTATAGGCATGAGGGATAACGGAGCGGTTAAAACGGACTACAGGGCCCAAATCCGCGTTGGGACACCCCTGGGGTGTCTCGGAATTTCCGAGACACCCTTGGGGTGTCTCGGAAAATCCGAGACACCCCTGGGGTGTCCTGGAAAATCCGAGACACCCCTGGGGTGTCTCACATTGGCCGAGACATTCCGTTGAGGTGCATTCGTCCGCTTCCGCTGTAAATTCTTCGTCCGAACTCGGATTTTAGTGATTCGAAGTGCGTTGGAAGTCTGACGAAGAGTTCTATCGGCTCCAATGGTTGGATTATCTGTAGAATGAACGAGACACGAAGGGTGTTGTTCTTTTTGTAACATCGCGGGGCTCTCGATTAGCCCGTGCCTTCGTTATCCCGAAATTCCGTCAGCTCACGTAGTTCGTCGGTTCACTTCAATCGTTCACCGACGTCAGTCGAACTCCTGTGAACCAGATAGTGACGTTCATTGTCGTTCCTTAACACTGAGCTGTTTGTGGAGACCTATAGGCAATTTTCGATGCCTACAATAAAATAACAGAAACTAAAAAATCTGGAAAAATAGCTGTTATGATGTCGTCGGTCGACTGATTAGTCGACTAATGAGCTGACCGTTACAGCGAACTGGCAGCTCATCGGTCGACTGAAGAACACGATCAGTCGACTGATGACCTCATCAGTCGACTGGTCAGTCGACTAGAACAAAACAGAAACTTTTGCTTATTCCAGACGATTTCTTTAGTCGATTGAACACATGTATCAGTCGACTGATAACACTTTATCATCCTGTTTTAAATAGTAAAACCGATTTTTAAACTCCTTTTAAAAATAGTAAATAAAATAAAAAATATATAAAACTTTGGGAAATGATTGTAAACATGAAAATGAACATGTTACAAAAACTAGTTTTTAAAAAGCACCTCCAATTTATAAAATATCATCATTTTGCAAATATGCCCAAAACATGAAAACATGTGATACTTGAATTTTGATGTTTTGACATAAACCAAGTTTTGAAACTATTGTATGGATTTATAGACTTGATAAAAGGTATAACTTATTGTTCTAAAGTCTATAAACCAAAAACTCAATATTATGCAAAAATGAAGTTTTGCACAATATGCATTTTATAAAATGATAAATATGAAATATGTATATATATATATAAACAAAAGTATATGTTTCATATTTATATAAACTTGTAAACTACAAAACCAAAAACGTGTGTGTATATAACCAAAACTTGTATGTGTGTGTATGTGATTGAGCTTAAAGTACTAATACACATAATATAAAAACCTAAACTAAATTACCCTAACTTGATTGATCTTCAATAAGCTCTTCTTGGTAAACTTACGAATGAAGCTTGAACTTGGATCTTGAACTTGAATTGCATTGCTTCATATCTATATTCCTTCCATCCTCCAAATGATATGATCGTGAAAGCTCTAGTCCATCCATCCTCCAACACATTGTTTGTCTACAATAGATAAGAAAACACAAACACTTGACAAACAATATTAGTTATAAATTGTTTGTAATAACATCATCAAAACAAAAAGGCCAACAGAATCTTCCTCTACGTACCCAATGCAAAACCCTAGATCTGAAACCCTAGAGCTCCGATACCAATTGTTGTGTGCCGTACGAAAGCGTGCTCGACAACTAAACGAGTCCGCGAGCGATGAGAGAAGAGAACCAAAATCAAATACGAGTGCAATTTACCAAAATATGACACAAATCAAACCAAACAGAGATTTACGTAGTTCGGCAATTATCTATGTCCACAGGGAGAGGATGGGGAGATTTTACTATATGAAGGAGAAATACAACGGGTTACAACTCACAAAATCACTCGAATATAACCCTAACCAAAGCTCTCAACTCTCTCACAATATCTCCATCTCAAAACGCTCAAAAGACTCACAATTCTCTCCTTAAGAAACCCTAAAAATGTGTGTTTCTATTTATATCAAAACTCAATCCAAAACAAGCCAGGAAACCTAATTCAGCCCGTATCCGTTTTCAACCGAACTCATGCCATCGGTCGACCGGCCATAAGCATGGTTTTCAACCCTGTAATTTGCATGTTGTCGGTCGACCGCATGAGCATGGTCGGTCGACCGACCAGAAGCATGATTGTTTCCTTATTTCTGGCGATTGCGTCGGTCAACCGGCCTTGCTCCTTCGGTCGACCGACCCGAGGATCCCTGTAGCTGCTTCTCAGCTTCAATTTTCCTGATTTTGCCCGCATTTTCTACACATACAACATCAACATTTTTCTTCTTAGTGCATCTATATGAGTACGGATACGAACAAATTTATGAGTGGGGCAACAAATAATCCCATATTGAAGCATTTACTTTGGTAATGAAACCCCACGCAGTGCAATTAATATATACGCATCTAACACAATTCGATCATCTTATCATCCCATATCGAAGCATTTACTTTGGTAAAGAAACCCCACGCTGTGCAATTAATATATACGCATCTAACACAACTCGATCATCTTATCCTCTAGTCTAGTCCCATAACGTGTCACAATCTCTGGATATCCGTATATTAAATAACCATCCATTCATAATTCATAATTAAATGCTTCAAGTTTTTTGTTACAATCTGAATAAAGGAAGAAAAAAAAAACGAAAAAAAAGGAGAAATAAAAATAGAAAAATAGAAGAAACCAAGTATATGGTCAGAACATGTTTCTCTCCCTCTTTCTTTTTGATTTTAAGATCAACTCCAATTCAAACAGGTTTTAGTCCATGCTTTAGTGCCGCTCTCCACACGATATCGATTCGATCAACGTCGATGGCTCCGACTTCGTGGTGAGTCCACCCCTCCAAGCTATGGACCACGCCTCCGGCATGACAAGCGTGTACCACACCTCGGTCCAATTTATACTGTTATACGGAACGTGGTATCAGAACAAGTTATACAAAATCGCGAAAAATTTCACAAAAGAGCTATTCTAAATTATTGTTTTTAAAGAGAACTACCGTAAATTTATCACAAAGCTTTCAATACCCATGTTGCCGCTAGTGACTTGTGAATGAAAGTTACCACAATTTTTTTTTTTTTTTGATATTTTCGTCTGTATTCAGACTTAACACATGCAAAAAATAAAAATAAAAATAAAATAAGTAAATAAATAAATTTGCTGATCACCTCACACATGCCAAGTCCTTGCACATCTTTGGGAAGTCTCATCGCAGCCAACTTCCCGTACGTGCAGTCCCTTCTGAAACTAATGATTGGAGGAACCACGAATTGGTGGAAGTGAGTTCCTCGAGGAGCCCACCTTTGCTCTCTCGGTGTGAGCCACTTACCCACGATCCATGTCTGCAGTCAAACACCGTGAGACAAATTATGAGTTGCCACGGTCTCCACCACTTCTACGTGTCTTGTAATACAAAAATAGTACAACTCTTACAATACACGTTGATAATACCTTGCAATTTTGTGCCGCTTGATACTTTGTGACTTGAACTAGGTACTGTTGAAACTCTACAGGAGCTTCTTTCTGGATTTTAAGAAACCTCTCTGTTGACAGGGTCAGCATCTACACAACACAACACAACAATATAAATACGAACCGATGAGCTTACAGTCAACCAAGATCACGATAATGATAATGCGTCCGATGGTTCCGATGACTTTAAAGCTCACCATTACTCGGATCTTCTTTCTGCATAGGTACAACGCGATGGCTCTCCCAAGCTTAGACGTAGCACCGGTGAGAAACACTTCACCGACGTTTGGAGGGATTTCATTCAAGATCACCGCAGCGGTTAACGTATTACCATGGACCACTCGAACTTTGAGGTTGGGGTGTTTGTTGACGAACAACGTGCCTCCACCGTTGAGCGCTTCATTCTGCATAAGCAATTTAATTAATTCTCGAATCAAAATCTTTAGAAAATTCGTCGATATATTCTCACAGATGCATGTTTGTATGCATCTGATGAACTTTTTATATATTAATGATGATGAGATGATAACACGGTTAGGGACTAAATTTACCTTGTTCAGTGCGGCCAGGCTGAGGACCTTGATGCCCATCTTGTCCGCCCTCAAGATAGCGAGCTCGATCTGATCGTTGATCCCATCCTTAGCAAAAGGCAGAAAATACTGCAAAAAAAAAAAAAAAAGTTGCATCAATATGCATTTTGTTAGTATCTGTTATACTCTTTGACGGTCGCTAATGATCCTGAGACTAATAAATTAACGAAGTTGCACCTGAAATCCGTATCTCGGAACCAGCCAAGTCTGGTGAAGTCGACCTCTTATGTTGTAGAACGAAAGCAGGAAAGTCTTCGAAAATGCCCACATGAAGAGCATGATAATAAAAGCACCAGGCCATAGAAGCAATATCCACAACCTCACCGAGAACGGAGACGAGCTAAAAGATCGAAGAATGAAGGGCGAGTGAAGAGAGAAGGCTACGTCCACAACATGGGCGAGGAAGACGAACGCAGGAACTTGATCATCTTTGGCTGCGACGAAACAAACAGTTTATAATTTATTATGTTTTAATGTGATGCACATGTTAATAGTAATCAGGCCAGGTTTAGTTTTTTTTTTAATTAAATAATTTACAATATGACTGTTTTAGCAAATCTTACCAATTAATGTAGCATGATGGAAATTATTTATGAAGGGCTAGTTTATCTAACCACAAAAGGGATCAATAATTGGAAAGTCATTGGTCAAACAACTAGCAAGTTTTAAATTTGAACGTGAGTGTTGTTCTATGAGATTAATTGCTAAATATTGCAAGCAATTAATCACCCATCTGATGTTGATATTTGGACCCACGTGGCTTTTCTAACATCAGGTGACCCACGTCTCCTTTGAAGGATATGTACATGCTACCAAGCTACCTTGCGTTAATATAATATGAACAGCCTTCATTAATTCCTAACCAAGTTTGGTCTTCAGATTCATCAACTTTATTCACATGTATCATAATAATTCTCTTTTTATTGAAGCTGTAATTTCAATTTCAGCTTTGCTGCTAAAAAAATTTCGAGTGTTGGAATGGAATTTTAAGTCACAAAAATAAAATAATGCTTGTTGTGTCAGAAGTGCATTTTTCCAGATAATTATCAGACAATTTAAAATGCAGCCTAATATATTATCAGATAATTTTAATTAATACCTGAGCTTATTTCCTTCTGTAATTCCCATGACCTGTCATTGAGTGTCCCTCCCAGTAGATCGAAAAGGGGCATAAAAAGGCAGAAATTGGAGTTCTTCTCTGTATGGTGAAGGCTATGGTAACTGCACATCAATTTAAAAAAAAAATACGTTTATTTATTGGACAAAAGTAAATGGTGTCATAAGATCTGGATGAATAGTGAACTCCATAAATATATTTGTAACTTAGACTACGAGGTTGGTTGAGGTCTGGTGAGCTGAAATTATTTGGGAGTCCCAACTGTTAAAATTGAATATTGATAACAAGATAAATATTTTAATGCCTCTTATAGCCCAGGACTAACATAGATAAAGATAATATTACCTTGATCACATATATATTGTAATTTGCTTTCGTTCATCCTTGGCACGGTCAAAAATAGAGAGGGTAATATGTAGATGGTCAAACTAAGCTAATCTAGAAAGAAACGCATTATCATAGTTAAATACTCCCATTTCATGGCTAACTGCCTTAAGAAATAAAATTATTTTTTTGTATACGTGTTACCTCCAAAGAGATGCCTCCTCGTATTTGGACTTAGCGTAAACTTAGCTTCTCGTGAGTAATCAACTATAAAGACTAATTAACTTGATGTTATAGATAAACTAATTAAATGATTTTAAAATGATGTGAAAGACAAAAGAAGAATAAAAATGGTGCAGCTTGCTTTAGATTCACCCCCTTAGCATGTGAAAAAATAGAGAATACCTAGATGGCCAAACTAAACTAACCATATCAAGAAACTCAAATGCTTAATTATCAATACTAGTTATGTTTAAGATTATGTATCATATTATTACCCATGGTGAAGGAGACTCCTTTTGCCATCTACACATACTTAACGTACACTTATATCACTTGATATCCAACTAAGCGTAATGACCACTTAACCTACTTAGCGTACACTTATATTGCTCGGTATCCAACTAAGCGTAATGGCTACTTAACCTCAATTCTCTAAGAAATTAACACCAGATATAGCCTGACTGTATCTGCAAATAGTTATATAAGCATGTCTTCATGCATGCATGTATGTATGTATATGTATATGACCGGTCACTTACGTTGGAGTGTAGACGATATATCGAAGAAATGGGAAGGCATGGAAGATTCTATGTGGGAAGACCTCAACGTTGCTATGTCCCAGGCACCTCATGAAATCAAAGAACAGAATGTATCCATAAACCAACCCCATGGACCCAAACCCCATCAAGTTGGCTCCTACGACGGGCGCACCCATCACTATACTCATGACTAGGTGCTCCAAAGGAGTCCCAAATCCAGCTGCACAAGTTACATCATGTACAGGTCAGTTACAAAATACATCTCTTCGATCTTTTACAGAAATTATACGGCATGCGCGCATTAATAATATATCAAAGAAATATCAATTAGTCATCGGATCAATTTGTATACTGATCCAGCCACGGACAGAACAATTTTGGTTGACTTACCCGTGAAAGATTGAAGAACTTTAGAAGAATGGTGGGTTGAATGGTACTTCTCAAAGAGTGGGCCTCTGTGGAGCAATCTGTGGGCACAGTAGAACAGTGGCTCAGAAACGCTCACATGAAGAAGTGCAGCCATGATCAAGCCCCTAAAATCCCATATCGGGAGGTTAATGAGAGATGGGAACATGTAGAAGAGTGCTGCTCCCATGAATACTTGCAGAATAAGGAAATTATCCCTGTTACAAAAAAATAAATAAAAAAGCATAATTACTAGGAGGAAAATACATGGAAATTAAAATTTTAGAATTTTCTTTATTAGACCCTCGAAATCGGATTTGAACACATACCAATCCCACTCCTTATCGATCTGCTCGAAGTCAACACCGTCCTTGATGATTCTTCGCCTTCGCGTGAGGAAAAGCATGCTGCTAAAAGAGAACCACGCTTGGTGAATGAAGCCTCTGAGGAGTGAGAGTGCAAGGAGGTGAAGACACCATGACGAGGACTCCACAGAAATGCCACGATCGACATTGTACCGGGAGTAGAGAACCTTGGCTACTAGAGGCCCGTACAGTAGATACTGAGCAAACACAGAATACAGGTGTCATCAGAAAATTAACTTACATTAGTTTGTGAATTAATGAAAGAAGATGAACGAGGGAAATTAAGTTTATATATTTACCTTGCAACTGCCTAAGTTGCTCCATGGCCATGATGCTAAGGGAGCAACCATTGTTTCTACAGTGAGATATATAGAAAGAGAGGCTTGAGAAATCTAGAGAAGAGAGAGAGAGAGAGAGAGAGAGAGAGAGAGAGAGATTTGGTGGTTTGCTAGTTAATATGTATATGACCCCTGCAGGGCTCAAGCTCGTAGGGGATGTGAGAATAAGAGAGGCAACACTACCATGTATATATATAAACAGAGAAAAAGGGGGAGGAGTTAAAGAGATGCTCGGAAAGAGTTCAAAGAGTCAAGACAACCAAAAGAGAGAGAGAGAGAAATGGATAGTTGGGGAAATCATCAATTCAATGAGCTGGGTATAAATAAAGATGGGTGGCAGTATGATCCATCTTTTGTTGAAGAAATAGTCAAAAGCTTCTCATTCATTCATCAGTTTTTTATTTCAATTTATTTGCATGTGAGAAGGTCTCGTACTTCTCTTTTAATTTGTTGATGATTTTGACCTTTTTAAAATCCCTATTAATCCTATGTTGTTCAGCTGCCACCATATGACTCGTAATGTGCGTTGGAGCGCCATGAGGATCGATGGAGGGCATTCGGGTCTTGATCTTGTGATTTTATTATGATTTTGCTGTCGTTAACAACTTTATGAGACGTGAGATTTTCATTGTAATATCAAAGAAAACTTAATAATTTATGGGTCCATGAGGGCATTTAAATTCCAGTGCTCTCTTTCTTAATTAGTGACAGGTTTCATTTATGTTCAATACAAGAAATGGATTTGTTGATACATATAACACTAATTTGTTAGCCTTGCTAGCTATGAGAGAGATCACAAGTTCAAGATGGTCTTACGTACATGGAGTTCCTTCATTTACCGGTTGCAACAATATTGCTATATGAAAAAAATTTGATATACAGCCCTAAATATATGTACAAGGGCATTTGGTAAGTATTAACGCAACGCGGAAGTAATAAACCTCGGAATCCACCAAGGAACGTTCTTTGAATCCACAAAGAACAATCTCCGAATCCACGAAGGAAATATAATAAGAGAAATTCTATTGATACAATTTATGCCTCTAGAGCTCACAATACTATATTTAAATACAAAATAAACAAGACTCCTACTGTGACCCGAACTTTGCCAAAAATAGTAATGACAAAACTCTCCTGAAAAGAATCTATGATTAGGGAAGTAAATCGATTAAATTTAGAGTCAGACCGGATTTGCTTCCTAATCAAAACAGACTCCTAAAACATTACATAAAATAATAAAAACTGACAAAAACTCTGAAATCTCTCAATCCGGAGGGAATTTGGTGATACAGACGGTAGCAAACCGAACAACGATGGGTTTGGTTGACTCGGTCTCGAAAAAATACGAGATTTACATATATAATTCGTCAAATTCCGACGTACAATTTTAGAGATATAACTCGTTCTTTGTTGCAAATTATTTTTGGCTGGGCCTGCGTTTAGGCTTTTGACGGTCCCGTTTCTCCATAAATATATCCGCAATGTGTTCTACATCAAGTATATATGTATTAATTTAACCCTATATGTTTTTGGGGTTTTTTTTTCTTGGTGTGTGAAACATAGAGCAGCTTGTAGAAAGATTTGAAGAAATCTCCTAATATTTCCTCTCAGAGAGAGAGAAGGCCACGACTAGGATCGAGATTGAAAAGGTTTGACGAAGATCTAGTCGATTACTATCAAGGGCGTACGTATAAATGTATAATTAACTAGCTCGGAGTGAAGCTCGTTAAAAATTCCATGCCTTTGGTTTGATTTTTTTTTTTTTTTTGCCCCCCATTTTCTTGTTAATTCTTTATCTTCCATCGTACATATTTGCAAACAACATTAATTGTTTAGTCGGTTAGCGTTGTCGATCCCCAGACGCAAGTGTCTCCAACACCCTACATACCTTAAACAATCCCTTACTTACTTAAACTTGGAGGTGACCTAAACCCCTCTCAAAATCTTTGATAAATCTTCTTGTCTTTAAAAAGAAAAAGATTAAATACTAATATTTTTGCATGTGAGAAATAGGCAACCGATTTCTTTGTTGTTCTTCCCTCCTTTTCTGTACGTGGTCCTGCTTAATTAATTAGCTTTTAAAAGGGAACGAGGTAACAGTTATCTCTCTCTCTCCATCACTTGTAAAGATAACACCGATAGTGCTTAACACTAGCCCAAGACCGTAATACCCAAGAAACCCGAAAGAAACCAAGAGAATAAACTTCTAAGTATGAAGAAGAATATAAAGAACACTTAGAGAACACTTGAAAGACTTTTAGAGAAATGTAGAGAACTTATGAAGAGGAAGACTCTTTATTTGAACTTGCTTTATTCATTTGTTCAACTTTTTCTTCTTGCTTACAAATGAGAGAGGTGAGGAGGTATTTATAGCCTCCCAAAGATATGTTACAAAGGATCTAGATTCTTCTAATATCACATCCATAGTTCCTAGATATTTTTCTAATCTCTAGAAATTTCTACATACTATCTAAATATTTTTATCACAAATTATCTAGATGTTTCTATACTATTATCTAGATATTTAGCTTAAAGATTTCTCTAGAACACTTTAAGGAGGTGATCAACCTTCTAGAGTGTTTCTAGAAAACCTCTAGAATTTGGACCTAATTTTGGGTTTGGTCAAACTTAGAATAATTCCATCATAAACCCAAAATTAAGCTTGATCCAAAATCAAGTTTAATTTCAATACTCCCCCTTAAACTTGATTTTGTCAACCATCCCGAGCTTCGAGCGAAGTAACTCAAATTGGCCCTTTGGTAGTGACTTGGTGAAGATATCTGCAACGTTGTCTTCGCTTCGAACCTCCAAAGCTTCAATTGTTCCATCAAGCACCTTCTCCCGTATGAAATGATGTTCTAACTCGATATGCTTCGTCCTTGCATGAAACACCGGATTATTAGCCAACTTGATAGCACTTTGATTATCTCCATAAATTGCAACCGGCTTATTGATTGGCTCCAACAAATCTTCAAGGAGTCTTCGAAGCCATATACACTCTTGAGCTGCGAGTGTTGAAGCTTTATACTCCGCTTCAGTGGTAGACAATGACACCGTTGCTTGCTTCTTGCTGCACCACGAAACACTTGTGTCTCCACATAAGAACACATACCCTGAAGTTGATTTTCGATCATCTAGATCTCCACCAAAGTCAGCATCCGTGAAACCATGAAGAGAAACCTTGGCATTGTACTTGTACATCAGACCCATGCCAAGAGTTGTCTTTACATACTTCAAAATCTTCTTTGCCGCTTCTAGATGTGGCTTCCTTGGTTCTTGCATAAACCGACTTACGAGACCCACCGCGAAGGCAAGGTCAGGTCTTGTAATGGTTAAGTATAGAAGACTTCCTACAAGAGAGCGATAAGGTCGAGGATCAGGTAGCAAGGACCCTTCATCGCGTTTAAGCTTTATGTTCACGTCCATCGGAGTAGTACGTGTCTTCCCTTCGTGTACTCCGAACCTTTCAACAATCCTTCTTGCGTAGCTTTGTTGGCCGACAAATATTCCATCCTTTACCCTTTCGACCTCCAAACCAAGAAAATTGTTCAACTCACCCAACTTCTTCATCTCAAACCTCACCGACATATCCTCTTGTAGACGAGCAATTTCAGCATCATCATTCCCGGTGATGATCATATCATCCACATAAAGAAGAACCACTACGTGGACTCCTCCATTCTTCTTGAAGAATAGACTCGGATCAGAATTTGATGGCACATACCCGCAAAACTGAAGGAATTGAGCAACCTTTCCATACCAAGCTCGAGGAGCTTGTTTTAACCCGTACAAAGACTTTTTAAGCTTGCAGACATAATCAGGATGCTCTCGTGACTTGAAACCAAGCGGTTGCTCCATGAAGATTTCCTTATCAAGCTCTCCTTATAGAAAAGCATTTTTCACATCTAGTTGCCATAACTTCCAACCAAAGCTTGCGTCTAAAGATAAAAGTGAGTGTACCGTAGTCATCTTTGCCACTGGACTGAAAGTTTCATCATAATCTTCTCCATATTTTTGAGAGAACCCTCGAGCAACCAACCTTGCCTTAAATCTGTCAATGCCCCCATCCGTTTTTCGCTTAATTCGGTACACCCATTTACAAGAAACGGGTTGGACATCCTTGGGTTTTGCCCCATCCGTTTTTCGCTTAATTCGGTACACCCATTTACAAGAAACGGGTTGGACATCCTTGGGTTTTGAAACCAAATCCTAAGTTTCGTTCTTCATGAGAGCATTCATCTCCTCCTTCATTGCGCCCTCCCACTCTTGAACTCTTTTTGCTTCATCATACGATGATGGCTCCTCTTCATCTAATGGAGCTGCAAAGTAGCATGAGTAAGTAGTGACAAACCTTTCATCTCTGAACCGAGCAGGCTTAACAATGTTCCTTTTTGGCCATTGATTAGCCATGGAACTATGATCTTCTTCCTCATCTTCCTCTTGATCAGTGCTCCCACTTTCACCTTGCGTCTCTTCTTCAAGACTTCCGCTTTCACTTGGCATTTGAACAACCGGTTCATCGATCTTGGAGGAACCCCCACCTTCTTGTTCGACCAAGACTTGAGGTGGCCCATAAAATGAGGAAACTTCATCAAAGACAACATCATGAGACACGGTGTACTTGTGTGTCTCTGGATCCATACACCTCCAGCCCTTCCTTTGTTCATCATAGTCGACAAAGATGCATTTCTTCGCCTTTGCCTCCAACTTGGTTCTTTGAGAGTCAAACACGTGGACGTAGCAGATTGATCCAAATATCCTGAGATGTTTCACCGTTGGCTTCTTCCCATGAACCATCTCATAAGGAGACTTCATATTGTTCGGACTAAGTGGCATCCGGTTGATGACATACGCTGCACATCTCATGCCTTCCGCCCATAAGGCCTTAGGCAAATTTTTGTCATGTAACCAGCTTCTACATGTCTCGCTTAGATGTCTTATCTTCCTTTCCGCTACTCCATTTTGCTGAGCTGTATACGGACATGTAAATTCTCTCTTGATACCATGTTTTTGGCAAAAAGAGAGAAACTCCTTTGACATGAACTCCCCTCTATTATCCGTCCTTAAAGTCTTGATCTTCTGACCTAATTTTCCCTCCACGGTAACCTTGAATTCTTGAAACTTGGAGAATACTTCTGATTTTTTCTTCACAAAGTATACCTCCCTCCACGGTAACCTTGAATTCTTGAAACTTGGAGAATACTTCTGATTTTTTCTTCACAAAGTATACCCAAGTGTACCGTGAGAAGTCATCAACATCTGATTTTTTCTTCACAAAGTATACCCAAGTGTACCGTGAGAAGTCATCAACAAACAGTAACATGTACTGAAACCCAGAATAGGAGGATGTTCTCGTCAGACCCATCAAATCACTATGGACCCTCTCCAACGGAGCGTTGCATCGTGAAGTGGAGTTGTCAAATGGAAGCTTATGTGACTTTCCATATTGACAGCCTTCACAAAGCTTTCCTTCATCATGAATCTTCAACTTTAGGAGCCCGTTAACCAAATCCTTATTCACTATAACCTTTAGCTTAGTCATATTTATATGACCAAGCCTAGCATGCTATATAAAGGCATTATCATTCGTACTCATCTTCTCAACATAAGAATTTGAGGCCGATAAAACATATAAATTCCTAACCCGTGCTCCGGTGAGAACCACATTCGCTTTTAATTCTTTAATATTCTTTAAGAATTTAACGTCTCTTGGGCCAAATAAAACGTAGTTACCTGAGTCAACCGCATTCACCACAGAGAGAAGATTCTTCCTTACTCCAGGAACATGATATACGTTCTTGAGAGTGATTGGGCTTCCATCATCTCCTTCAATAACAACTGTCCCTTCCTTCTCAACGCGGTGGATTGAATTATCCGCAGTAATGATGGCTTCTTTTCCGTCATGACGCTGAAGACTAGAAAATAACTTCTCGTCTCCGGTAATATGATGGCTACAATCAGAATCCACAATCCAATCATTTCCAAGATTTTTAGCTGTGGATGTACCTGAAGATGCAGCCTCCACCGTGAAATATTTTCCTCATTCTTTGTCTTCAGTATGACCCTTTGATTCCGCCATATTTGTTTCCTTCGGCTTGACTCAACAATCCTTTTTGAAATGCCCAAGTTTTCCACACCGATAACACTTGAATCGCTTCTTGTCTCCCGTAGAAGATCCTTCTCGTCCATCATTATTCTTCACTTTACCATATTTGGGTTTGGCTCTGAAGCTTTGTTGTCTCCCCGCTACAAAAGCGCTCCCTGAGTCATCATGGACTTTAACTCCCGCCATTTGCATGGCTAGTGATTCTTACGAAGATAGTAGATTTTTAAACTCCTCCAAGGAAGGTTGTGTAGCCCATCCTTGAACTGAAGCAATAAACGGTGTATATTCGGGTCGTGGACCATGAATAATAGACCGCTTCAACCGTGCTTCCGAAATCGGCTCCTCCAGATTGAGAGTATTAATCTCAGAGCAAAGATTTTTTACCTTGATGAAAAACTCTGAGATTGAAGACTCCCCCTGCTTCGCATTCGCCAACTCGTTCTCTAACAGTTGTAGACGAGCCTCGTTCTTCTTGTTGAACAATTGATCTAGTGCCTGCCAAATAGCACTTGCGGATGTACATCTTGAGACATGCTCAAATAGTCCTGAAGATATTGACCTCTTCAAAGCAAACTCCGCCTTGGCATTCTTCCGTGTCCACTCCTTTGTCGCTTCCGCTGTTGCAGCATCTCCCCTTGGTGGTGTTGTGCTGCTACCGCCGACGACATCCCATAAGTCCTCACTAACCAATTATGACTCCATACATGACTTCCATAATCGGTAGTTAGATTGGTTTAAGATCTCCATTCCCAATCCAACGACACGACCCATTGATTCCATACTTAGAGTAAACCCGAGCTCTCTTTAAACCCCGATCTTGAAGAGCACAAGATTAGAATGGCTCTGATACCATGTAAAGATAACACCGATAGTGCTTAGCACTAGCCCAAGACCATAATACCCGAGAAACCCGAAAGAAACCAAGAGAATAAACCTCTAAGTATGAAGAAGAATATGAAGAACACTTAGAGAACACTTGAAAGACTTTTAGAGAAATGTAGAGAACTTATGAAGAGGATGACTCTTTATTTGAACTTGCTTTATTCACTTGTTCAACTTTTTCTTCTTACTTACAAATGAGAGAGGTGAGGAGGTATTTATAGCCTCCCAAAGATATGTTACAAAGGATCTAGATTCTTCTAATATCACCTCCATAGTTCCTAGATATTTTTCTAATCTCTAGAAATTTCTACATAATATCTAAATATTTTTATCACAAATTATCTAGATGTTTCTATACTATTATCTAGATATTTAGCTTAAATATTTCTCTAGAACACTTTAAGGAGGTGATCAACCTTCTAGAGTGTTTCTAGAAAACCTCTAGAATTTGGACCTAATTTTGGGTTTGGTCAAACTTAGAATAATTCCATCATAAACCCAAAATTAAGCTTGATCCAAAATCAAGTTTAATTTCAATATCAGCACCCTCAAGTGATCGACTTCTCATCAAAATGAGCCCAAAATCAATTAATCATTGAGATTTGGGAGTGTCTCGACCTCAAAATTGTTAAAGTAAGAGAGAGAGAGAGAATCTTGGGTAAATTTCCCTTGAATTGAATATTGAGTGTGCACATATATTTATACAAGTAGAGGAGTGTGAGGTTTGTTCTCCCAAGCAATGTGGGACTAAAACCCACTACAATACACTATTATCAACAGCCCCCTTCAAACTCATGTTGGATCAAACAAAGTGAGTTTGCGTACAAGAAACTGGAACCGATGAACAGGTAAGGCCTTTGTGAAGAAATCTGCAAGCTCGTCAGCGGATGAAACATGAGGAAGTAGAATTGTCTTGTCCTTGATAACTTGGTGACGGACAAAATGAGCGTCGATCTCAATATGTTTGGTCCTTTCATGAAATACTGGATTATTAGCAATCTGGATGGCACTCTTATTATCACAGTAGAGAGGAGTAGGAGTCGTAACAGAAATACCGAAATCACTGAGAAGGCGACGAAGATGAATAATCTCTTTAGCTGTTGTGGACATTGCACGATACTCTGCCTCAGTACTGGAAAGAGCAATAACATCTTGTTTCTTACTTCGCCAGGAAATAAGGGAATCACCAAGAAATATACAATAACCTGTGGTAGACTTTCTGGTAGTTGGATCACCAGCCCAATCAGCATCAGAATATGCACAAAGCTCTAACTTAGATGTAGCAGAAAACAAAAGTGAGCGAGTGCTAGTACCCCGGAGGTACCGAAGAATCCGTAATAAGACAGCATAGTGTACAGAACGTGGGGCACTAACAAATTGACTGACAATACCAACAGCATGAGAGATATCTGGTCGAGAGATGCACAAATAGACCAACTGACCAACAAGATGTCGATATCGGGTAGGATCAGATAGAGGCTCACCGTCAGTAGAGCAAAGTTTGACATTCTGCTGGAGTGGAGTATCGACAGTTGTATTATCAGTTAACTCAGCTTGATTTAGAATATCTGAGAGATACTTCTGTTGAGACAGTAATACACCCCGCGGGCCTTGAGAAATTTCTAGACCAAGGAAATACCGAAGAGATCCAAGATCCTTCATGTGGAACTGTTGTTGCAACTGAGATTTTGCGTATTGTATACCTGTCATATCATCACCTGTAATGATCATATCATCTACATAGATGAGTAATAAAACCCTGCCACGCGATGTAGTGCGAACAAACAGAGAAGCATCTTGATGACTTTCTATAAAGCCCGCTTTGAGCACAACATCGCGAAAACACTCAAACCAAGCGCGGGGTGCCTGTTTGAGACCATAAACAGCACGACGAAGGAGACATACATGTCCCGGAGGAATATTTGACCCTGGAGGCGGTTGCATATATACGGTCTCTGATAAAGAGCCATGAAGAAAAGCATTTTTGACATCCATCTGGTATAAGGGCCAACGATGAGCAGCAGCGACCGCAAGGAGAGTACGCACAGTGGGCATCTGAGCAACAGGAGCAAAGGTCTCCTCATAATCAATACCTTGTTGCTGAGTAAAACCTCTAGCCACTAAACGAGCTTTTCGACGTTCAATGGTGCCATCAGGACGAAACTTGACCTTATAAACCCATTTACTGCCAACAAGAGAGATCCCAGGAGGACAGGGAACAATATCCCAGGTATGAGTTTGCTGAAATGCTTGAAATTCCTCAGCCATAGCTTGTCGCCACTCTGGAATTTGAACTGCCTCTTGGAAGGACTTTGGCTCAACAATAGTATGAATGGCAGCAAGAAAGTTATGAAAGATAGGTGAATAAGAAGTAACAGAAGCATACCGGGCAGGCATGACATGTGGGCGTTTGCCTCGACGAAGAGCAAGAGGAACCTCAGGCGGGGGAGATGCTGGCGCAGGTGCATGAAGATCAACAGTATTTTCTGGAGTGAGAGTTGTGTCCACAGGATATGGATTAGATGGTGTAAGAGAAGACTCAGGTGAGGAAGAGTCAACAGAAGGAGAGGGAGAGATGTCAGGGAGATCTCGAAAGGAAAATTGAGGTGAAGAAGTGGGTGATGCAGTGGACGGGGAAGCATGATCGGTAGAGTGGAGGAAATTAAAGTCATCAGAAGTAGAATAATATGGAGAATCCTCTTCGAACTGAACATGACGAGATATATGAACTCGACGAGTTGCGGGATCATAACAACGATAACCTCGATGTTCTGAACTAATTCCTAAATAAACACAAGAAACTGCTCTGGGAGACAATTTATCACGTTCGTGAGATGGCAGAAAAACAAAACATCGACAACCAAAAACGCGAACTAGATCATAACGGGGAGGATGAGTATAAACACGACTATAAGGAGTAGCACCGGAAAGAGAGCTAGATGGAGTGATATTAATGGCATGAGTCGCGGTGAGAATAGCCTCAGCCCAGAAACGACGAGGAACAGAGTAAGAAATGAGCATTGATCGGGCAGTATCGAGGATATGACGATGTTTGCGTTCAGCAACACCATTTTGCTCATGAGTGTAGGGACATGACTGTTGAAAGATAGTCCCATGAGAGGACATGATAGAGCGCATGGCAGAGGATAGGTACTCTTTGGCACAATCAGAACGAAAAACTTTAATACGAGATTGCCATTGAGTGAAAATCATAGCAGTGAAGGCTTGATAAGCAGTAAGTACGTCAGAGCGATTCTTAAGTAGGTAAACCCATGTAAAACGAGAGAAATCGTCGATAAAACTAACATAATATAAGTAGCCAGATGAAGAAGGCAAAGGAGCTGGCCCCCAAATATCAGAATGTACTAAATCAAATAAGGAAGTGGATACAGATGTACTCATTTTAAATGGTAAAGCAGTGAATTTAGCCAATTTGCAACCAGCACATGACTCAATACTAGAACTAGATGATACAGGACCAAGTACTCCAGACTGAATAAGACTCTCCAGCCTTTTATTACACACATGACCAAGTCGTCTATGCCATAAATTGGCAGGAAGCGAGGTAGAGGGTTTTGACGAACAAAGAGAAGCAACAAGAGAACGTGGACGTATGGACTCTGGAAGGTGAAGATATTCCAGAAAATACAGTTTGTGCCTCCTACGACCCGCCCCAACCGTCTTGCCCGTCTGTGGATCCTGCACAATACAAGTATCAGAAGAAAATGAGACAAACAGGCCCGCCATGCATAAAGAGCTAATAGAAATTAAATTCAAGCACAATTGTGGAGCCACATAGACGGGACCAAGTGTTAGACGACCAGATGGATCATTTTGTGGGGTAATAGAGCCATACTGAGTAATGGACAATGGTTGTCCAGCAGCTGTGTAGATAGGAGGAAGAGAGGATGAAGTAAAGACAGAGGATAAAAGTGAGGCATTACAAGTCATATGAAAGGAACAACCAGAGTCAAAAATCCAGAGATCATTCATACCAGAGACTGAAGGATTAGCTGAAGAACCAGCAAAATGCATACCAGAGAGTTGTGCGGCGGATGTAGGCAGATGAACGCCAAATAATTAAAAATAAAAATAAAAAAAATAAAACATTAAACGGCTGCAAAGCAATAAGGCCAAGATTTGGCAAAAGAACGCAAAAGCGTTAAAAATTTTATTGAAAGGGAAATAGCCCTAGCTCTGATACCATGTTAAAGTAAGAGAGAGAGAGAGAATCTTGGGTAAATTTCCCTTGAATTGAATATTGAGTGTGCACATATATTTATACAAGTAGAGGAGTGTGAGGTTTGTTCTCCCAAGCAATGTGGGACTAAAACCCACTACAATACACTATTATCAACAAAAATTAATATTGGTTTTTCTATAGAGTGCCCATGGGCACTCTATGAGAGAGGAGAGAGATAGAGAGAAATGAATTATGCACAGAAATTAATGCAAATCAGAGGGGGCTCATGGTCATTCATTTCTCTCTATCTCTCTCCTCTCTTATAGAATGCCCATGGGCACTCTATAGAAAAACCGAATTAATATTAGCGTGGGGTTGAGAAAAGCCTTCGCATAATGTACAACTCAAAAGGATGGTAAGCCAAATAAGCCGCCCCAGCGCTTCCATTAATAAAGGAACAGACGTGTCATTCTTAAATAATGATACGAACGGTCGGTCGAGGTGCATGGTCTCTAAACAGTGAGGTATTAATTGTGCCCATAACAACAAGGTCATGCGTGTATATAGTTGCTTGAGTACACATCATGACTGCTTCCTTAGATTAATTATCATATATGATATATGATTGATTTTACTGGTAAAAGAAAATTTTTTTGTTTACCGGAGCAAATAAGATCTCATCAATCGATCTTAGCCATCATGTTTTCCTCTCAACAAACCGATTCCACGTTCCTACGTTCCTCTTAACAGAGAAACAAACGTTGATTTGGTCACCATAAGACCGAGTCAATATAACATTGCATACTTAATTTATAAATTCTACTTAGAATTAACCGGTCGTCATAAAGTAGCAGATAATTAACTAAGATTATTATGTATTGGACGGCTACATACATACATAAAACTGCAGACGATCGAGCGAGCGAACCCTGAATGTAATTATGTTTGTGAAAATTGCCCGTACGTGTATTTGTATGCGTGTATCTGTACATGTGTGTGTATGCGTGTATTTGATAATCCACCCCATCCTGAGCTAACATCACGTAACGTACTTACAATAAAATCGAGAGTATAGCCGGATATTATGTGCCGCATATCCACACATCATGCAAGAATAATTGGTTGGCCAGAAAGTCCGCTTTATTTAGCTATATATACACACTGGAGTACTATTTTTAATATTTTTTTAAAAAAAAACTTTAAAAGTTAGATACCTAAGTACAATTTAGATTTTTAAAGCCCCCGTCGATCAATTTTACATCCTAAGCATTCTATGTTGTCGCAAACAAACTTGCCACTCATTTTGTCCATTTTCATGCTCAGTTGATTTATGAGCAAATGAATTAATTTTAAAAAATTTGAGTTTATTTCTATATTAACTATCACAATAACCTATTTAATTGTAAGTTTTCATGATCTCCCATTAGGACAAATAATATATCACTAATTGGGTAGGCATTTCTCAGTCTCATATTGGATAATTTCATTCCTTTATATCTAACAAAGGCTACAACTAAGGAAGTTGATGGTTAATAAAATAGCCTTTGATAGAGAGATAATAATCCCTATCTATCGGCAACACAAGGCAAATCTTCAAGGAAATTTTGTCCTACATTTTGAATGCACAGTTTGGCTACATCTTGATGTTGTGTACCTAACAAACTTATTTTATAGGAAGGATATATAAATATTTCAGTATGTCAATTAATTTAAGGCGCATATCTCTATCTTAGGAAGCTCACATAATTAACCTTAGCACAAAAGTAACATGATATCAGCTGTTAAGTTGCGTTAAATTCAAACAACCAACACCAACTATTTTTGTCTTCCCAAGCTCTACAAAACTCAATTCCTAATACTCCTTTTTTTGTTGTTGTTGTTGTTTTTTGTTGACAAACAATTCCTATTACTTACTTCTTACTTCTTCGAAATTATTTTTCACAGGCCCAAATGTCCCATTGATCAGTAAACTGAACATGAAGTGGGGGGATCAACAAAGAGACCTTTGTAGAAAATCGTATAGGAAGAAATAAGATGATGAGACGTGTTTTACTGTTAATTCTAAATCAGTATAATCAACATGTAGTAGTAAATACAACCAGACTAGCTACTGGATTTGTGCCGTTATCAACGTTTTGTCAATGTAATTAGACTTCTGAATTATGGCGACCATCAACTTTGAAATCGGTAACGCACACTTGTCACAACCTATGTATTCACCATATATCATTTTTTATAGAGGTTCTCCATAAGATTTTTTTTGCCCCCTAGCTTGATCAAGTATGAATACTGAGCCCATGTTGGTGACCCAACCGGCTGTGGGTTGGTGGGACTTTGGATCCATGGACTGGGTCAACCACCAAGGCGTGTAGACATAACTGCCTTCATCTCTCAACTGTTATCCTCCAACCTAACCTAAATCATGGACACCTTGTAATTAATTAATTGCATAACTATTTATTAACCCCTTGCTTGATTATCATGCTTAAAGTCTTTGATGGTATTAATGGCTGATTTTAAGTGAGAGGAGTGGGAGAGAGAAAGAGAGGGAAGAGCTATTGGTTGCCGCAAATTAATTTCAAAGTCTTTTTGATGAGGAGAAAAAAATGTGAGTTGAATTTTATCAACTTTGTTGGTAAAAGCTATGGCATTGTCACTTTGGCAGTCTAGGCTTTTGTTCATGCATCGAATGAAACTTGCATTTATAGATACGGTGATGATTTTGATAATCATAGGACAAAAGTAACAGATATTAATTTATAAATAAAGAAAATATTTAGTTAATTACTTAGGGGCTGTTTGGTTGGCTTTTTTTTGTTTGGGTTTCCCTATCAAAACTGACAAAAGCTGTCAGTTGTGGCAGCTTTACTTGCAAAAATGTCCATTTTGAGACGTTTTTGCAAGTAAAGTTACCAAAACTGACAACTTTTGTCAGTTTTGATAGGGAAACAAGAGCAAAAAATGCCAACCAAACAGCCCCTTAATATGATCCTTCTTGTAAACATGTTGGTGTAGCAAAAAAAAAAATAGACTTTCGACATAAAATTTCTATCTGTGATAGTAATATGAACTACACCAACATTAGGTATTAAAAAATTTCAAATTTTTATATGATGCGTTTTAATAAGTTTGTCCCTTGACAATTTTTCAAACTTTAATTCTTTGAATCTCAATTGAGATGTCCCTACAAACTCATAGATGCGTCCGTGTTTGTACGAGCTGAGTGTGACCTTGCTACGTGCTTTTGTCATATTTTTTAAAGCTATATGCAATAAACTTCAAATGTAAAAATTAAAGATAAGTTTTGCAAATCCAAGCTGCTCATGTGAATATGGGCAAAAAAATGATCCAAAGAATTGAAGACAAGTTGTGTTAAAGCTTTGATGATGGCATGACAAATGAAAGAAGATTTTTCTTCCTCCTTAAAAGCAAAGGACTGAGTCCAAAAGTCTATTTAGAACTCACATTGTTTCTCAAAAAAGCTACTTAACTATTTCTGCAGGAGTCTCAATCTGCTGAAATATCTTTTCCACGTCGCCCTGTTTTTGGAAACAACAATAAATCCTTTTTCATGTTTTATTTCAGTGAAGTTATAAAAAAATTATGACATTTCACTTTTCATTGTATATCTTGAATTTGATAGCAGATAGCGATACCGTGATTGTACTTTTTTAGGGTCTTTGACTTTTAAACCGTCTTTTTCTTAACATTAATTACAAAAGTGTTGGGTGCTGTTAGATTCTTTTAATTAACTTTTTGCAGTGGTTGACTTGATGCTCTGAGGTCAAATGGTAGATTTCGTTGAATTTTTCTAAGATCTTTACTTCAAATATTAATGATTATGTTGTAGCGCGCCATGCGGAAGCGTGCTCGACAATCAAACGAGTCGGTGAGCGACGAGAGAAAAAAATCAAAACCAAACACGAGTGCAATTCACAAAATAACGATCAAAATCACACACAACACAGGAATTTACGTGGTTCGGCAATTGCCTACGTCCACGAGGAGAGGATGGAGAGATTTCACTATATGGAGGAGAAATACAACGGGTTATAACTCACAAAATCACTCAAATATAACTCTAACCAAAGCTCTCAACTCCCTCACAATATCTCTCTCTCAAAGTGCTCAAAACAATGCTAATTCTCTCCTTAAGAAACCCTAAAAAACGTAGTTCTATTTATAACAAAACACAATCCCAAATAGATTAGGATTCTAAAAACGAGTATGTTACACCCTGGTGTGGCACACACCACACACATGGCAAACATGACAGATTCTGCCACACTAGGGTGTGGTGGAGTCTGTTTTGCTTATTCTTCACGTTTTTCTCAATTCCTTCGCCGTTTTCACAAATCTCCACCTCGGCGAAGTGTTCGCAACACTAAACCGACACCAACATAAGCACCAATGCGTCGTCTCTCCAAACTCGGCCGCACCAATGTGGTTGCCTACATACCCCCTCTCTCAAGGGATCAAGTCGCCCGTAGTTCATCCAAATGGCCGTCAACGATCTCAACAATCACGAATATGCAACAAGTTTCGACAATGATCAAACTTATTACTCGGAACCACCTTAGTGAGCATATCCGCCGGATTATCCTTCGTGTGGACTTTCACAATCTCCACATCGCCATCTTCAAGAACATCCTGAACGAAGTGATAACGAACGTCAATGTGCTTCGTCCTCGTATGAAAAACCTGATTTTTCGCCAAATAGATAGCACTCATGCTATCACAATGAATGGTGACGGACCGCTGCGATATATCAAGTTCCTCCAAAAATCCTCGAAGCCAAATAGTCTCCTTCACAGCCTCCGTAACTGCCATATACTCTGCCTCCGTCGTAGACAAAGCCACCGTAGACTGTAAGGTGCAACTCCAACACACCGGCGCACGGGTCAAAGTAAACACATACCCCGTAGTAGACCGGCGCTTATCCAAATCCCCGGCATAATCCGAATCCACATATCCAATGCACAACTACCTACCTGTAGTGTCCCGCTCATAAATCAAACCAACATTGAGCGTACCTCGAATGTACCTCAAAATCCATCTCACGGAGTCCCAATGACCCACTCCTGGATCGTACGTGTATCTCGAAACCATACTCACCGCCTGTGACAAATCCAGCCTCGTACATACCATCGCATACATCAAGCTCCCAACCGCACTCGCATATGGAGTCTTCGACATCAACTCTCGATCTTCAACTGACTTCGGTGAAAAACCAGCTGAAAGCTTCAAATGGGCTCCCAATGGTACACTAACTGGCTTCGTATCCATGCTAACATGAAATCGCTGTAGTACCTTCTTCAAATAAGCCATCTGTGTCAAACAAATTCTGCCCTTCTTCTTGTCTCTACCGATCTCCATTCCCAAAATGCGTTTAGCCTCACCCAAGTCCTTCATCTCAAACTCATTTGAAAGATGAACTTTTAACTCATCTATAGCCGATCTGAAAGTAGAGACAACCAACATGTCATCGACATAAAGTAACAAATAGATGTACGCACCTCCTCTCAACTTGCGAAAATACCCTCAAGGATCAAACTGGCTCTGAGTGTACGAATGACCAAGCATAAAACCATCAAATCACTTATACCATTGTTGATGAGACTGCTTCAAACCGTATAGTAATTTTTTTAACCTGCAAACCAACTTATCTTTCCCTGCAGCTCAGAATCCCAATGGCTGAGTCATATATATTTCTTCATCAAGATCACTATGAAGAAATGTCGTCTTCACATCCAACTAATCTAACTCTAATCCATACTGTGCCACCAAAGCTAGCAGAATCCGAATCGAAGAATGCTTCACCACCGGAGAGAAAACCTCATTATAGTCAATACATTTCTCCTGTGCATAGCCCTTCGCAACCAACCTAGCTTTGAACCTCAATGGAGTGCCCTCAATGCCCTCCTTCTTCGTGTACACTCACTTGCACCCAATCGCCTTCCGCCCCTTTGGAAGCTCAACAAGCTCCTATGTATCGTTCTTATGAAGAGACTCAATCTCCTCCTGCATAGCTACCTGCCACGAATCAACCTCCGAACTCTGCTCGGCCTCTCTGAAAGTAGTAGGTATCATCTCATCGATACTTTCCACCGGAAGTACATATGCAACTGTGTCGGCATACCGTGCTGGCACCCGTATGTCTCTCCTCTGTCTTTGAACCGTAATAGAATCCTGAACCTGAGCCGTCGGTCCCTGATCCTACACATGAGTACACTTATCCTCCGCATCACCGTCGTGCTCGCTTGGCGTCACCTCAGTCGGCACTTTAATGAATACTGTACCATCTGGACACTGTGGAGCTGCATTAATCTCCACCACCTGCGATATCTCCTTTGTCGGGTCGCTCTCCACCTGATGAGAGCTGGGAAGCTTCAAGATAGAAGCCTCATCGAATATGACGTCTCTACTCAGCACAATCTTCTTATCAACTAGATCCCAAAGCTTATATCCCTTGACACCACGCTTGAATCCTACAAATATGGCCTTCCTAGCTCGAGGTTCCAACTTATCAGTTCTAACATGATAATATGCAGGGCAACCAAATACCTTATGCTGGTCATAGTCATGTGTTGTCTCTCCCGACCACATCTTCATAGGGGTCTTTCCCTCAATCGTAGATGAAGGCAGCCTATTAATGAGGTGGCTCGCATATGAAAGTGCCTCAGCCCAAAAGATCTTCTCCAAACCACTATGCGCTAATAAACATCGAATCTTCTCCAGCAAATACCGATTTAACCTCTCTGCCACCTTATTTTGCTGCGGTGTATGACTAATTATGAAGTGCCTCTCTATGCCCTCGTCTCGACATAGTTGCTAAAAGGGGTCTGAAGTATACTCACCGTCGTTGTCGGATCGCAACGTCTTGATCTTTCTCCCAGTCTGTAGTTCTAATTTCTTCTTCCACTCTATAAATAAATCTAGGACTTCATTCTTATGCTTCATAGTGTACACCCAACAACGCCTAGAATAGTCATCAACAAACGTAACGAACCAATGTCGACCACCAAGTGATGCAGTCTTGGTGGGACCCTAAACATCTGTGTGCACGTAGTCCAAGATGCCCCTCGTCCTATGAATGGTCGTCCCAAACTTCACCTTCGTCTTCTTGCCAAGAACACAGTGCTTACAGAATTCTACTTTACCACTCTTGGCTTCCTTCAATAACCCCTGCTTGCACAAAGCCTGCAGTGACTTCTCTCCTGTGTGCCCTAACCTGTAAAGTCAAAACCTACTCATGTCCGCCTCTGAAGTAGCCGAAGCAACCTGGCCAATCTCGATGCTCCCCTTCAGATAGTATAAATTTTGACTACAGACTCCCTTCATCACCATCAAAGATCCCTTAGTAACCTTCGCTATAGCGTCCTCAAAGGTCACCCTGAATCCCTTAGCCTCCAAAGCTCCAACTGAGATAAGATTCTTCTTTAGTTGAGGAACGAATATCACCTCCTTCAACTCACGGACTACTCCATTGTGCATCCGAATTCTCACAGTACCTATCCTACAAATGCCACAGGATTGATTATTTCCCATGACAACAACACCCCCATCGAGTCTCTCAAACAATAAAAACCAATCTCGCCTAGGAGTCACATGATAAGTAGCGCCAGAATCAAGCATCCAATTCGATGCATCCAAATGGTTCATCTCCGGAGTAATCAAAAGAGAAAAGCTCGAATCATCGGAATCATCGCCTTTCGTAACATTCACCTTATTGGCCTTCGGGCCCTTATTCTTGCTATTCTCCTTTTCTTTGACCTTTGGGCAGTCTCTCTTCCAATGTCCCTACTCCTTGTAGAATACACATTGGTTCTTTCCAAGCTGGTGACGGCCTATTGACTTTGACCTCCTTCTATTTCCACCTTTCTGATATGAGCTTTTACCTCTCATCGACAAGGCCTCTCCTGAAGTACTAGCGCTGGAAGTCTCCTTATCCTTCCTCCTCAAATCGTAGTTCGTCAATGCGTTAGTCACTTCACTATAAGTGATAGAAGATCTCTCATTCAACAAAGTAAGCATGAAGGTATCATACTCCTCATCTGGTAAGGAGCCCAAAAGAATAATAGTCTTGTACTCATCTGTGATCTTCTCATCCACGTTTGCCAAGTCCGATAATAACTTAGTGTAGTTATTCATATGAGCCGCAAGCGAGGTGCCTCGGGACATCTGGAATCTGAATAACCTACGTAGCAAATGCAACATGTTCTCAACATTCTTCGTAAGATACTTATTGTTAAGAATTTTTCACATCTTCATCGCAGACGTCATCCCAATCACATCATATTTCAGCTCCTGTTCCAAACAGGACCTGATCACCCCACAATCGTTCCTATTCATCTTTTCCCATACCGCCTCTTCATATTTAGGTGGCCTCACATCGACCATGATGGTCTCCTCCAAATTTTGAGCATTGAGCGCATCCTGTACGTCGCTCATCCACAAATCAAAATTGATTTTGCCGTCATATTTCACTACACTAATCTTAGTGTTCTGAAAACCCACTTGAACTGTACCCGTCATCTTGCTGCTTTCACCAACTTCTTTACCCATAATCACAAACTCCAAATTGTAAAGAAAGATTCAAACTTTATAGAATTTAGAAGTTACCCAACTGAAACCTAGATTAGATTCCAGATAGAACTCCTAACCACACGAGGAAAGCGAGATCTTCAACGGCAACTTCAAACCCTAACTCCACCAAAGCCTAGAACTCCAAGAACCAAGCTTCCAACTGAATCTTCATCCACCTAATCCAAAACCCTAGATCTGAAATCTGAGCTCTGATACCACTTGTTGCGCGCCATGCGGAAGCGTGCTCGACAACCAAATGAGTCGATGAGCGATGAGAGAAGAAAACCAAAACCAAACACGAGTGCAATTCATAAAATAACGATCAAAATCACACACAAACACAGGAATTTACGTGGTTCGGCAATTGCCTACGTCCACGGGGAGAGGATGGGGAGATTTCACTATATGGAGGAGAACTACAACGGGTTATAACTCACAAAATCACTCAAATATAACCCTAACTAAAGCTCTCAACTCCCTCACAATATCTTCCTCTCAAAGTGCTCAAAACAATGCTAATTCTCTCCTTAAGAAACCCTAAAAAACGTGGTTCTATTTATAACAAAACACAATCCCAAATAGATTAGGATTCTAAAAACGAGTGTGCCACACCATGGTGTGGCACACACCACACCCATGACAAACAGGACAGATTCTGCCACACCAGGGTGTGGTGGAGTCTATTTTGCTTATTCTTCACGTTTTTCTCAATTCCTTCGCCGTTTTCATGTATGTCAATAGTGGAACCAGAGATTTCACTAAATCTCCACTTATGTTCGGGCCTTCAACAATTAACCTCCAAAAACTTTGGTCCAAAAACTTGGAAACTTCCACTAAATTTCCAACAAGTTCGGGAATTCAAAAAAAAACGCTTTGATTTTTTCACTTGTAATAACTATTTATGATGTCTATTGGATATTTTCTGTTTGGGAACTCAAGTTTTAGTTAATTACTCAATCCTTCTTCACGTTCAGTTTTTTTTTTTTTTTTTTTACTTTTTTTTTTCCTTTGTTTTTTTTTTTTTTTTTTTACTTTTTTTTTTCCTTTTTCCCCCTCCTCTCTCCCCCTTCTTAGGTTAGATAGCTTTATTGTTTTTTATGTATGATGGGCCTGCCAGTATATGAAACGCAACATTCGGAACTTTGGAACTCAGCCTACTTTAACTACGAACATAAATACTGAAAACCATCAAACATTTCCTGGGCCTATTTGGGCTATAGACAGGCTTAGGGGGTTTTTGGTTTATGTAGAAAAGTTCTAGAAAAAGGCCTGACAGTGGTAATTTTGTAATTAAAAAATTTATGTTGTTTTCTATAAATTATGTTTAGTTCAAAAAAAAAATTATAGAAATGTTTTCTATAAAGCAGGGAAAAGTACTACATTTTATAGAAATCAACTTCCTCTCAAAATGAGAGGAAACTAGTGAGAAATCTGACGTATTTATTTAAATAATAGTTTTTTATACAAACTTATCCATTTTCACTTCTCAACTCATTTTCTATAAGTTGCTTTTGATGGTGGGTTTTCGACCGTTGGCTAGTCCTAAGAAATCTGGGCTCACTCTCTGGTATCTGATTAAGAGATCAGAAATCAATGAATAGATGGTCAATACTGGAAGAAGAATACAGTAATTCTAACATATTTACTGATTAAAATTCGTAGAAAAATGTAATGAAACCCAAAGAGTTCTGACAGTAGATCAGAACACAGAGAACCCAATGTACAAAATTACCCACGGAAATACCTCAAATGAGTAATGTGATCTCTATTTGGACGTAAAATCTTTAGTGACACATTTGTTGGAGCAGAAATTTGCAGCAAACTGCTAAAATTGACAAATGACATAATATTGTTTAGTGAACTGAACTATCTGCCATGAGCTTTGTTTTTCCTGCTGCTTTTTTTTTTGGCAATTATGCGCTTCAACCCAAGACTTGTTTACATATAAGAAAAACATTCATTGGTCTATGACCAATATTTCTAGCATTCTGATGTTATATAGAACCAAGCAATAATCCATAACTCCGTTGTGGAGAAAAACACATGACATTGTAGGCTCAAACGTCAAACGACAATAGCCAGAAAGAGAAAAAAAAATGCCAAAATATGCGCATAAGAGGTGGTCATATTGAGGCAATGCGAATGCGCTCTTTGAATAGCTTAATATGGAGACAATGCCAATGCACTCTGTGAATAGCTTATGTATTATATATCTGAGCTCCAATTGGGATCCAAGATTGTCTGAAGCTTTATGATCATGAGGACATGTCCACTAATAAGATACATAACATGCTGACATGCAATGACTTCTAGAAAATACACACGATATGCACATGCATATTATGACACGGCTTCAACAGAAGTGTCCATGCACCAATACGCTCAATATTTCTGAGAAATGCATGAATGACCGTGAGCAAGGCAAAGTGATGGTAACTAGTGTTTTTTGTTCCATCACAAAATTGGAAAGATGTAATAGAAACTGTGCTCCACATAGCCAGAAGTTTGATGATCATTCCTATTATCTGACAGTACCCTGTAATGCACACATGTAGAGAATAACTTCAATCAAATTGGAGGTTTACAAGTAGCTGGCTGAGATTTTGAACCATACACGCTTCCTACACTTGAACCCCGCTCTGAATTGTTAGATCGACTTCACTAATATGACCGCTCCACGTATCGATTAGAAAGCGCAATCAAACTTTTCATCTATTTAATGGTTATGCAAGCTCTGGTATCCTATTTGTTGCCCCCATGAAATGGTAGACGAAGGAAAGTACTGCAAGAAAAATGGTAACTACAAACAATATCAATAAATAATGACAGTAAAAAAACCTCGTGCATATGACATTAAAAAAGCTTGGCATAATCATAAGCATTCTTACTGTGCAGCTAACAAACATTTGGAATATGTGTCCCCAAGCAGTCAGTCTTGCAAATAGATGCACTCTGAAGCACTATTGTACAATTTAAGATGGTTTACCATACAAAAGAGCGACAAAAAGTTCATTGGAAAAAAGCACTATTGGGCCAAACAATTGAAAAATTATTTTGCATCAGATGGACACGCTTAACCGAGACTTATCTAATAAACGAAATCATTACGCAATCGGTTCAAAGTATATACCTGAGCATCTGCTAGGATGTCCAAGCACGAGAAGGAATGAGCATGATGTATCAAGCTTTTGGATGGTTCTCTACAGCTATCTGAATCCTATGATATATGCTAGTCTAAAAACCTAGTGCGAACTTCAAACGCTGCCAAAATTGTACCAAAACTCTAAAGTCTCAACGCGGGGTTGAGGGTTATATTTCTATATGCTGGAATAGTAATAATAATTTGCCCTTGAACATCCAATACAAATTATGTAATAATATTGTAATGTTAATAAATTTAATTGTTGCACATAATTTGGTTATTATTTATATAATTGTTATATATATCCTTAGAAGTTATTTTGTTAGATCATGCACTGTGATGGTCACTTGCTTGGAGATATGATCTAACTTAGAAATTTCTTAAATTTGTGCTTAACCTATAACTAGTAAAGGATAACTTTGTTATAACAGGTTATTATGCATGACACCGATATATGAGATATGGTGGTGGGTCTCAACCATCGAGAATGGAGATTCTCCGGGTGTATGTCATAAGCACGCATTATGATGTGTGTAGCACTAGACCGTATTTGAATTCTCTAGGATGAGTCACCTAAGAGATAGAGAGTTCAAATTGTTACATGGTCCCTTTGACTTGATGATATTGTCATTTTCGATTTGATAATTTAGTATGCTTTGATGTGATGGTTAAGCTTGTTTAGCAAGCGCTACACAACCTGAAACATTGGGTTGCTAAATTTCATTTAGGAAAATGATGGATGTCTAGATAGGATCCAGTATACTTATTATGATGAGTTAATTTATTATGCATTCCCATGAAGCTATTAAATTCCTGCCGGCAGGTGGTTTTGAAAATATTTTAAAAAAAATTTATTTTCTTATAAAAATAAAATATTTTAATGTTTCAAAATAGTTTTTATTTATGTTCATGGGAATTGCAAATTTAGGCATGAGCAAATAGGTGAGTTGTCCTGCTTAAAAGAGTTGCCTAAAATAAATGATACTGGAAGGGAGTGAATGCAAGATATTATTTAATCCCATATTATGGAAGAGCTTTTTTGAACAGTTGGTCGGATAGGAATTTGATTGTTAAATTAAAATTATTAATTTGATTAATAATTGGTTCTCGATATGGGACCCAATTGGTCTCACTAATGTCATTAGAAGAGGTATACATGCAATACAATTCTATTTCTATCCTTAATTGTTATGGATAAAGTTTTTGAATAAATCTATTTCTATCCTTAATTGTTATGGATAAAGTTTTTGAACAAATCTATTCTATCCTTAATTGTTATGGATAGAGTTCTAGATAATTATGAATTGTTTAAAGTTAAAATCTCTAAGACTAGTGTAATCCTATAAATAGGGTTCATATGTAGCCTTATGAAAAAAAAAGAGAAGAGATTCAAAATCTTATGAAGATAATATGAAGAAATAGATTTTTGAGAACCTATCTCTCAGTATTGCTCCTCTACGGTGACGGGTGGATTTCAATTGGAGGCTTTTTCTCTTGAGGAAGCTATTTTGGATTGATCTCGGGACAGATTATTGTAGAAATTCGGAAAGCGTTTCAGGTATTCTTCTAATATTTAATTAATTTTGATTAATAGTCATGATATGCTTTTTCCGCTGCGTTGTATGTCATGATCCCAACAAATGGTATCAGAGCGGGTTCAGAATCCAATCTGTAATAATTTAATCGGATTAAATTATCTTATTTTGATCTATTTTGATATTTTTAATTGGATTAAATTGAAAAAAAAAATGGTTGAAAAGTCCGGGTACTGTTCACGGCCAGGAAACACTGTTCACGGCCAGGAAACACCGTTCATCACCGGAAATACTGTTCATCTTCCGGGGGTTACTATTCACGGACCGGCAGTACTGTTCATTGCCGAGAACACTGTTCACGGCCGGAGTGGGTACTGTTCATAACCTGAAATCAATGTTTACAATAGTGGGTTATTGTTTATGGGTTAAAATTCTTATGATTAGATCAAAGAATTTTTCTTTTTCAATTGTTGTAATATTTAGCTTATTGTTAGATTTGATCTAAATAGAGTTTTTAAATTGTTATAATTACTTTATCAATGTAGTTGTGGCCTATTGGATGGGCGGCGGAGGAGGAGATGACCGGAGTTGAGATTTGATCTCACAACAATATTAAACAAAAAAAAAAGGTTGATCGCCGGAGATGGTCGCCGGAGATAGGCCGCCGGTGCGGTTGCCCCGCCGGCCGCGGTGGGCTCACCGCCGCCGCCGCCGCCGGACAATTGGTGGTGGTGGGCTATCCCACAATTATAGCAAAACCCTAACCCTAGGTCTTCATTGAAGAAGATGATCTTAATGGGTTATTTTCATAAAGGGTTATGTATCCAAACCCATTAAGACTTAAGTTTAATGAAACGGGTTTGACCCGCAAACAGAACTCAAACCCGAAACCCTGATAATTTGAATTTTACTGTAAAATTATTATTAGACCCCTGATTGATCCAGAAATTGTTCTGAAGTCCATCAGGTTCTCAAACACGCTATCAAATTAGTTATAGCTCCCTGAAAAACCCAGAAACTGTTCTGGAGTCTGTGAATATTGATGAATTGCTATCAGACCCCTGTTTGATTCAGAAACTGTTTTGAAGTCCACCAGTATTGATGAATAACTGTAAAATTAGTTACAGACCCCTGTTTGATCCAGAAATTGTTCTGAGTCTACTAGTATATTAATTTTGATGTGAAATTAGCTTCACCCTCCTGATAGATTTTGAAACTGTTTTAAGATCCATCTGAATATATAGACTAATTTTTGATTAGTCCCTAGCACTTACAGAATTTGTTCAAAAGTCCATATGCATGTATAGTTTAGTTTCCTTTGTTGAAAAGATTATCTAACTCTTAGTGAATTGTTAGAAATGATATTGTATCATGTATATTTCTGAAATATTGTTTGTCTTATACTTGTGATATGATCATGTTGATTTTAAATTGTTTAAATTCAATAATTCATGTGATTAAAGTAATACATGAAAAATTACTGTAAGGTCCAGAATTGTTCTGAATTTGTTTTATTAAATAAGACAGTTTAGAATTTATTAGAAATTGACTGTTGTTATTTTCTCTCAGTTATAATAAATAACAAAAGTTGTATAGAAGTGTAGATAGATTAATTTTTTAAGAAATATAAATCTAAAGGTCTTCCATCATAGAGATATAACTTAGATAATAATTTTTTAACTTATCTGATGCCACAAAGGATAGGGTTTGTTAAAATTTATTATCTAGTTATACCTCGCATAAGGATGCCAAGTATTTTATGTATAATGGGACCACTAGACTAAAATAGGTAGTGCCACCTGTTTTATATAAAATAGCTGGATTGATGGGTTAACACTTCATTGATGTCTTGGGGTGCTCGCTAAAATAGTGGGGCACATCTTACATCAAAGACCAAAATTTAAAGGAAAATCGTTAATTGTTAATGATTGAATAGATGATTCTACCTTGTTTAATTATATTCGATCTTGAAAATCTGGAGGTTTATAATTAAACTTGGATTTCCTGTTCACATTTAAATAAATGAGAGAAATGTTAAATGTGAAATCATTACTTAAAATATCCCTGTAATGATTGTGCAATAATAAAATAATAACTTACAATATTTGTGTTATTATATTCTGCTTGTACATGATGACTAAATTTTGTCATTTTGATATGTTATTGAATGATTATAAATTAGATAGCCCGAACTGTTGGATTGGAAAAGAAATCTATTTAATTTTCAAATGCTGAATGTTTGGCCTATGATTGTCTAAGGTGACATACCCGCTTAACCAGATGTAACTGATGATAAAGATCATCAATCATAATCCTGCTTAAAGATAATAATGATAAAAGTAATGTTCATAAGATGAAAACAGATATATATTTTCATAAGATGTTTTGATATATATTAACAAATTAGATTTGTTGGAAATTAAGATCGAAATCAAACGTTGATGTGATATTTACTTCCTAATCTCACTCCTTGTTTAATTTAACTACCGCTGTATTAGAATTGAACAACTTGTTAAAGAAAAAGTGAAAAGAATATTATTAAGCAGGTTAAATCCATAATGATGGATATCGAACTGGATTGTCCAGTATTAAGAAAAGAAAATTTTCTTAAGAGGGAAATCTAAAAAGTAAAATAGATTTCTAAACATGAAGCGGAAATTTAAATAATGAAAGTCATTAGAAAAGAAAATTGTAAAGGTTGCATTATGTCACTTAATAAAGAAATGTCTTTTGAAGACAGTTCACCCATTGATTAGTAGAGTCTACTAATGTGAATGATTTTTATATATGATGTATTCATTCTAGTTTATCTTTACATACTTACAAATTTGTTGTAAGAGTACATGAAAAGATTAACTTTGACAATGAAAATAAAAGCCCTAGTTTCAGCATTGTAAATAAAAATAAAAATAATAAGAAATTTGTTTCTGTTTTGAGTGAAGGGCATGAAATGAAACTTAAAGATTGTCTTAATGTTTCTTAAAGTTAGAAGAAATTTGATTTCTATTTTTCTAAATTTTTATAGTAGTGATTTTCTATTTTCTTGTAAAATAGAATTTCTATTAAAATTTTAGAAATTGTTTTGTTGATAATTATGAAATTAAAACTGTTTATTTTCATGATTGCCATCCTTAACTCTTATGTAATGTAATGTTATTGGAATTGATAAATCTCTTAAAATACAGATTGGATCAAGGTAATCCAACTTATCTTTGGCACAAAAATACAAGGTCATGGTTAATGTTGATAAGATCAATAAATTGATAAAGGATAGTCCTTTGATTTTTCTAAATTAGAATATTTCTCAACTTGTAAATATTATCTAAGAGACATATGACCAAACTATTTTTCTAAAATAGTGCTAAAGCTCTTGCGTACTCTTGACTTCATACATTCAGATGTATATGATCCTTTAAATGTTAAAGCAATAGTTAAATATTCTTATTTTATAGCATTCATATATGATGCAATTATATATTGATGTATTTATGCGATTGCATCATAAATTAGAATGTTATTGAAGTTAAAGAGGAGTTTGATAAAAGTATCAAAGTCATCTGATTTGATCCAGATGACAAGTTCCTATTCTTAGGAGTTTAAGAGATTTATGAACAAAATGGAATTGTTAGTACTTTGACATCTACTAATTTATCACTCCTAATTATTTGTCTGAAAGATGGAACTAAACCTTATTCGATATGGTTAGGTTTATGCTGGGCATTAAAACCTGTTCTTTTTCTAATAGGTTATGCATTGGAGATTGCATATTATTTATTATGTAGAATTCCTGCCAAATCTTTTTCTTTCACTCCATATTAGACATGGATATGAAGAAAATTAAGTGTATGACGCTTGGAGATCTGGAGTTGTCATATTCTCATCAGAGAATAATATATGGACAAAATGGGAGTCTAAGGTAAATAACATCCTACTAGTAGGTTATCCTAAAGAAAGTACTAGGTATTATATTGATAATCCTAGTGTAGTTTTCAGACAATAATTATTACTAGAAATATGTTCTTTTATAAAGTCAAGCTTGATGATTAGGATTTATATAACTCAAGAAGAAAATTTGTTTTCTTTAGTGGGAGAGTTATTTAATCCAGTGGGAGAAACTTCAAATGAGTTGAAGATTGTATAAATTTAGTGGGAGCTTTAAGTAATAAAGTAAATGTAGATTTACTTACTAAATTTATTGTTGAATACACTGATTACAATTAGGAGATCAAACAGGATTTTCATCCACCTGTATAGTACAGTAGCCTTGTTAAAATATATTTGATGAAAAGTAACAAGGAGAATAAAAATCCTAAAACTTACACAAAAGTCATGTTGGACATGATTTCATGTAAGAGACCTGATATCATATTTGATGACAAACGGGTATTAATTATTGAAGAATCTTTTCCTCTAATTGTAATATTATAGTTCATAAGGATCCATTTAGTCATTTCAACGTGTTATGAATATAAGATATCAATAAATGGATTTTAAAATAACCTTCTTGAATGGATATCTTTAAGAAGATATTTACATATTATAGAATCAAGTATGTAAAATTCAAGAAGATAAAATTGATTAATTGAATCAATTAAAGTTATGAACTTAATCAATCAAACATTCATTTTGATGAAATGTTTAAGGAAATTGATTTTAATCATATCCTTAAAAAGAAATAATGTGTGTATAAGGAACAATAAAGTAAGTCCATTATATTCCTATCATTGCATGTTGATGACATATTGCTCATTAAGAATGATATTTTTTAATGTCATGAGTAAAAGTAAGATTTAGTTCTTTATGAAGGATTTTCTTTTGACATTCTATATCGTAGATCTTAAACTCTATATAGATAGAGAAATAGATATATAGAGTTGTCACAATCTACTTATATGGATAAGATCCATAAAAGATTCAACTTAATAAGATTCCAAGAAAGGAAAGGTTCCTATAAGACATAAACAATCTCTCTTTAAGGAAATGTGTCCCAAAAAGGTTATTGATCTTGTAAGTAGTTTTCAATCCAATCATAATAATAGAAAGTCTGTTTCGGGTTATATTTATATCATTAATAATAATAGCAGAATATGTAGTGCCATGTTAAATCATTAAAAGAAGGAATATGGATTAATGAGTTATTCCATAAGCTTAATATTATTTCTTGTAATAATTTTCTTTCTCATTATTATTTGATAGTAATGGAGCTGTTGCAAGAAGCTTAGAAAGAAAAATTATCTTATTAAAGGTTAATAAGAAGAAATATGTTATGGTTTAATAGATGGCTGAGCAGATAACATTTAATGTCCTTTTATAGACCATTGTCTTAAAATGTTTTTGACAGATGGGAGTAAGGATTATATCTGATTGGATGTTAGGGCAAGTGGGAGATTGCTGGAATAGTAATTAATAATTTGCCCTTGAACATCCAATACAAATTATGTAATAATATTGTAATGTTAATAAATTTAATTGTTGCACATAATTTGGGTATTATTTATATAATTGTTATATATATCCTTAGAAGTTATTTTGTTAGATCATGCACTGTGATGGTCACTTGCTTGGAGATATGATCTAACTTAGAAATTTCTTAAATTTGTGCTTAACCTATAACTAGTAAAGGATAACTTTGTTATAACAGGTTATTATGCATGACACCGATATATGAGATATGGTGGTGGGTCTCAACCATCGAGAATGGAGATTCTCCGGGTGTATGTCATAAGCACGCATTATGATGTGTGTAGCACTAGACCGTATTTGAATTCTCTAGGATGAGTCACCTAAGAGATAGAGAGTTCAAATTGTTACATGGTCCCTTTGACTTGATGATATTATCATTTTCGATTTGATAATTTAGTATGCTTTGATGTGATGGTTAAGCTTGTTTAGCAAGCGCTACACAACCTGAAACATTGGGTTGCTAAATTTCATTTAGGAAAATGATGGATGTCTAGATAGGATCCAGTATGCTCATTATGATGAGTTAATTTATTATGCATTCCCATGAAGCTATTAAATTCCTGCCGGCAGGTAGCTTTGAAAATATTTTTACAAAATTTATTTTCTTATAAAAAATAAAATATTTTGATGTTTCAAAATAATTTTTATTTATGTTCATGGGAATTGCAAATTTAGGCATGAGCAAATAGGTGAGTTGTCCTGCTTAAAAGAGTTGCCTAAAATAAATGATACTGGAAGGGATTGAATGTAAGATATTATTTATTAATAATTAATCCCATATTATGGAAGAGCTTTTATGAACAATTGGTCGGATAGGGATTTGATTGTTAAATTAAAATTATTAATTTGATTAATAATTGGTTCTTGATATGGGACCCAATTGGTCTCACTAATGTCATTAGAAGAGGTATACATGCAATACAATTCTATTTCTATCCTTAATTGTTATGGATAAAGTTTTTGAATAAATCTATTTCTATCCTTAATTGTTATGGATAAAGTTTTTGAACAAATCTATTCTATCCTTAATTGTTATGGATAGAGTTCTAGATAATTATGAATTGTTTAAAGTTAAAATCTCTAAGACTAGTGTAATCCTATAAATAGGGTTCATATGTAGCCTTATGAGAGGTGAAGAGAGAAGAGATTCAAAATCTTATGAAGATAATATGAAGAAATAGATTTTTGAGAACCTATCTCTCAGTATTGCTCCTCTACGGTGACGGGTGGATTTCACTTGGAGGCTTTTTCTCTTGAGGAAGCTATTTTGGATTGATCTCGGGACAGATTATTGTAGAAATTTGGAAAGCGTTTCAGGTATTCTTCTAATATTTAATTAATTTTGATTAATAGTCATGATATGCTTTTTCCGCTGCGTTGTATGTCATGATCCCAACACTATATTCTAACATATTCCAGCGGATTGAGCACCATTTTTATCTGCCAAAACATTCGAACTTGGATTGCTTGCTCTGATACCATGTTGTCATGTTAAAGTCTCTCTAACCATTACACCAAAACTTGGAAGTTCTGGAGAGAATTGAGAGTTATATTTTTATATTCTAACCTTAATGTTAATGTAGATACATAGGGAATCAAAAATAAAATGCAGACTTTGGAAGCATATGGATCATCTGACCGCTTTATTCCTATTTTCTTTTCTTTTTTTAAAATGATGGTTCCACAACCATAATATACTCTTGCAAATCATGAGTATAAACACTAGTGTCACGTAGCTAAAATTCCAAAACCATATATAGCTAAAATTTCACACCAATATATATACGACTCTAGCAATCCCGCAATCTTTCAATAATGGGAATAATTTCTAGACTATAGATATAACATGTTAGGGCTTTCTTAATAACCTGTAGGATTCACATAATTATCCTAATGCTTCTCATCATTTTAATTCCCGATAGTAAGCCTGAAAGGGCCTAGTCATCACGGAGTCATTTGGGTAGGCATAAACAATCATTGCAAACCCAGATCTCCAATTATCACAGTAAAAAATCTGACCAACCATTAATTACAATAACCGGATAAGTAAACATCGAATAATCATTACGCGGTGTCACCGTTTCAACTCAAATATACATCGATGCAACTGTATTGATGGGTATAAAAATAAGCTTATACAAGATCTTCTCAATTTGGAGCAATTATACAAACACCAGATGAACAAGGGGCTTTAATAATAAAGTTTAATTGCTGTCAGGCAATATACACATTCAATTAGATAAACATACAGTTTCCGGTTGTGTGCTGTTAGATTCATTCAACAAAATTCTCATACGGGAGTCGATGGTTCTCGCTCGCCTTCCGAAAGGTGAGAAGCTGTCTCCATGATTGTAAGATGAAGAGGATGAGTCGAGAGGATTCTCTGTGTGGTTTTGGTTACTGATTTCACTTGATTCGCTTCTCAGCAAAGAGGAATCCTGACAGAAGATTCAATGTTAGGTGCATATAACAGGATAAAAAATGATAACATGAACTTCTCACCAGGTAAACAAAATGAAAATAACACTTTTCAAGAAATTTCAGTTACTGAAGAACCCAATCACGGGATTACCTGAAGAGATTTCCATATAGCTTCCATTACCATGATCTCTTCGAGATCCACATTGACTTCATACCTACACAGTACTATAAGCATTACTATAAATAAAACATCGGTTGCAGTGGGAAAACTGCAATTTCTTATTAACAAATACTTCCTTTAGATCGCACATAAATATAACAAGTAAAGTCCCCTGTAAGCATGCTTTTTACCTATTTCAAAATAAAAATGAGTAGAAAAATACTTAAGCAGTTAAAAGATTGTAAAAACCAATGTTGCCATTATCAATCAAGGCGCCAACATTCTGCAACAAGAAAACTTTGATGACTGCTCGTCACCAAATAACCTTGCTCATACTCATAACTATATTAATGAAGCAAAATCGGTAATGATAAACAAAACTACTCATCATGATTTGCGGTAGGCAACGGTGGCCTCTGAGAAATAAGGGATATGAAAATGCTTTTTAAGTTTTGCCTAACAGTTAGCTAAAGTTAAAATATAAGGAATGCACCAAGCTGACGCTAACTGATTAACTGGGCTTGAGGTTATTTATTTTGGGTGCATATGACCAGATTGGTGCAAGTAGGTGCGACCAAAATGGGTATCTCCTCCAGGATTTGAACCATGGAATCCCCTTTTGCTCTTCCAAAACCACCATAGCAAGGTCCAATTTTGTGACTGAGGGCATTTGGGAGAGCTTGTTTTTGGGTTAAACTAGCTTTTAAGCTAGCTTTTTCATTTCTAACTATTTGGTAAATAACCAATAAGCTGGGCTTATAAATCCCATTTTAAAAAAGTTGGGATGTCCTAACTTTTGGAAAACTAGCTTATAAGCTCATGTAAATAAGTTAGGTTTGACCAAGTAAATGACCATTCTACCCATACAAGTTCTATACGAATTTTATCATAAAAGCCAAAAATCATCAAAAACCAGTATGACTTGCAAGCTCCTAAAAATAAGCCCTCCAAAACACCCACTACATTAGAATAAAAAAGACCACATCAAGTTTATGATAATGTTTTAACAGTGGTTAAAGAAACCCATCACATTCTACATGATCAAAACTTGACACCTCATGAAATATCATCTTCATTAATTCCATTCAGATGGATCTCATTCACAGGTCTTGAGAAAAGTTAGTTTTATCATGTAACAAGGTGTATGAAGAAAGCAATTCTAAATTAAAGATACATTATATTGCGGAAAATGAAGGGAATTTTGCTTCTAACCCCCAAAATTAAATAATTTATTTGCTTACCTCCCAAGACTTGGTCCACAATCTCTTTACTCCCAAAATCAACCTTTTTGTTTGTAGAAGCCCCTAAGTAAAATGTCAACCCATAACCACTCAAAAATATATATAAAATCCCAAAACTACCCTTGACTATACATGTGACTACCCTTTTTTGGATTTTTGTGCCTCTCTCTCATCCCTTCTCTCTCTCCCCTCTCCTTCCCCACTCCTGTTAAACCCAACGCCATTAATTTTTTTCTCCCTTTTGAAAAAAATCTTTTTCCCTCTTCCCCTTTCAAACTAGGGTGATGTTCAATTTTCTCTACAGTGGCTAACAAGATTTCCGAATCAAGAGGTCGGTTACCATTCTCTTCTCCAGTTATGGTGTCGGATCCGCCATTGTTGGGTTTAGAATCTGGACGTAAGGATCATTGTGAACGTTGGTGGAGAGTATAAACAGAGAGAGGGAGATAAGAGAAATGTTGTTGAATTGCAAATTGATTGAATTCTGAAGAGCTACCCTCAACTACTAGAGAGTTTGTAAAATAATACTATAAATGTTTACGAAAAAACTGACATATTTTATTTTATTTTTAATTATAGGTACAATTGTGGGATTTATGCATACTTATTCATAAAAGCAATACTAGAAGGGAATGACGTTTTGTAGCTTACACCAGATTATTATACGGGATAGTTGTTAAGCTTATGCATTTGTTGTTAAGCTTTTTCGTCGGTTATTAAGCTTATTCATTGGTTGTTAAACTTTTTGTTAATTGTTAAGCTTATATGTTGTTTTAATCTTTTTCATTAGTCTTATGCATTAATTATTAAGCTTATGCGTTTGTTGCTAAGGTTTTTCATCAGTTATTAATCTTATGCATTGGTTGGTAAGCTTATGTGTTAGTTGTTAAGCTTTTTCATCGGTTATTAAGCTTATGTGTTGGTTGTTAAGCTTACGCGTTAATTAAGCTTTTTCGTTAGTTGTTAAGCTTATGTGTTGTTTGTTAATCTTTTTCGTTGGTTGTTAAACTTATGCATTGGTTGGTAAACTTATGCATTTATTGTTAAGCTTCTTCATCAGTTGTTAAGCTTATGTATTGGCTGTTAAGCTTATGCGTTGATTTATTTTTTCATTGGTTATTAAGCTTATGCGTTGGTTGTTAAGGTTTTTCGTCAGTTATTAGGCTTATGCGTTGGTTGTTATTTTTCGTCAGTTGTTAAGCATATGCATTGCTTGTTTAGCTTATGTGTTTATTGTTAAGTTTTTTCATGATTAACAACTGATGAATATTATTTAGTTATTTCCTTTACTCTCTTTCTATTACTAGACGAAAAAACTTAACAACAAATATACAAGCTTAACAACCAATACATAAGCTTAACAACCGACAAAAAAACTTAACAACCAATACATAAGCTTAACAACTAATGAAAAAGCTTAACAATACATAACAACTAATGGAAAAACTTACCAACCAATGTATAAGCTTAATAACTGACGAAAAAACTTAACAACCAACGCATAAGTTTAATTAATGAAAAAACTTAACAACAAACACAATAAGCTTAACAAATAATGAAAAAGCTTAACCAACAAACATATAAGCTTAACAACCAATGCATAAGCTTAACAACTGACGAAAAAGCTTAACAACCAACACATAAGTTTAACAACTGACAAAAAAACTTAATAACTAACGCATAAGCTTAAAAACTAATACATAAACATAACAAATGACGAACAAGTTTAACAACAAATGCAAATGCTTAACAACTAATTCATAATATTAACAATTAACACATAAAGTTAACAACTAACTGCTAAGCTTAACAATTGACTACGAGTTTATAACCGTACTCAAATTAAAGTACGTATTTAACATAATAACCATCACTACAATATAACATATGAAGAAAAAGTTTACAATTATTTTCAAAACAAACTACATTATAAAGTTTGCAAAACAACCCACAATATGACATCTAAACATCTCCTTCGAACTCTATTGGTTCATTCTCCGCTCGTGAAAAAAATTGCCATCATTCACAATGATCCTTAGTACGTCCATATCCCAAACCCAACAATGACGGATCCGACACCACAACTAGAGAAGAGAATGGCAACCGACCTCTTGATACAGAATTTTTATTAGTCACCATACAAAAAATTGAACCTCACCTTAGTTTGAGAGGAGAAGAGAGAAAGACAGAGAATTTTTTTAAGAGGGTGAGAAGAATTAATGGCGAAAGGGGTTGGGTTTAACAGAAGTGGAGAATGGGAGGGGAGAGAGAAGGGATGAGAGAGAGTGAGGCAAAAAAATCGAAAAATAAGGATGGTCACATATATAGTCAAGGGTAGTTTTGGGTTTTTTTGTGTAGGTATTCGTCAGTATTGTACTTAGGGGGTTCTACAAACAAAAAAGTTGGTTTTGGCCTTTTGGGTGTAAAGAAATTGTAGACTAAGTATTGGGAGGTAAGCAAATAAATTATTTAATTTTGGGGGCTAGAAGCAATTTTTCCGAAAATGAATGAGAAAAGGAATAGCGAGGAAAGAAATAGTTACAACTTATAAATTTAACTGCAGATATTGCCCTTTAGAATTTTAGATGTCACAAGCTAAACAACTGACATCGAAGAGTTTTCAACAGGATATTGATAAGCTATACAATGATATGCTTCACAAATTATCAAGATAACACAAATTTCCATGCAATAAATTTTGTGAATTGCAAACAACATAATACATTGAAATTATATCAATATATTTTGGATTGATTGTAAACAGACCAACTGTAGTATCGCTCGGTTGCAAAGAGACCCCCTGTTTCGAACAGAGCCCATGTAATTCTATTTATTGAATAGACGCCTTGTAGTATTGGCCCAAGTGCAAATACACCCCCTTAGGACTATAGAACTATAGGGGGTTTATCCTCTCCAATAGAACTATAGGGGATCTATCCGCCTCCTCAAACATTTTTAACGATTTTAAGGTTCACAAGAACTTCACTCAGGGGGTCTATGCACAACAAGTAGAACTACAAGAGGTCTACTCGCAATAAATAGAACAATAGCGGTCTATTCGCAAGAAATAGAACAACAAGGGGTCTCTTTGCAATTGGGTGATACTACAAAGGCCATTTTTGTCCTTGAGAGAAGAAACTGTATAAAATTTTGGAAGAATGAAATAAGTTCTTCATAAAATTATACAAACCTTGTAGGGCCTACATTTCGATTAGATGCCCAATCTGTGTCTACTCTGTCTTGCAGTCCTGATCTCCCTACTTGTGTTATTTCCCTTTCTTCATCTTGGTCTAGAATAAAACAGATCAATTAAACTATGTTAATAGATAGATGATAATATGCCAGAAGGCCAAGGTTTTCAGAATTTGAGGCAAAAGTATATTCACCACTAGATGGACTTCCCACATCATGGCAAGAATGTATAATTTCCGAAAGGGTCTGATGTTGGTTTACATGCACAAGTCTTTGCTCAATTTGAGGTTCCATTTGCATTCTTATTTTTGCCTCAATAACCTTCTGCTCCTCCTTTAGCATCACAAAAGGAAAACTCGTGAAGGAAAGAAGAATAAAATACAACCAGTATTGACATAAGTCGAGACATGCAAAAAAAGCTTGAGAAAGAAAACGTACTGCCTGTTCTAAGCCCTTCTCCTCTTCAGTTCTAGCACCGTGGTACTCAACTGCATAACAGGATGTTTTGCAGAAGGGGCACCTTAAAAAGTTAAGTATCTCAAATATATCAAAGTTCATTGCATTGTAAATCCGTAAACGGGAATAAAATCGAGAAATATTGTTTGTCAAAGACGCTACTCTGACCTAATTTAAGAACCAACACTACAGCCAAAATTAAACTGCACATAAGCAAGTGATAAAAATATAAAATCCTAATTTATTGTATAACAAGAAATCAACCGACTAACCCAGGAAGTTTTAGTGTTTACAGTCTTGCAAGAGACTTACTTTTATATCAGGTAAATGCTGCCTTGAAAGATAATTGGTAAAAGATAGAAACACTACAAGTAAAAGGACACTAACTGGAATAAGTACTAATGGGAATGTTCTTCACATCTATAAACCTTAAACAGGCTCATATACATGGTTCCTGTTTCAGGAGCTTCTTTGAGAAACTGAATTTTTCTTCTTTTTCCCCCTAGTTTTACTAAAGAATTTAATAATCTCAAGAAATAGTATAAGGTGTCTTACCCTCCAAACTAATATTTTGTTCATTATTCCTCAATAGTACTAATTGCATTCAAAAAATATTAAATTAGCATTTATACCCTTATCATTAATATATACGCACATTCACTTGTAAATTTAAATTAAACTATAGTCCTTGCCAATTGGAAGTGCTAGATTGCAATCCAATTCTTTGGAAATGCAGGTACCCATCAATATTAAAATATAAATGCATCAATATAATTTACTTCAAACATATTTTTACCTTTTAAATTTACTCTTATTATATTCTAGATCAAGCCCATGCAAGAATGTGTAAATAATTAAACATCATCAGAAATATAAATTTATGTATATTTGAACCATACAGTGACGTCAGTTTTCTCTTGTTAACGAGTAAAGACATAAGTGTCTCCCTTAAATAACTTCTTCCTCACTGTTACTATTATACATTGAATAAGTTTGCAGAATTTAACAATAAGTTATATTTTACATATTTTTTATGGTGAAGAAAACTTAAAAGTTCCAAATGCAAATGTGACCGTATTTGCTTACTTTTTGTTGGAAGGGTTTTGTTTGTCCTCTTTTACAAAAAACGAATGTGTGCATGTGTGGGTGGGTGTTTCATACTGGATTTTTCACTGTAATCATGTGAAAAAACAAATGGATAAAAATTTCAGCTTAAGCAACTGAACAATCAGTTAGAACTTCAATCAGCTAATCTTTCAATTTGGCAGCCGAAAAGTGTCTTAGGAGAATCGAGGAGACACTAGAACTAGAAGAATGAAACAGGTATTATTTTATTCTGATGAACATGGAAAATGGTTGTCGTATTCAATCATGATGTGGTTTTGAATCATTAACCTTCTAAAATCTTAACAAGAGCAAGCCACAGACATTAGTGATAAGAACTTCAAGCCATAATATAAAGAAATAACATACAGAACCATGGACAGCTAGAAGGATACTGAGCCGGTCGACTAGCATGTGAGGGCTTCATCTGCAAAAAACATTCTAAAAATTAAACAAAAAGAAGTTCAGTCATCTGATTTCAGTAGGAAAACAATGTATTAAGACAATAAAATATACACAAAGAGAAGCAAATCGATGAAAATTTCTCATGGACTGCCTATCTAAAGCAACACCTTCCTCGGAGCGAAATCAAAGGCCATATTTATTTGAACGTAAATATAAAGAAAATTTTAAGTGCACGCGCACGCAGGCGCGCGCGCAGACACACGCACCCACCCATGCACGCACACACGCACACGGGCACGCACGCGCGCACACGCACAAGCACAAGCACACACCCACGCACACACGCACGCCCACACAGACACACCCACACCCGCTCGCTCGCACGCACGCACCACACCCGCGCGCGCGCACGCACGCGCACACAAACGGAATCACGCTCTGTAGGATTTGCACAAAGACATATATGTATAGTGGGGGGTATGAGTGCTTCACGTGTAATTTGGATTCAAGAACTAATGGGTTAACATTTTGCTCAAAGTGGTCTTAATTATTAATGTGTCATAGTCCGAGCTGTAATCCATGAATTAATAAGGTACTGATGATACTAATATTGAATATGAAAGAAATCATAAGGTACTGATGATACTAATATTGAATATGGAAAAAACTATGTTATAGCCCCTGAAAAAGAAAGTTCTTACCAGTGCAGATTCCTTTGGCGCAGCATCTTGACCGGTTCAGGCTTGGATAATACTAATATTTAAGGAAAAGAAGAAAATTAGAGATAAAGAAGAATGACGACATTTATTAGTATGGATTTTATTAATATATTGGGAAATTATGAAGAAACACAGTGACTTGGTCTGCTCGGTTTGAGTATTAACAAATTCCAATCACACAGTACTACCAACAGAGAAAAATGAGTACATTACAAAATAATAGAAGAATTTGAAGAAAAGTAGAGGAAATGATTCGATACCCTTCTGAATTAGCGAGATTACAGATACAACGAATTTTCATTTCAAACAAAGGCTATAATAATATGAAAAATCAGAAGGAAATAGAAAATATGAAGGTTTCTGCAAAAAAAATTGTTTAAAAAAAACAAAGCTAGAAACGTAATTAAAACACAAAAAAAAACAACAAATTAGCCATATCTGATGTCTAAACAGTCACACAGTCAACTATGGAAAATTGGAAATTAAGCAAAACTGAAGCAAACAACTGAAGCAAACTAGGGGCAAAGGAACTGTAAATTTCTTCTCTTACGAGGAAGCAAATGGGGCACTCCTCGAGATCGCCGTCGATCTGGGAATCCTCAACGGCATCGAAGCAAGGCGCGAGCTTTTTCGCAAGTATGAGCTTCCTCAGCTTCTTGTAGTCCACGGC
>NC_033798.1:128812667-128821957 GCF_001876935.1 Asparagus officinalis | reverse complement strand
GGCGGCTCACGCACATCTTGTTCCCCATCTAGGGTTAGGGTTAGGGTTTCGACATTGAAGAGAAAGAGACGAAGGGATCTCTTTTTTATTTAAAAAGGGAAATAAAGGGAGGGAACTTGAGAGAAGCTGAGGTCTCAAGCAAAGAGCGAAGAAAAGCGTCACGAGAAAATACCCGAAAGGGTGAGGGAGCGGCCGAGAATGGGTTTGCTTTTTCGTTTTATTACAAGGGGTGCCATCTATCCGTAGACAAAGGGTGCGGACGTCCGCATAGAACTACAATTTTGAATAATGTTTAATCATCACGTTGATAGATTTAAATATTATTAATTTTTCAGGTGGCTATACTTTTTACTTATACATTTTTTAGTACCAGGCTTTATGCACGTGTATTGCGCGTGGTTAAATATCATGATTAAGTATATTTGGTTTATTTTCTTATTAAAACTTGTTCATCAGTTCCACTTTGATGGTTTTTGCTTACTTATATCTCTAAACTTTAGCATTGTGATTATTTATTTTCTTTAATGTTCGTTTAAATAAACTACACCCAATTAAAAAATTTATATTAATAATTAAATTAACAAGAAATAAATGGAATCCGAAATTAATTTGAATTATCATGTCATTGAGACTGACATGAAATCAGGCTTGACCTGAAAAAGTATAGCATTGCAAAAGTGAAAAACACTTCATAAAATAGCGTTTCTAAAATGGAATGAATAATTAAAGCTAATAAGACAAGATGATTGGTTAAAAGTGGGCTAAAATGACACAAAAGATAATATGGTGTTTGTTCATAATCCTTGATAGGCATTAAAATAATCATAAACTAAAGATTAATGCTAACTCTAGTACACTTTTATATAATAAAAGCATCCACATAAGCATATAAAAGCACTAAAAATGTTTATGAAAATCATTTCAAAAGATTCCTAATTTACTCAAAAAATATTCTATAAAATATTCAGAAAATAGTGCATTTCATTCCTTCTGATTTATTTTTTATTGAGATGTTATCAATCCTTCCCCACCTTTATATTTTTCGATAAAATTAGACTACTTTTAGATGCCAAAAAAGGATAGCAAAATCTTAAATTAAAAGTTAAATTTACATATTTTAATGAAAGAATATCAAACAACTACTCTTTTTTCCTAATTTTTAAAATTTTAGTCGCTTTTTGTGATTTTAATTTTTTAAGGGTGTGTTTTGCAAATTTTTTAACTTTGAGTGTTTTTTAAAAATTTTAAATTTTAAGTTGAGTGCTTGTAATTTTCATGCTCCATGTACTAGTGGTAAGTTCTCGAATATCAGAATATTTTTTGCAACTCTGAATTTTGAGTATATTTTTTGTAATTATTAAAATTTTAGATTGTTTGTTGTAAAAATTAAATTTTTAGCGGTCTATTGATAATTTTAATATTTGATATGTATTGATTAGAAGTTTTTAAATTCTAGGGTTCTCTGTGATTTTTAATTTTTGAAGGAGTTGCAATTTTATAACTTTAAGATTATTCTTTACAAAATTTAAATTTTTAGTGTTTGATGGTAATTCCTTAAATTCATTTTTTATTGTTTGCAAGTTTTAAAATTTTATAATTTCAGGGTGCTTTTTTATTATATGAACTTTTGAGGGTGTTTTTATAGTTTTTTAAATATTGAGGGTATCAATTGCAAATTTTAAATTCTTTAATGGATGCTGTTGATTTTCAGATTTCATGTTTGTTATTTTAAGTTATGAAACGTCTGGATATTTTATGTAATTTTAAACTTTTAAGGATGTTTTGTGCAATTTTTAAAACTTTTTGGGTTTTTTTGTAATACTTCATGTATTATAGCATATTAATCTTATTTTTAAAAAATACTGGCCTGTAAGTAGTTAACACGGGTGATTATAATAGATTAAAATTTGTAATTATTTCCAAAATAATTCTTTACAAATTTTAAGCTAAGATATAAAAACTACAATCTATTCTTTATATCTATCTGCTAGTCCTAATTCTTTAAATTTATCTTCAATTCCAGCCATCCGATCGATGTCTTGCGTTCGCTTCTCGTACATCCACCAATCTTGTAAGCACATCACCGCTTGTACAGTATACGGATCCAAGCATGTCCTGTGATCGTCGATCAAACGACCTGCTGTGCTGAAGGCGGATTCCGAAGATACCGTCGAAACCTGCACTGTTAGTAAGTCACGAACCATGGTAAAAAGTATAGGATATGAAACTGATCCATATACTTTCCACTATTGCAAAATATCTAAAGCATTTCCTTGACATCTAACTAAAGAAGCAGAAAAATATTCATCTATTTCAGAAACCTCCAATGATGACGATCCAAGTCCAGATCCACCAGTTAGCTCAGCTACCATTGCATACCTATCAAAACTTACACTTTTACCTCGGGCTCGGGATGAGCTCGAAGAAACCGAAGCTGCAGACTGTTGTGCAGCTACACCATGTCTAGCTGCATACTCATCATATAAAGTTTGAAAATAATTTCTAATAAGTAAATGATGAGTAGTAGCATTCAGGGTGGTTCCATCATCTAAGTCTATAACCTGTCCACCATACAATGACTGTAACAAACTTCGAAGGCCAATATCCTTCAAGCATGGATCAATAAGAACCCCAAAACCAAAAATATGAGGAATAGGCCTAAAGTACTTATTAAACTTGCTCTCCATTTCAAAAATCATAGGTCCAAAAGTATTATCCATACGATATTTCCCAAAAATTTTTTTGAATATTTAAAATTTGTAAAGCAGCTAAAGTAATGATTGGATAATAACAGCCAGATAATAACATTGTAGCATCATAAAAAACTTGTAACATTTTATTTAAATTACATATAATTGTCCATTCATCTTCAGTTATTCCATAAGTGCTACCAGAACTAGAACTAGAAGCATAATAGTTTATAAAATCAGTTATAATGTCTTTATATTCTATTGCTACACTTAACATTGCATATGTGGAATTCCACCTATGGTCAACATCTTTTGGAATTAGTCTAGGCTTTACATTTTTTCTTTTACAAAATTGTTTCCATCTTTTAAGTCTTTGTTCAGAAGCACTATGCATGTAAGCAACTGTTCTAACCTTTTCTATCATGGGTTTAATTTCAGTAAATGCACTTTGAACAATTAAATTTAAAATATGACAGATGCACCTAATATGAAAAAGATCACCATGACATGGCAATGATAAAGATGATCTGATAAAATCAACAGCTACATTGTTATTACTTGCATTATCTAGTGAAAGAGAAAATATTCTTTGTGAAATTTCTAATTTCATAAGTTCTTCAATTATTAAATTTGCAACATTAGCACCAGTATGTGACTCTTCTATTGCAATAAAAGAAACAACTCTTTTAAACATTTGCCAATTTTCATCAATCCAGTGTGCTGTGATACATAAATATCCAGTTTGTGCTCTAGATGTCCAAATATCAGAAGTTAAAGAAAATTTACAGTTTAAATTTTTAAAATAAGAAATTATTTTTTCTTGTTCTTGCTGATAATATTTTAAAATATCACGTTGACAGGTTTGACGAGAAAATTTTTTAAATGCAGGATAAAAATCATCTCTAAACATATCTTCAAATTCATCATCTTCTACTAATTTAAAAGGAAATTTTTTAAGAATGATAAACCTGATTACGCATTTCCTGGCTCTGGCAGCGTCATAGTTCCAACTACCGAGACTACCAGAAGAGGAGGATTGAGAAATCATAAATTGTCGGATATCACCTTGAAGAGTCTGGCCTTTGTTGTGCTTATCTAAATGGCGTTTGAGGTGGTTGGTGCCCCTCTTATGATGAGCTTGAAAAATCTTGCCGCACAAAGCACACTTAGCCTTCTGGGTGAGGATCCTACCGTGTTCATCCTTGGTGACGTCGATCTTCTCGTAAAAATTCCACACATCGGATCTTGGCCTTTTAGGAGCTCTTGGTGCAGATTCGTCGCCACCGGATTCGGGATTAACTTCGGTAGGAGTAGACCCAGTAGGAGGACTCATTTCAGGATCGGGAGATATGTTTTGCTCTTCATAATCAGATCCGGAAGCCATTTGATGAAAGGATTAAAAAGTATAAATAAGAGAGTATAAGAGTATGAGAGTATAAGAGAGAAGAGATGAGTTTTTGGTGTGAAGAAAACAAATGAAAACCCCCCTCTATTTATAGAACCAGCCCCTAGGCAAATGACCAAAATAACCTAACAAAATAGCCGTTTTTTGACCGTTTTTGGGGGCAAAATGGTCAAATGGCTGTTTTTGGCCGTTATGGCCGGGCCGTTTTGGCACAACGGTCACCATTGGTGACCGTTGTGGCCGGCCCGGCCCGGCCCGGATTTTTCAGGCAACGGTCACCACTGGTGACCGTTGCCCCCGGGCCGGGCTGCGGGCCCGGGCTGCCCGGCCCGGAATGTGACCCGGCGCCGGCCCTGTTCCGGGCCGGGCCGGGCCCGGGCCGGGCGCCGCTGAGGCAGCCCGGACCCGGGCCCGGAAACCGACCAGGCCCGGATTTACAGCCCTAATGTAATGGTTGTCAAGCACAAATTCAATGGCATAGCGACATCTATATACTTTAGGGTTTAAAATGTTATTATAACAACAAAATTGACATGAAAATCCAAATCGAAGAGCTTGGTTCATGAATGTGTGGATATAAGAACTTGATCCGTGAAAAAAATATCATTTTTCACGTTTTACTTAGGGGGTGTTTGACAATTTTATAGAAAAGTATTCTCAAAAAAATTGACAATGACATTTTTGTAATTAAAAATATTCTATAGATTTTCGTAAAATGTGTTGGGTTCAAAAAAAATTATAGAAATGTTTTCTGTAAAGTACAGAAAAGTACCAAATTTTACAGAAATTAATTTTCTCTCAAAATAGACGAAAATCACCCAGAAATCTGACACCCTATTATTTAAATAATAAAACTCATTGATCGTACGCATTGACCATACCCAGAAAAGAAAATCTTGCTATTTTTTATAAAGTTATTGATCATTTTCTTGTTTTGAACCAAACAAGCAAAGTAAAAAAAAAAATTAATATTTTGTTATTTCTCAAAACTTTTTCCTATAATTTTGTTAAGAAATACAAGAAAATCATATTTTTAGTTAAAAACATTTCTTATAATTTATAAAAATTAAATAAAACACCCCCTAAATAAAAAGGGGCGAATGGGAAAAGCAACGCGTGTCATTCTGTGTCCGCGAAGAATCGCAGCGGGGCCCGTAATCGTTTCTTTCGGCAGCCTTTTAGCGCGCCTCTTTGGGCCCACGACTATTTTAGCGGTCAGGCGGTGTTCGGGTCTTCATATTTTACCCGACCTGTTATCCTCTCCGTTCTTAATCCCAACCATCATCAACATTATTAGGAGCAATTTCTAGTAGTTTATGAATATTTAGATTTGAAAACTCGGTGCCGGTCTTATTATATAAATATTTATGGGTTCTCTTCACGAGAACACAAGTAGTGCCGAACTCATAAAAAATTTCAGCGGGGAATAAGTGTCTATTTATCAAAAAATAAAAACATATTAGTAAACTATGTAGTACATAATGGAAATATATTTTATTATTGGAACTTTAAATGAATTTTTACCTTCTAATAGGTTAATTCAAATTTTCATTTTAAATTTTTAGTGGTTTTTAATAGCTTAGACTTTGAGGTGCATTTTTTTAAAAAAAATTATGAGAGGACAGATATAAAAATTTTTATATGAATTTATAAGTAAATTTAAAAATGTTAACTGCATCCTTAGAGCAAGTGCAGCAGCCTCCCAAGAATGCTCCTAAGTCCTATGTGGCAAGAAAAAACTCTCAAGACCTTCCAACAAGCTCCCAAGGAAGCTCTCAAGTCCTAGTTGGCGGTGGGGCCCACCATGGAGCTCCTAAGAGCTCCACAAATTTGTGGAGCACTTGGGAGCTCCTAAGTGGTGGGGCCCACTAAAAAATATTTTTTTATTAGATTTATTGTTTTAAAAAATATTTATAAAATGTTAGACGTAGAAGAATAGATTTTTCAAATAATATTTATGCTCTTAGTTGGGAGTTTGTTGGAATATTTTTCCTAGTATGAAGCTCCTAAGTGGGCTCCATGCTTGAGAGCACTCCAACAAGAGCTCCCTACTAGGAGATTGCTGCACTTGCTCTTATGCTGAGGGAGCTCAAGCCGTCTGCCGTGGACTACAAGAAGCTGAGGGAGCTCAAACTTTGAAAAAGCTCGCGCGGGAGATCTCAGTGAGAGCACCCTGGGTCCCGGTTCGGATTAGGCATTTTGCCCGGTCCAAACCCCAAAATTCGGGTCGGACCGCCCCGTTTGAACAACCTTACCTGGGAGTAAGTGAAAACGCGACATAGAAATTATTTGATGAGCTTTCCTACAGGGACCCAAAATATAGGACCAATAGATGGGATAAATGAGGTGTCCCCCTCCTATTGGATAATGAGTTGGCCATCATTAATGATGACCAACTCATTATCCAATAGGAGGGAGACACCTTACTTGTCCCCCCTTTCGGTCCCATATTTTGGGTCCTTAAAGAATTTTTCTTATTTGATATGGGTGATTAGATATGTAATAGAACTTTTCTTATTAGCCCCTTAAAATCTTTCGTATTATTACTCCTTGAAATCATTAAAATTGCTATGAGGTTCCCTAATTTGTAAGTTGTTTTAAATTATTCTTTTAAATCATTAAAAAAAATACAATTATTGTCCCCCGTTCTTATAAATTGTTTCAATTAATTTCTCCAATTGTTATTTCTACTCTTGATTAGAGGAACTCAATTCAAACAACTTTTTTATGAGACTTGGAGGACCTGATGGGAATTTCAATAATTTGAGGACTAATTCGAAATATAACTTAAGTTTCGGCGGCCCTATTTAAAAATTTCAGTGATTTGGGGTCCTAAATTCAAAATGTGAAAGATTAAAGGGATTAATATCAGAAAACCCCATTCTCTACTTAATACTAAATGACACAATAACCCTTCTATCTTTAGCAATTAGCATAGATGACGAATACCAAGGGAACACTATTATATAGAATTACAACATGAAACAGTTGCAGTTATAACGTTCTTGTTCATAATTGCAAATTCTACTTTGCAAATATTCTTTGTAATTTATTTCTTAGGAAAAGCAGATTCTGCATTGATACAAACCAGCACATTTCTTGCTCTTTTCTTACGTATTCTCCCAGGAACAATTATTTTTATATTACCAGTATATATCCCATTAATGCCTGTTTACGTCAACGGAGGAAATTTGTTTTGGTCTTTTGACTCCGCCACGTCAAGTATGCACTACTACTACTACTGGGCTGAAGAATCAAATATGGGCAAATATGGGCCTCGTTTAGCCCAAAAATTCACGATGGGCCTTGCTTCGTCTTAATAAATTCAGCAACTGATGATCTAGACAAAGACAAATGTTATCACATCTCACTAAAGGTTTACGGAAATGGAGATAATCTACGAAACATCGAAGAAGACGTTAAACTAGTGGCATAGCAAAGAAAACTCAATAACACTATCCAACTTCAATCACTACAAACTTTCATTAAAAAAAATAAAGTAATTGTTAGAGATTTTCCGGCCTAATTAAATCTCAACCAAAAAGAAGAAGAAGAAAAGAAACTCAAAAAGCATGTAATTAATTGGAGAGAAAAAAAAAACAAAATGAAAATCATGAAAGTGCTTCATCATCAACTATATAATATATAATTTGATCAAGAATTCAACAAATAGCTATATACTTCGATTGCTAGAAAATATGGGGATAAATCGTAAGTGTTATCAGAAATAAAACCAACAGAAGCGATTGGGATTCCTTTGGAGCATGGAGCGTGTAATGGTTACTTATGGCTTGTAATGGATACACAGGTAGACTTGTATTCGTAATGGGAGTAGCAAGAACTCATCTACAATGCATAATGTCACAATCCTCTCGATATAATTATTTCGGGTGTAAGAGTGATTTCGGATGCGCGAGGATTTAAAACTAAATGTGGGTAAAACTATAAATTTGTAGGCGATGAATTGTAGTAAAAGTTTCGGAAGTGGGTGTGTTTGAAAGCAAGTGGGGTTGAACTTTTGAGTTTATAGGGGTAAGAATCGCAACTTTGAGTGTAGGTGGGCTCAGAAATAAATAAATGGAGGGAAAGTTTAGGCTTAGAGATTAAATAAAAAAAAACTTTATGGTTAATGGGGGTGAACTGTAGCTATGAATAGTGCATAACTACAGTACTAACCCCGATTGTTTTAGTATGTAGATAAATCTTAATGCTAATTAAGGCTTGTAATGGGTGTGTCTAATTTGTTTGTAGCTGGGGAAGTAATACATATGATCTCCAACTGATCACTATATTCTACAACTATATCATCCAAATACTAATTAAGGTCATTTATTTTATGTTATTTTTTAAAATAAAACATGATCATTATGACACAAAAAATTGTGTCTTAGTTGCACTTGGATGCCCTATAGTTTCACTTACTTTGCACCTATATATATACCTCAGTTGTATTTGGTTGCACTTAGGTACCCTAACATTTTTAAATTTGCATTTTAATTATAACCCTCGATTACACAAATGTAAGAAAGAAATGGATAATTTATTACTTAGTTCTATGGCTTGTTTTTCATTTCCTTTTTCCCGTATGAATATCAATGTTTTCAAATTGAAAAAGAAAAAAAAAATTGAATAAATTTTTATTTAGAAGTTCTACAGCTTGTTTCTCTTTATTTTCTCTATAAAAAATGACTTTACAAAGATCTATATGCGGACACCACATTACACAGGTACAATGTCTCAGTTGATATAAAGCAAAAACTTCCCACATCATTTCTCACAGAATCAACAAAGCAGATGAGCTAGAAGAACACATAATTGCATATTATTTCACATGCCAAAAAAGCTTGGCAGTAATTACAAGATTGCTTCTCTTTACGCCACACTCTGAATAAAAATCCAACAGAAATGAAATTCGGACCAAGGATTGAAAATATTTAGAGAGTTTATCTTATTCTGTTCTTGGTTTAGGTACATGAGGCAAGAAAACAATCGAGTGAGAAAGAATCGAGTACATATCTTACACACTTTACAAAAAACGAGAACCAACAAGACGGACGAGCAAATGAGCTGCAATCATCGGTTTGCTTAGCACCCTTGATCAGGCTGGTAGCGGCTCCTCCAGAACTGCAACACAATTTTACAATCGGATATGAGCCCTAGATTGATCATAATAAACACTTTGTTGATTTGGTAAT
>NC_033798.1:128802917-128812657 GCF_001876935.1 Asparagus officinalis | reverse complement strand
TCTGCTATAACTGGGGTCTTGGATGGCACATCCGGAAGATCGAGTTCCTCATCAGCATGAGCTTCTTCTGCTTCCTCGGCGACAGGCACCTCTGCGGCAGGAACCGCGGGCAGATCTTGAAGGGTGATCTGCAACAAAGAAGAAAAAGGAAAACAAAAATTTTCGGTTGTAAGATAAGATTTAGTTGTTCGTCCTTCTTTATTATGAACTGTTGAGTTAGAAATTTTTTGGACAAAAGAGTTGCTTTTTCAAGGGGTAGAGAACCATAATATGCATGCTGATATGTGACCCCTTTTGTGGTATAGGATGAAAGAAGAAAAGCAACAGCTTGCAATATGGGATTAATAATGTACATCCTCCTCGCTTTATCTTGACAATATCATAAGCGCTACTGGTTGAAAGGAATCAAAAGTTTTTGACAAATGAGGGGAAACACCTAATAGAATGTGAACGCTGAATACCTGCCTCAAATGTGAACAAAAACCCCCACAAGTCTACATTTTGGCTCCTAACTCTAATTTCACAACACAGTCATGTTTGCTTCGGATCAACATTGCATGTGGCAAACTTCCACCTATTGGCAAGGAAGCCAACTGCATGCTTCCATCCATCCAAGAAACACCATTCTAATTGTTTTCCTTCTACTTGGTGTCAGATCCTCATATGTGCAAGCCACACCATTCTCGTAGTTGAACTTTGGCTTTTCAACCTTTTAGGTATACACTATAATTTCATATTAGTCCCTCTGGGCAAAACATCCATGTCAAGGTTTCTATGTTGAGCTCTGAATCAATTTCACTGCATCATGCTCATTATATCTTTATTTAATGAAGAATTTCTCAAACCAATGACAATTGGTTAGATACCCTTGGTAACTATTGACACTGTTACTTTGAGCTCAGACGCGATTGATATTTTCACATGCTTATTTTTAGTATTTTCACATGCTTATTTTTCACTTATTGGCATTCTTCTGGGCATTGTTCAACAAATATATCTAAATGTAAACACATCAAACTATTGTTTCTAATAAAATGAAGGTCTCTGGTGCAAATAATGCATAAATTTAACAGAACCTTGCATTATGGTGATGAAGAAATTATGTCGTGTACTTTTTCATTTCAAAAAGTTTAAATTATTAGTTTGATACATTCTTGACAGTTAAAAGAGAGAAATAAATAAATATTTTCCTTCTATCCAATAGCAAAAGCTTAAATACTTTCCTTTCTGGAAAAGCTATGAAACTTACCTCGCTTTCCAGGTTCTCAAATTCAGCTAAAACATCTTCCTCATCTTCAGCAGATAGGCGCTCCCCTAGAACTGCATTTATTTCCTTCAATCACAAGTAAAAAATGTGAGTCAAAGACCCAGAAGATAGAAATAGAAGGGTGAAAGGAAGACCGCAGAGCAGCAATTAATTTGGGATGGAGAAATGATAATAAGGTGACCATGTGAATCTTTCCTGATACGATGCACTAAACTATCGGTGAAACAGAAAGCAAATACAATTGAGCAAAAAGATTGTAAAAAATTAAGATGCTACATGAAAGATGATAACAAGTTCACAAGTAATACAATGAAGAAGCAAGTGTTTTGATCTAAAAGAGGATGATCATAGCATTGTAGGGTCGAAAAATTGACTGGGATTGATTCTCTTGTTTTAAGAACACTAGGTTCGATCACTTGGTATGAAACCCTTACAATTACTCACATTCTCTCTCGATTACAGATAAAGAGAAGATTAATTCAGCTCCTCCTTGTTTAATGTGGGTTCTTGGTGACGAAAGGATGCTTCCCCCGATGCTTGAGTCGAGATTGCCTCCCGTTGACGATCAGAACAAGATTGCTGAAGCTTCTCACGTTAGTTAGCCGACTGGAACCGAAATTCGAACTCCGGATTTACACGCAGAAGCTCTGATATCTGATGATTCTCGAGGTCTAAATTGCCAAGAGTTTAAAAGTCCCCCCTCCCAATCTTCATAGCTGCTTGCGGCTATTTATAGATCTTTAGCACGTAATTGACGTGCTACAATCGTGGGGTCGTGGGCGTAACCGACTCCTGAGATTTAGCCATGTTGATTAATGGAACGTAACGTACTCCTTAGATTTAGCTCACGTGGGCTGACTTGGTCCTCGTGGTCGTTACAGCCGAACTTCGTGTGGATGATGAGCCTCGTTACGTGGCGAGGTTCGTTAGACAAGCTTTGTCTTCACTGACGAGCTTCGTCTTCGCTGACGAGCTTCAAATCTTGTTTCCAACGACAAGGTTTATTGTTTGAGACGAGGTCCGTCATTGTAATGACCCTCGTCATGCTTGTTATGAGCTTCGACGCTCCAAGGCCAAATGATTAGCTGATGATCTATGAAGATCCATGAGAGTAGAGGAGAGATAGGCTTTTTGACTAACCTCTCCATCTCCTCTCCCCCTTCTTTCATGTTGATCATGCCTATTTATAGGCTTAGGACCATTATGGAGCGAGTTAATGAGCTTTAACTCCCCTTATAATGAGGGAGTTATGGTTATTAACTCCCATTTAAATGGGTGAGTTAATTATCATTAACTCTCCTTAAATGGGTGAGTTATGGATCATTAACCCTCCCTAAATGTAGCCTCTGGAAATGGTGACAAACGAGGTTCGTCAATAATGACAACGACGAACTTCATCTTCAATGACGAACTTTGTTTCTGGCTGAACTTCAACTTCAATGACGAACTTCGTTTCTCGACGAATTTCGTCTTCAATGACGAACTTCGTTTCTGGGCGAACTTCGTCTCTGGACGAACTTCGTCTTCAATGACGAAGTTCGTATTTTGAGGGGTGAGGTGCCGTTTGACGAAGTTCGTCTGTGGACAAACTTCGTCTCTCGAAAGGGCTTCATTTCCTAGAGGAATTTTGTCCCTAGTGATGAACTTTGATGTCGAGCCTCGCTGCGTGACGAACCTCGTCTTCTGATGTCGAGCCTCGCTGCGTGGCTAACCTCGTCTTCTGATGTCGATCCTCGCTGCAAGGCGAACCTCGTTTTCTGATGTCGAGCCTCGCCGCGTGGCGAACCTCGTCTTCTGATGTTGAGCATCGCTGCATGACGAACATCGTCTTCTGATGTTAAGCATCACTGCATGGCGAACATCGTCTTCTGATGTCGAGCCTCGCTGCGTGGCGAACCTCGTAGATGAAGCTGTCAGACGAGCTTCAATTAGTTCATGTGAGCTAAGTTGTCGGGCGAACTTAGCATTGCAGGCGAACTTCAATGTTCAGGCGAAGTCCAGTCTTGCATGTGGGCTTCAGAACATGCTACGAAGAATGAGTCATAACTTTCAAACCGTAAGTCGGAATTGGACGAATTATATATGAAAACTGACTATCTCGACGAGACGGAACCAACCAAACCAACGCCAAAGTGTTCGGTTTGCTCCTGTCCGTTTCGTCAAATTCCTTACGATTTGAGAGATATTAGCATTTTTGTCAAGTTTGAGCTTCTTTGCTAGGAATTAAGGCAATTTTTATTGCCTACAAGCATGCATAATGAAAAATAACTAGAAGATAAGGACTAAGGACGACATGAAGGAAAAAAACATTATGCTAACAGTAAAAGAAAACTGAATAAATTTATATTTCCTGTTCGATTGTACCGTAGGTGCTTATTCTCGTCAAATCCCTACAATCACTACAATCATAGAAGGTCAACAAAAGATAAGAACGAGAAATAGCAAAATGACATGTTGACACATTGAGAAGCACAGAAACAACAAATAAATAAGGGATATGGGTATTATAGGATACAGGTATGGAGATAAAAAGGATTCAGAAAAAGAAAAACAAAACTAGGACATGGGTATTACATGGATACACAAAAAAGAAAGAGTACAAAACATAGACATGCACACAGTATGGAAGCAAGCTATGGATACGAGTTTACTAAATTATACATGTACCTGTGTTTGTTAATTTTTGCTATCTCTAGCACGAATGTGTAGCAATAGCAAAATCAAAGGAGCATCATGTCTTAGATATTATCACATATCCTCCAGTATACAAATCAACAGTTATGAGAATAATCATATTATTTTTAAGAATCTGGACAAACTACATAAAGCCCACATTTAAAAATCAAGTAAATTGTAAAGTTGTGGATAAGGTGTAAAGAGTCTGACGTGCATCCATCAACTATCAAAGTTTTTAAGTAAAAGATATGTATCTGATATAGGTATATCTTTGTTGAAATATCCAGCTACATAGATTGGACCGAAAGACTTCCAGGTTAAATAAGAGAATAATAGAGTAGAGTACGGCTGTAAGGCAAGCTTTCTAAGTGTACAAATAGGGAGATAATAAAACCCAAGAAATGCAGGCCCGATGTTTGCTATGGAATACTGAAATTTAGATCTGGAGAACTGAAAGCTATAAAAATATGTGGATAGGAATACTTGCCCATTTGTAATGGAAATTATATTAGTAGGAATATAAGCCGAAACGTCTCCAAAATGAGTCTCAACTACTGGTAAAACAGTCATAATCCCTTCACCCAAACTGAAACCTAATTTAGCGGCCACAAAGCCAAGCACTTCTATTCCTTTTAACTTAACGATTAATTGAGCAACAAGACTTAAGAAGGAAACTGAAAATGCTTGTTGTATACAAACATCACAGATTAGGCTAAAGCGTCTTCTGGAGTACTGAATATATGCTAAAAAGTTGCAAAACAAGTACAAACTTAGCAACTATAACCCCATAAAGACTCACTTAAGAAGATGAAGATGAAAAGATATTAACAGTTCTTGTTTTTAAAAAATGCTTGAAATGTCTATTTTTAAGCAGAAAGGCACTGATCGGAACACGCTCATAGTACCTTTAAACATCTGAATGCACTTTTTTTTAAATACTTTGAAAGTCAAAAGAAGACTATGGAGGTTCAACTAGAAGAACTACTAATGCAAAAGGATAATATGTGTAATAAAACTCACATCTTGGTAAGCCTTTGCTTCAGCTGTATTATCCATCAATTTCTGAACATCTTCCAAGTTGATCTCACTTTGTATAGCTTTGATTGCATTATTCCCCGCCTTTAAGCTTTCAAAAACAGCTTGTTGGCGGCTGGTCAATTCAATATCTGCCAGCTGAAAAACCATCAAAATTAATATAACAGTGGATATAAATGGATGTGAAACCACAGTAGACAACAATATGCCTAAAAGACGCTAACAGGTGAAAGAGACATGCATTATACATTCCTCTAAGCTCAAATACATACTTGTTGTTCAACATTGAGGAGCCAAGTATCAACTTGCTTCAATAGTTCCTCCTGAGACTTTTTCTTCTTTAGTGCAAGCAGTGCCCTGTCTTTTCTTTTCTCCCGGATCAAATCTCTTGCAGCTTGCTTCTCAGCTTCAATCACAACTTCAAGCTGGGAATTAATAGGAGTACCATTTGAATATCACATCCTATATATTAGAACTGACAAGTGCTTTACGCATAACATTTTACAGGTCATACAGACCGTCTAAGGGAGCATATAGTACAACTTTTCCAAGGAAACGCTGATATGCTAAAGAAAGGGCAAAGAACAACCGAAACCAGGTTTACCAAAAATAAACAAAAATTCATGATCTAAATTAGAAAAGATTAATGACCAGCATCTAAAACAACAAAAAGGCAAGGACAATAACTAAAAGAGAAGACATTAACAAGATGTTTGGAAAGAAAATAATCTTAATTGGAGATTCACAAAAACTTAACAAAAAGGTGCAAATTGTTTTTAGTCATGAGTAATGACAGACAGACAGCAGATTGACATATACATGCAGCTAAGTAAATACTATGACAAGGCAAAAAGGAAGCTGAAGGTGTCTACGGGACCAAAAGGAGTTGCGATTCTGATCAATGCATGGATATTGGCACAAAAAGACATTGTTCCTATCAGAGTTTATATACATTAGAGTCAAAGACGTAGAGGAGATGATGTAAGCAGACTGTTGGAATGTAGATGTGGCCAATCCTAACACTATGTCTACCTACAGGTTTACTTCAGAAGTTGAGCTTCGGGTGAAGAACATTGTGAGAGGAGATTACTGTCATAGATCAGAGTTTAACCCCGGCTTTCATTTTTGTTTTGAGATTACTATCTTTATATAGCATGATTTCCATGTCTTCAAGGTAAAAACTTAGTGGAAGTTCGTATTTGTTATAACATATCTTTTTCTGGCTTTTGTTGGGCACGGCTTTCATTTCGGGTTGAGGAAAGTCTTTATCATTTGGGTTTATTCTGGTTTAGGGATTTAGATTAGACCCTTTTTTATGTATGTTGTCCATTTTACATAATTCTAAATGATGTTGTAATTCTGTTAGCTGGGGATTAACTCCCCAGAAATTATATCTGGAAAGGGAAAAAATGTAAATACAGCTAGAACAACTTCTCCATAAATATGCAGGGAAGCGCAACCCTACCATATTGACTATTGAGTGATAGTATAGGGTAAAAAAGATGAAAGATTACATGACACACTAAATATCTTTGGCAAGGAACATATTAGGGAACCAGAATATTTGAAATAAACAAACAACTAAATCTAAAGTGGCAAGTCAAAATGCTTTTATCATCAGGTGACTGCTGATGTCTGATGGTAATATTTCAACACAAAAAGCAAATTATTAAGGATGCTAAAATGTCGAATAAAATAAAGTGCCAAACTGCAAATGGTTAGAGCAGTTAATAGAGTTGGAAAAGTACAACCATAACATGACAGCTAAAAAAAAAATTTTGTTAAAAAAATCCTCATCAAACAACTAGCAATCTGCATAGAACTAATGCCGATGCTTATAACCAAGTTACTGCTATTTAATTATACAGATATATAAGCTGTGCAAAATCCAAATAATGCCTAACAAGCAAAACTAAAGCAAGGGATTGACCACTGTCACATAAACCCAGACTTCACTCAAAAGTTTAAATAAATTAACTACTGACTGTTATAACAATAAAACAGTTAAAAAGAATTACAATATAGCTGTTGATGAGTCCCAAGTAAAACAGCTGTGAAAGATAACACGTGCACAAACATGTGCGTTACCAATTCGCTAGGAAGCATATTTATGGAGAAGTTGTACAATAATTACGTGAACTTAGTGGCAGTAGAAGAAAAATATGAAACTAATCATCAAAAAGAAAGGTGAAAGCACGCCATATCTTCAGTGAGTTTGAGTGTATGCCTTTCTTTGATGAAAACAAAATGTCAAAGTGTTAAGATAATCCTACAGTAACATAACAAGATCTATATCATCATTCATGGTGGACAAATAAGCGATACAGAAGCCAGCAGTACCAAGACAGAACCAAAGCATGAGAAATATGATGCCAGAAAGTGATGAGTCGACTGGGAGGACCAAAGCAACAGAAATGTGATGCTAGAAGAAATGACTGAGAGGTCCACAAAGCATTGAACACAAATGAAGATCGGTGTTATGAAAGTATATCAATATTTGGTCAAGGATTGTGAAGCCAGACTGTCAGCAAGCAAGGGGTTTTCAAGAGTTGGTATCTGAATGAGCAAATAATTCAGGAAGGTTGAAAATAGGAGGAAACAAAAGAGAGGGATGGAAGGAAAAAATGTAGAAGGGAAAATTAACTTTTTATGTGGAATATTCTCGTCAATTGCATACTGTAAGTATACATAATAGCGCATAATAACAACCACTGTCTGCAGAATCGTTAGCTTAAGTTCTATTTCTATTCTTAACCAACATTTTTTCTAACATATGTACCCATGAGCGCACATACACAGGAAATATGCAGATAATAATTTTAAAAAAAGTGACCCTTCTGGACGCAGCTCTGTATAGAAAGGGCTATATGCAAGGTTCTGCTGTTAATCGTGTAGAAGAAAGAGGCTCCCCATATTGGTTATCAATTTTTTGGTGCAACTAAGAAGCAACCTTTACAAGAAAATAATCAAGAACGACGAAACAAACGCAACAGCATTCATCTCTAACAAGCCTAAATAGACAACAAGCAGACCAAACATCGCCATAACAGAATTACACAAAATTTTAAACTTTCGATTTTTTTTTTTGAGAAAAAAATCTTTTTAGCTTAATTATTATTCACAACAGGCGTATCAGATAATTCAATAGATCCAAAAATGTTAACTTTCTAGGATAAGATGATAATAGGCAAAAGCGAGTACTCGATTCGCTAAAGTAACAAGACACTGATCGAATCTAAATACAGAGAATTAAGCCACAGATTGAAGGGACCTTCTGTTGATACTGGCCGAGCTTTCGCCGCTGAGTCTTGAGAGAGAGAATCGCTCGATCGACGTCTGTGATCTTTGGCTTCTTCACGAAGATGTTCCCCATTCCGCAAGCCCTACCCCTAATCGGAGCTTAACCCAATGAAATTAGGAAAATTATCAGTTTTCCATTTTTATTTGATTGGTGGAAACCCTAGAAAGAGAGAGAGAGAGAGAGAGAGAGAGAGAGAGCAAGAAGAAGAATTTTCGGTCGAATTGGACTTCGCAGCGTTGAAGCTTTGAGCTAGAGGGGTTCGTTGCACAGAGGGGCTGTAAACGGGTCGGATGTACGTACCATTCAGACCCGATCCGGTGGAGTGATGCCGCCCGCAGATTAAGTTTAGATTAGTATTTTTCTATCCGAGAGCGGTAAAAGATTGTTTGGTGTTTTATGCAAGGGAAAATTGCTTGTAGGTCCCAAGTTTGAATTTTCAATGTGCCCCAGCCTTTCCTATTTTTTTAATGTTCTTTAGCCCTTCCTTTTTGAAAAAATGTGTCCAGACCCCTCTATCATGATTCCAGCTCATGCCAGCAGTTGATTAGACATGTCAGCTCATGATTAGACATGTCAGCTGACTTAAATCCCGAATTTATCCTCCTCTTTTTCATGTCAGTGGATGTTAACTCTTTTGTGTAACATGTTAACTCTTTTCTGTAGCATATTAACTCTTTTCTGTAACATGCTAACTCTTTTCTGTAATATGTTAACTCTTACAGATAACATATTAACTCTTACAGCTAACATGTTAACTCTAACAGCTAACATGTTAAATGTTAACTCTTACAGATAACATATTAACTCTTACAGCTAACATGTTAACTCTAACAGCTAACATGTTAACTCTTACAGCTAACATGTTAGCTGTAACAGCTAACATGTTAACTCTTACAGCTAACATGTTAGCTGTAAGATTTAACATATTACAGAAAAGAGTTAACATGTTACAGAAAAGAGTTAACATTATTGTGCCCACGTGAAGTTCCTCGGGACGGCGTCGGCGACGGAGCGGGGGAGGGGGCAGAAGGGGACCGGAGGAGGAGGAGGGAGTGATAGAGGGGAGCCGCGGGGAGGGAGGCTGGGGGGGAGGGAGGCGGGGGAGTGCACCGGGAGGGAGGCGGGGAAGGGGAGGGAGGTGGAGGGGGAGGAGGGAGGCCGAGTTGGGGAGGGAGGCGGGCGGGGGGCAAAGGGGGGACGAAGAGGGGAGGGGGTGTAGGAGAGGGTAAAATGGGAATTGTGTATGGAGTTTGCATGAGAACTTGGGGAGAGGAGCTTGGACGCAATTTTTTCAAAAAGGGGGAGCTGCAGCACATGTTTGAAAGTTGAGGGGACTGGGGCACATCCAAAGTTGGGATTTGGGACCTTGAAGCAATTGCGAGAAAATAAAAGTTTAAATGCACAATGTCTTGTTTTTTTCCTTATTGTCCTTTTTTTTTTTGGGGGGGGGGGGGGTAAAAC
>NC_033798.1:128769878-128802907 GCF_001876935.1 Asparagus officinalis | reverse complement strand
GAGATTGCTACAAAAGTAATCATTAGTTTTACAAGCATCCGACATTTATTTGAAGGTGTAAGTATCCAATCCCAAATCTTAAACACTATTATAATTTTTTAAAAGTCTTAATAGCTTAAAGATAAATAATATTGCAATACAAATCTAACGTCTTGACGGTTAATGATTTTCATGTAAATTCAATCCATTTCAAAGAAAACAAAAGTGACTAATACCTCTCAAGAGCTGAATTAGCAAAACTTACACGTAAGAGTGCAAATATACACATCATCAAATATAGTGAAGGATAAATACAGTGCGATGATCAGAAACTAAAATTCATTTTATCTTAAAAATTGATAATTAATCCGCGCCTGTTTATAGAGGATAAAAGTTTAATGGGTGTTATTAGGCACTCGTTAAGAGATGAGAGAGGGTAGAGATAATGAGAAAAATTAGTACAAATCAAAATGGACCCGCTTGTCTTTCATTTTTGTCTATCTCGCTCATTCTCTAACAAGTGTCTATGAGCACTCGTTAGAAATATCGAAAGAAATATTATATTGTATTACTTATTTTTTTATAATCCAGTTCAAAAATAAAACTAATATTATAAGAGTCATATTGAAAGTTGAAACCTCATAATCGACTGAATTATCTGCTATGGTTATTGTATCAAAAGCTAGACAGTCCATAAAAAAAGTGAAGCTATAGTCTTAATTCCTCACCGAAATTTATGACAAATTCTGTAACGGACCCGACCCGACCCAAACCCGATGCATATCCGAACCCATCCCGATTCTTTTATGGGATCCAGCCGTGAAGACTGAATAACATCATCACTCGCGATGCCATACCTTTCTTAATCCGTCCTCACTATCAAAGGTACTCTCTCTTTTTTTCTAGGGTTTTCTATTTCCTCGATAATCGATCTAAATTCTTCTTATTTTTTCTTGTAAATTAAGATAGATTTACTTGTGGAATCGAACTTACCTCGTTTGTTGACAATTTTAAGAGTATTGTAATTGTCTGCGATCAGAAAGATTTCTCTTTTATTGGCAATATTTTTAGTCATATTTACCACCCAAAAAAAAAAAAAAATTCGCGGAGACCATGTAATGACCTTGTATCTATTTCTCAAATAAGAGATATTTTTGCTAAATTGAACAGGAACACTCTCAAAAGCTGTTCTTTGATGATTATATGATGTTAAATTATGATAAATGCTGTGTGAAGTTGCTCTTTGATTCTGGACTGGATTTTTCTGCGGATGTCTTAGCACGCGTCGATGGAGTTCTGTTCAAAGATTTCTTTTTTTAAGGTAGGGTGTTGATATCAAATTATGATGATTCACTCTGGAAGAAGTTCTATAAGCCAAAAGAGAGGTATCAAGCTCAATCCTTAGAGCGGAGAGCTATTAAAGCTTAGTTACCTGTTACACATAGTTTACTGGGTGTTCTATAACGGAGAGCTATTAAAGCTTAGTTACCTGTTACACATAGTTTACTGGGTGTTCTATAATGTACAGTCTTAAGTTAGAGGCCTTAGCTATGCCTGTTTTTAGTTAACAGCTTTAATAAGACAGATTGAGGAAGATTACATGGCGTCTGCATTTATCACCCATATATAGAGTTTTGAATTTTGTTGCCATACTGACAAGAAAATGTTCTGTTAGGTTTACTAATGTAGAACATAACCCCCCACCCCACCCCCACCCCCACCCAAAAAAGAAAGGCTTAAGCTCAGGTCATTTGGAATTCTCTGCTCAATTCAATCGAATTCGCTCACTGTATAAAAGGGTGGCCTTATTACTATCAATTTTATCTGAATATTGAGAAAAACATGAGCTGGACTACCAAGTCACTGGAAGTTGTTGTTTAATAGATAGTTCTAGATGTTCTGGCTGCTATGTGTGGGGTGTGTACATCTTATGTTAGTCTTTTTGTAGGACATGAAGATCTCATTTAATGTCTTATCATGAAGAATAGGCTGTTGATTACCCTTGAATACGGTGGTTCTATTGGTAAAGCACTAGAAACGCTATGAGGATAGAGTTTAGAGACACTATANCACACATCTACTCACTTACAAGATGCACGTCGTGATACATTCCAGAACAACTAAATTTATCTCCAAGCATGTTGAGTTTATATGAAACCCTTAAAGACTGAGTCATTAGGAATTTCTTTTGATGAGTTCTAGGTGTCAAAGTAGTAATACGGAAAAAAGCTAGATATGCTCTTTCTTTAGACATTCGAACCTTATAAACAACTTAGGGTATTTTTTTGCAAACTCTTAAAACTGGGTGAGGACTGAACCTGACCCAGTTTTGAGTTAATTTGTGATTGGCAAAAACTGGGCCAGTGGCCCAGTTCTTGTTAGGCCAAAAATAGGCCTGAAAACCAATTTAGTGTTAGACCAGTGTTTTTGCCAAAAGTTGATTTTGTTGTCGAATTCATTATATCTTCGGTCGATTACAATAAATTCAAAGAAAACAGCCTTTTTATAAGACTCTTTTACACAACAAAAAGAAAATTACAACTCTTGAGAAAATAAACGCAGGATCGTTGTTTGGATCACTGCTTTCGTGGGATCTTTGCCTGTGCCGGGAGCGCTTTGACTCGTGGACCACCAAATCACAGATTCTGATTGAACCGTGAGGGGTTTATGATTCTGACATCGTTTATCGAAGTGAGAAATTGAAACGATATCTTATCGATGTAAGATAGTCGTTCTTCTTGAAATCAAGTCAAAGCCTGATTATCAAGGATTGGCCGTAAGATCAGCACTTCTGCTCTCTCTCCGCTCTGGATTGCTCTCAAGTGCTCAAAATGATCAGCCACTTGAGAAAATAGCCTTCGGGGAGTATATATAGCCTCTAGGAACAGTTGGCAGAAAACATGTTCGCGAGACAGCTTTTGCTGTCTCGACGGGCGAGACAGTGTTTGCTGTCTGCGGCCCGCCGAGACAGATAAACACTGTCATCGGCCCGCAGAGACAGTAAACACCTGTCTCAGCGGAACAATACACCACAGGCAGCTTTTTCATCTAACTGCCTCCACGTTTCAAAACTCGTTATTTATGGCAGTTATCACACGTGATTCTCGCCCACGACGTTTTTCACGTGTCTTGAACAGTTAGTGGCCACGTAGTAAGGCAAGTTTACAAAGGTAGTTTTGACCATCGAAAGCTGTCTCACGTGCGAGACAGTAAATTCCTGTCTCGCACGGCGAGACAGTCAAGTCTGTCTCGCACGGCGAGACAGTCAAGACTTGTGTTCTTCTGTCTTTTTGGATAATTTCCTCTTGAGCTGTATTTGGATATCTTTCAGCATTTTTTGACGCCTATAACCAGCACCCCTTGGTCCAACTTTGAACTGGTTTAGAAAAGAACTCCAGGATTGAACCTGGCCCAATTTTAGACGAGTGCCAAACACACTCTTGTGTTTGGCAAACTGCTAAAATTGGGCTAGGACTGAACATAGCCCAGTTTTGAGTTTGCTTTTGATTGACAAAAATCGGGCCAGGTCTCGCCCAATTATTCTTAGGCTAAAAAAGGCCATAAAACCAGTTTAGTGTTGGACCAGGGGTAGTGGTCCAACACTAAATTGGTTTAGAGTAGAACTAGGTCAAGGTTGAACCTGACCCAGTTTTTGGGTGATTGCCAAACACACCCTTAGTGTTTGATCGGTAACGGTTTTGCTTATGTGTCAAATGTATTAGTAAAGATATGATAACATTTTGCATGCTTCATTCACATTCAAGATTCAGCTTCTTAGGGTTGGCAGGGACTGTAACGATGTTTTCCTTCTGGGGTTTGCGTGTGCTTAGTTTGGTTGCTGGGTAAATATAATGCAAAAGGGATTAAAAAGAAAAAAAGCTGATTGCTAAAAATTAAATTGCAGAAGATAATGCATAGGAACATAGCTGAGTGCTAGAGTTAAATCACAAGACTTTATCTGATAGAGGCAAACTTCGTCTTGTAGCTATCTCAAAGTTTTTTCATGGGCGTCAATTTTATTAAAACAATTGCCTGGAAACACGATAGAAATAGAAAAAGTATTATATGTCTTCAGTTTACTATGCACATATATGTTTTATTTAATTAAGTGCTAACTACTTGCATGTCTTTTTTTTTTTGAAGCTCTCTTTTCTCTATCATTAATTTGCTATTATTGTAATGGCTATGTTTCTATATAATGGTTCAATCCGTAATGACCTCCTTCAAGATCACAGAACTGAATCCATAATTGGATGTATTTCTACTTTCAAATCATGAATTTCTTTGATGAAAATGCATTCTCTATACATCTTCATTTATATGATTTTGAATTTTCATGGTTCTGTAGATCTGCTTAATTGAAACTAGTAAGATAAGGAAGGTCCAGTCTTCGACGATAAAGTTACAGTGAGTTGTTCCTGAAGAGAGTGAGAGTCTAGCAAAACTTTTGTTCTCTTGTCTAATATTTAAAATTAACATGCAACATATGTTTGGAGACACCATTTCCTTGAAAGGTTAAATTTGTTCGTCTTTCTAAATCTTATCACACCAGACTATGGGGAAACAGGAGCTTCAGAATTATATTTAATTGTCATCATTATGTATGACCGTCACCCCATTCTTAATAAATCTAGTAAGCGTTATCACACTGTTTATTGACTCTTGATAGTGCTGTTTGATGTGCGTTTTTAGTTCACATTAAATTGGATGACTTATCTCCTTTAGCCGACATTTTGCAAAATTTTCCTCTTTAATCCATCCAACCATTTCTGTAGTTATATGAATAGACACTCTCTAGGCAGAGTAAAAAGTCATTATAGAATCTCCTCGTCTGATCAAACTTCTCTGGGTTTTTTCATAAAAAACACCTTCAAATACGGTAATTCCACCAGAACCACCTTTGAATTTCAATTTATACATAAAGCACCTTTAAAGTGTTTCTTTCTTTTTCTTTTTTCTTTCTTTTTTCTTTTTTTGGTTGCAATCAGCCACCTCCTAGTCAATTTTTCACTAGAAAACCAAAACTAACCTTAAAAGATGCTTCAATGAACACTGACCTGTTAATGAAGATAAAGACAAAACTTGTTGCCTGTTACCTTCCAATCTTGACTGCTGTTCTTACCAAAATTTTGATGTATATACCTAAGGTTTCAATTTCATATCTGTCATCTACCACCCATGAGGATAAGGTCATGATTCATGACCATGCATTTGTTTGTGTATACACTTGTGAACACTTCCTTTCACGATTTTGAGAAACATAAACGAAATAGAATCAGAAAATAAAGGGCATGAAGAAAGCAATAGTAAAAAAGATATAGGAGGAAGGAGGAAGTTAAGGAAGGGAAAGAAGAGGAGAGAATGCAGACTTTCAGTTCATCAGTGTGTCTAATGTCAATCCCTAACCTAAACCATATAAAGTATCAATCAGTTGTTTTCTTATTTTTATTTTTATCTTTTTAATATTTGTCACCACAGGATCAAAGGAGTGACATTGCAACGATTACTAGGTATAAAATACCTAATCCTGTTGGGATAGGTATGCTTTTACCTTCTGATAACTTGTGGCATTATTACGTTAATAATAATAATATTATTATTTTCCTTTTAACTTTTATAGCTAACTATTAATGTGTCTGAAGACAGACAAACATAATGTGACATCATATCTGAATTTTGATACTCCCGTTCACGCTTGTATGCCAAATGAGACACAAATCAAAGTTGCCCAAATCATGGTTTCAGCAAGTACATAGCCTTTTCCTATGATATTGTCTGAATAAAATTACAGTGGACCATTTAACTTCTCTGCAGAAATCCTATCCAAATCTTTTTTTCCCATTTATTGGATGATCCAGCACATATCGGTTAACATTCCCTAGCTAAAATTATCTTGTTAGGGGTCAAATTGCTTTTGGCAAGAAGAAACCTTCACGTGTTGTTTGTACATCTTTTTGGTGAATCTTGAAGCATATGTCTACATCTCCCCTTTATTGACTTAGACGACGTGAACAAGTAGGTTCTGACCTATTGCTCAAATACTTCGACAAATGACACATATCTACGTACTTCTACCATTGTACTTGATGGATACATATCAGACACACATGTTAAAATTTGCAACATATCTCAGATGAATTGAAGACATCATGGATGTATCCGAGACTAAGAAGTTAAGATCAAATGTATGAAGTCACAATTGTATTTTATCCTTAGAGGCATTGACGTTTAGGTTCTCAATAAGGAATATGTTTTGATGTATAGCTGGAAAAAATTCACAATATTGAGAGACCGAGCTTTTTTAATATTTCTAGCTTTATAGATTCATACTGTTGGTAGTGACCATTAGAAAGCCATGCGGAATTTTATTATTATTACGTCCATGACGTATGTGTATCTTAAATCTTTAGGATACGTTATATTTGTGTGTTGTACCATATCACTATATTGTATTTTGTGTGTTTGTGTGTGTGTGATTTTCTATTTATCCATGTTATAGTTGTGTGCTATTTTTCTTCTTCGAAATTTTCCATAGACCATATGGCCATATCTAGATAGAAAAACTTGTTATCGAGACAAATTTTTTTGCTTTATCTAGGTAAGTTGTGAGCACTTGAGCGTAAAACTTAGGAATTGCTGGTCCCACAACTCATTATTGCAGAAATTTCCATGGATGCCCGAAGACACGCATATGAGGGACGGGACCTTCATGCTCCTGGAATGATGCGCCATGGCCCCTTTCCTGGAGAACTTAGACCTGCTGATCCTCGTCGCCCTTTAGAGCCTCTGCCGCCACCTGAGCTTCTGGAAAACAAAATAGCTTCTCAAGCTGCTGAAATAGAGAGGCTTCTGAGGGAGAATCAGAGATTGGCAACAACACATGTTGCCATGAGAGACGAGATAGGAGCCAATCAGCAAGAGATCCACAGAATCAAATCACATATCGGGAGTATCAGGACTGAAAGTGATATCCAGGTCAGAGGACTTATGGAGAAGATTAGGAAGGCCGAGGAAGATATTCGTGCTGGTGAAATCGTGAAGAAGGAACTACAGGAAGCCCATAAGGAGGCACAGAGCCTAATGACCAAAAGACAGGAGTTGGCTAGTGAAATTCAGGTGTTGACCGAAGAATTACAGAAAATCAGTGGCGGCGACAAGAAGATGCCTGAGTTGCTTGCTCAGCTAGATGGCTTGAGGCAAGAGCATCAGAAATTACGGTAAATTAAATTGGCCTAAAATTTTTGTCGACTCCTTTTTCGGCACTTTACATATGACATTTTTCACCTTTGCTCTTTGCATTATACCTGATACAAAATTGAGTTTTTTGCACAATGTTAGTTTGCAAGATATCTGTCAAAACAAATAATTTTATGGGTTGAGAATCTATTTGGTAAACCCTTGCATACCATAAAACTAGGATCAAGTGCATATTCCTCAATTTTTGAAGGGACTGTACACAAATGATTAGCTCCAATTGAGTACTTGTTTGGTTGAAAAGGCATATAAAGCAGATGCACCAGGCTAATCTACTTGGACCGAAGTAGACTCAAAATGATATATAACCATATATCCGTCTATCCGTTTTCCAGCATGGGGCTGCACCTTACCTCGTACCTTTTTGCTAACCATATACACACCTGAACTGAATGTACGAGTGACATTCTGGCTAACAATGTTATGCTCTAGACATGTTTGGATGAGGGGATAACTGTGTACATTCTTTGTTAAGAATAATGTCTAACTTCCATATTCTTTTTGCATGAAGAGCTACATTTGAGCGTGAGAAAGGTTCAAACATTGAGCAAGTGGAGCAGATGCGAGCCATGGAGAAGAATTTGATATCATTGGCAAGGGAAGTGGAGAAGCTACGAGCGGACGTGATAAATGCTGAGAAGGGAGAACAGCTGCGCAGTAAACATCCATCCTATTTTGAAATCTCAAATTACTTATTTCATCTTCTAAATTATTCTTTTATTGTATCATGCAGATGCGGCGATGAACCCTTATGCTGGAACTTTCAGCAGCCCAGCTTCTTTATATCCCCCTGTAGGTCAAGGCGTCGCCTATGGCCATGGTTATGCTCAACCCTATGTCGATGGTTATGGAAGGCCTCTGGTTCCTGTGGCTGGTGTTGCAGTTGGTACGAGTAATGTTAGTCCAGTTGATGCAGCAAGAAGAGGTAATATTCCTTAGGGATATTGACGGCACGGTTGTTTGAATTGAGGGCTTACAGCAAATACTGGAGTGGAGATGTTCAGGTATTTTCAGCGAAAATGTACAAGGAAAATGGTGATTTTTATTATATCGGTTGGTATCCGGATCATTTGAGTAAGAAGAAAGTTAGGTTTAGAAAATGTTAATGGTTCTGGAACTCACTGTGTTAGCTGGACACTGATGCTGTATTAAGTTGGAGATTGATGTTGAAGTGTTTTGAGCGCATTTATGGTGGAATTGGGTTGTTTTGGGCGCGTGCTTACTAAGTGATGGCGTCGCTTTGTAGGAGGAGGTATTTGTTTAATCAAGTCGCTTTGGTACCGAGATCGTGCGTAACTTGAAGTCGACTATTCTTTGGTTTACATTTCCTAATTTAGTAACTTTTTCCCCATCTTGATTCTAAACACATAATCTCCAACTATACGTTTTAACTTAGATTAGTCAATCCTTTGCACTGAAAGTAGTTATTAAAGGAAATAAAGCACAATTATTAGAGTTTCTCTCGAGTACAAAAAACTCTGATCATCTAGTCCCTGAAGTAAAATTAGTTGCAAGGTAACAAAAGCTCGTTGTCCTTCCACTTCCTAGTTGGTTTTTAGAGGACGTGGAGACCGTGATGCTGGTGTCGGAGGCTTCGGAGCCGAGTTGGTTGAACTTAGTTTAGTTTTGGAGGATGTGGAGGCTGAGATGACGTCGAAGACTTCGGAACGAGTTGGTTGGAGACAGTGGCGGAACCAGCCTTGTGTTGCCCTGGGCAGCTGCCCAGAGCAAGAAAGTGATATCCACACCTTGATGATGATGACGTCTTCCTCCGAGCAAGAAAGTGATATCCACACCTTGATGATGATGACGTCTTCCTCCGCATTTCCGCACTCGATTGCCCTTTCAGCTTTGGGGTCATCATCAACCGCGACGAGCTCTCTGTGCGCAGCTTGTAAATTCCTCAGGTGAAAGTGCCAGCTGGACTGCGTGTTCGCACCCTACTACAACCCACAGAAATTTGTGAACGTTCACAAGGTGTTTGGTGCCAACAACGTGACGAAGATCCTCAACGACCTCAATCGCGACTAACGTGAAGATGCTGTGAACTCCCTCGCCTATGAGGCTGACATGCGTCTCAAGGATCCTGTCCTACGGTTGTGTCGGCATCATCTCCATCCTTCAGCACCAGCTACGCCAGCTCCAGCTAGATCTAACCCTAGCCTAGGCCGAGGCCGAGCCTCTCCACGTATCAGAACCAGAACATCACTAGCCCCAGCAACTATCCACACTTCTTGATGAGCAGAGAGAGCAGCAGCTCAGCTGACGGTGCTCGACACAATTGCTAACACCGGTCTCCTCTACTTCCTCTTGCTCGACACAATCCCTTTATTTTTCGCCTACGGCAAACAATAATTCTGGCTACGCCACTGGTTGGAGGAGGATGATGTCAGATTTGGAGACTTCGGAGTGACGGAGATTGTTGGAGGAGGATGCAATCGGGTTGAATGTCGAACGACGGCAGCCAAGCCGTTCGCATTCTGCCTTAATAGAAACTGGAAACATACGCGATGTAAAGCGTGATACGATAATGCAACGTTAAGGATGATAGTATCGAGCACTGTTCCTTCCACAATAACGACTGTTGCATCTCCCCAACTTCGCTCAATAACACAATAAATCTCTCTCTCTCTATCTCTGGCATGAGATTTTTTTATTTTTCTTTTTCCTTTCTTTCGTTCCTTTCTTTTTTTTTTTTTTTATGAAAGAATTGGACATCACATCTCATGTTCAGTAAGTGCTATTGTGCCATTTAGTATTAATAAAACGGGGCTTTTTTGTTAGCATTAATATAAACCTATAATCGACGAACTTCATCACAACTTTAAAATGTTAACAGAGAGTGAGTGACATCACAACAGCACATGTTCAAATCTTGCTGACTACGAATTTAACTTGAACTTTAAAAAAGTGTTGCCACTGTATTTTGTAAAGATGGTTGAAGAAGAAGGATACTTGATAATTATAAGGGGAAAAAAAGAAAGAACCGCATCCTATTTTCTGTGTCGGGGGGGGGGGGTGGTTGAGGTTTGTTACTTTGATGACCGTTCTGTTTGTGCCAGCAGTATTGTGCAAAGAAAAAAAAGTGGAAAAAAACAAAAATAAAATTCCGTTGCCGGGACTTGAACCCGGGTCTCTCGGGTGAGAGCCGAGTATCCTAACCAACTAGACTACAACGGATGTGATGACCCTCCGAAATAACGATGATATCAGAACAATAGGCAATTAACTCCAACATCGATCATACATTCATGCTTATAACAGAAAACATACAATGTTGCTATAATGATTAATTCCAAACTCCATTGCCATTGACATCAAACTTCCAATGACATCATCCGCTTCTTTCAATCTATTTGCGTTAAAATAGCGTTCTAATGAGCTAATGCAGAAACTGTGAACTCTATTAGTCTGAAAATTGATATTAATTTAAGAATAAATTTTCACTGTAGACTCAAACAGAATTTTAATTACCAAAATCGACCCGTTTTATGCCACGTAGGCTTAATCAAATTTCCTAATTAGTCGGGGTTGTCAACCCCGACTAATTAGGAGTTGTTAAACCGGGTTTTAAGGCTTCTATTTGGGGTTTAACAACTCCTAATTAGTCGGGGTTGCCAACCCCGACTAATTAGGAAACTGGATTTAAGCCTATGTGGCATAAAACGGGTCGATTTTGGTAATTAAAAAAAAATCGGTCGATTTTGATAATTAAAATTCTGTTTGGGTCTACAATGAAAATTTGTTCTTAATTTAATGTACCATTAATGAATTCCAATTAATCATTTGCTAGCAAACTTCTACTGGCTGGCTACATTGAACTTCAAATGTAGGTTTGAGTATGCGCCTATCTATCATCATTTTATTTTACTCCAAAATCCAAAATATATCGTCTCAAACTTGGATAATGTTTGTTTCAGATCCTATAATTTTAGGATATGGATTTCACCATGAGATTTGAAATCCATAGGTTTTTAAACATGGGTTGAGATTTCTAAGAAATTGTTTGTTTCATCAATATTTTTGGATATACGATTCTATAATTTGTATTTTGTTTGTTTCAAACTCAAATTGTAGCATTACAAATTTTAGAATTTGAAATCTAGTCTAAATCCTCTCCCAAATAGGGGATTTCAAATGCTATAATGTATTACTTTTTTATTATTTAGGTATTCAATATTCCAAAATTTATTCTGAATCAAACAAAGGTTATGGACACCGTAAGGGCCCGTTTGGTTGCTGAAAAGAGGAGTTGAAATGGGCAACAAGCCTGCCAAAACTGATAAAAACACCCCAAAAAATATCAGTTTTGACAGACTTTCTTGTAAAAACGCCCCAAAAAATGACGTTTTTACAAGAAAGTCTGTCAAAACTGACAGTTTTTGTCAGTTTTGGCAGGCTTTCCCAAACCCTATTCAGCAACCAAACGGGTCCTTAAACTAAAAAACACCCGCTTTTTTATCCTAGAATTTGTAATCCATCCTTTATATATATATAAGTAGGCCCCTCCGACATTTTTTCGACACGTGAGCGAGTCCACAACACCATCCCATGGCGACCCGTGATTATGGGAACAAAGCAAATCCTCTCTGTCCAAAATAATCAGCAATTTTCTAAACCACACAGCTGGCCTTGGAGATTCGCGCTATTAAGTAAGCTCTCATTTTCCCCGTATCATTATCATCGACAAAACCAAACCAAATGGTCATCGTATTTTAGTTATAGCGACAGCCAAAGCGGGCCCCACAAACCCGATAATGGACACTCAAAGCTCGAATAAAAAAATCCCCTTCTCCACGAAATTAGGGATCGCGCTCGCGCTCCCGTTTTCGTGCGAAAAATTGAAACCTTTATTAATAAAACTAGGGTTCGGGCTCGTGCTCCCAATTTCGTGTGAAATTAAAAAAACCTTGAATTAGAACTATCTCGATTCTTGTGAGTAATGTTCTTCTTTTCCCCTTCGATTTTCGATTTTTCAGTTGTAGAATTTTCGTATAATGATCTTCTTTTTATTGAAATGAGGGTTTGCTGGGGATTGTTAAATGAGAACGCTGGCTCGAGCTCTTCTCAAAGCTCGAACCTTTTCTCGTGCTCGGCAAGGATTGCATGCTGCCCCAAATAAATTGGATAAAAGTGAGAAGAAAAGTGACTGGCTTGCTCGTTCTTTCTCAAAACCCTCGCAAATTAAAGAATTCAAGAGAGTTTTTGATGCGAGGGCGCTGTCCCTGAGGTCTCTTTCGAGCTATGCAGAAAATGATTCCACTCAAGGTATTCATTTTATTCTTTTTTATTCATTTGTTTCATACTATCAATCAATTTGCTGTTAAAATTGTGGGTTTTAGAGCTAGATGGTGTGGATGCTGGAAAGAGAGGTCCTTTGTATGAGTATGAGCGGAGAGTTTCATCGGGGGAACTTGTTGATGGTGATAGCTTTCAGGTCTGAGCTGATTAATTCCATTGTTCAGTATGCAGTCGACAAAATTTATAACTGGTTTCTGTTTTAGGTTGATACCCTTCAATTGCTACAAGGGCTCTATGACCAGCTAGTCGAGAATGAGGATAAGTGCCGATTGGATAGATATAAAGCATCTGAAAAATCTGGGAGGTAATTGTTGAAGATAAACTAGTTCTTTGAGCAATTGAAGTAGTTTTTTTGAGTTCTTTGTTTGTTCTTAATGGTTGCCTATTGCATCACTTTTGCAGGAGTAGGTGGTTATGGTCGCGTCTCATGCCCCAGTCTTCTTCTTATTCACCAGTTAAAGGGCTGTATCTTTACGGAGGAGTAGGGACTGGAAAGACAATGCTTATGGATTTGTTTTATGATCAGCTGTAGGTTATTGTTCCTGGTTTACTTTCCTGTTTAATTCTGTGGGGGATTTTCATATTTTTTCATGCAGGCTGTTAGAGGCGATTTCCCCCCCTAGAGCATGACTACGTATTACATGTATTATCTTTTTTCAAGAGAAGACGGTGGGTTACATAGAACATGACTTATCTATGTTGTTTCATCACAAAGAAGGTGATGGTAGTGAAGTTTTGGTCCACTGCAATTGATTTAGTTCCCAAGGATAAGAAATCTTTCTTCGAAAGTATTTTGTGATCCTTCAGTTTTCTATTTCCCCTGTGGCTAAGAGTCACTTAAGAAGAAAATGAAAATAAAAATCCTCCATGCGTCATGTACTCAAGTCATGGTGGTATAACAATATTGCCTCACTGGCTGTTGCATGCGAATATTAGTTTATTTAATGCAATTTGCAGTAGATTATGAAGATTGGCGACGTTCTAATGTATTATCATATTGTTCAATATAATATAGAAGGCTCGAATTATGGGATCTTATTTGCTATCCAGTCCCAGAATCATTAAGTTACATTCATCAAGGTATATCAGAAAGAATAGCTTTCACCTTTCAGTTTGTTGTAGAAGTACTGGTTAGCAACTAAAGTCGATCTCTATGTTTATTTTCAATCTATACATCCTGAAACCATTGGAAAAAATAAAAATTCAGGAGGAATTGTAATGCTGCATTAGCAAGTTGCTAACAGAAGATTTTTTATGTTTTGTACTTGTTGGCATCAACTTGAGGACATATCTTTGAGGCATTAATGCAAGCTCGTTTCTTGATTATTTCAAATTCTGCCATATTCATTAATAAAGTACTGGAAGCATATTGGTCACGTTTGGTATTTTCTTGGTGGCACTTCCTTGTCGTTATAGATTTCTTATTCAAAATAACGTGCTAATTTCATAAGCTGTAGCTAGTTTATGTCTTGAGGTACTTGATTCATATGATTGAGCAGCATTGCTACCATTTGATGCCACTCATCTTAAGGCATCCAGATCAGAGAGTGGCTCTTTCGGACATATTTTTGAGTGGCATAGACATAAATCTTATCCCATTTCGTGCTTGTTAATGGTATTAATACAAACAACACCCCTCGTTCACAGCATCCTAATCAATTAGAAGTTCTGCATGGACATTTTTTATGTCCATCTGGTTCATCTCTCCAAGAGTTATGAATTCAAGCTTTACTACAATGATTTTGTACAGTGAAGTACAAGAGCCGTGATATATATTCTTTTGGGATCGTACATATTATTATCACTATGTTTGGACGCTCTTACTTCTCATGGAAGAGCCATGACATATATTCAATCATATTTTCTTTTAGGATCACACATATTTTTATCACTGTATTCGGACCCTCTTACTTCTCATGGAATAAGTTATATCTTGTTGTTTGTACAGACCATCTACCTGGAGGAAGAAAAGAATACATTTCCATGATTTTATGTTGAGCGTCCATAGTCGCTTACAGGTATTGTAGATTTATGCTGTGATTAATCTTTTAAGATCTAACATGAGTATCATTTTAGCATATTTTCTCCTTTATACTTGACTCATAAAAACATGTAACGCACTCCTACTATGACTTCTGTAGTATATTTGATTTTAGTATATGAATGCAGATGCATAAAGGAGTAGAAGATCCGCTCGAAGTTGTTGCAGGGGAAATATCAGATGAGTCAATTCTTTTATGTCTCGATGAATTTATGGTATGTTAGAAATACAGGGGTAGGTTCTTTTGTCACTTTGTTATATTCTATATCTCTATTTTGCTGTGGTTTTAGTATTGATGTAAATGGTAACTTGTAGGTGAATGATGTTGCTGATGCTTTGATATTAAATCGTCTTTTTGGGCATCTTTTCAGCAAAGGAGTTGTATGTACTCAACTTTCCTTTTGAACCTTTTAGATAATTCTTTGTGCACACAATTGACTGCAGTCTGCACCTACCACTTCAGTTTAAATTTTAACCTCAAGATGGTTAGTTTTAATCCAGGTCCTGCTCTCCACTTCAAATCGTGCTCCAGATAATCTTTACGAAGGTGGTCTTCAGAGGGATCTTTTCTTACCATTTATCGCTACCCTAAAGGTACTTAAGAATTTACTACTTTGAAGTATGCTTCTTTTGTCTTTCACTTTCTTTTTCATACACATGATATGACATACCTACCTTAATTTAACCCATCAATGCAGGAAAGATGCACTGTTCATGCAATTGGTTCTTCCACAGATTACCGAAAAATGACTTCTGTAAGTGTTTCACTGAATGCTTCATTTTCATTTGGAATTCAACAAATTACTGTCAGCAACTTATATCTATTTTTATGTGCAGGCTGAGCAGGGTTTCTATTTTATTGGACATGAATACTCTGGACTTCTTAAAGAGAAGTTTCAGCAGTTAATTGGGAAAGAAACTCCTGGCCCACAAGTTGTGGAAGTTGTTATGGGAAGAAAGCTGCAGGTTTTTAATATTTCAACAGTAGTCCATTTTCTTTCATTTAGTATATCAAAATTTATTAATGGACCTATTCCTTTTTAGGTTCCACTAGGGTATAATGGATGTGCATATTTTTCATTTGAAGAACTCTGTGACAGACCTCTGGGAGCTGCAGACTATTTTGGGTTGTTTAGTGAGTTCCTCAACTGACTTGTATTTTGATATGAAGAAATCACTAAAATGCTGATGAATATATGAGACAAAAACTCACTTATTTTCTTTTCCTTGTTGTTGATTCTAATTAGCTATTTTTAATTCCTTTTCAGAGAAGTTTCATACATTAGCACTTGAAGGTGTCCCAAAATTTGGGATCCATAATCGTGCAGCAGCCTATCGGTTTGTTACACTTGTTGATGTATGTTGATGATTCCTACAAAGTCCCATGCTTTTATTACTATGCAGCAAGTTGGTTCTCTGTCCAATTTATTTCATCAACTTCATGCTCTTGGGGGACTTTAGCCATCACGGTCCATATGAACCATATTTTGGTCACTAAGTCAATGAATATCGTAGTGGTTTATTTATAAATATGAAACTTCATTTTGCTGCATATTTTATTTTACTTTTGGAGAAAGTAGTGTGTACTCTTGCTTAACGAGACAGCAGTTTAGCACTTGATTTTCTGATGAGGCATATGGGATATATGATTTAATCAGCAGGATTCTCAATCAAGTTGTGAAACTTTAGTGTTGCATTCTGTATAGTTTTCTAGTGGGAGCTCCAATCTATGGAATTATAGTTTCGAATTTTAAAAAATGTTCAAGTATGCCATCATTGTGTCTTTGTGGAGTAGTCTGTTGTTTATAGTCAGTTTTCCAGTGCATGGTTAGAGTCATTAGACTAATTTAAAGACAATGCCTGGGCAGTTGAGAGAAGATTAAGAGTAAAGTAGCATTCTGTTCTTTGTAGGAACAAAAGAGAATTGGTATTAATGTTTGAATCACACTTTGGTTATATAAATAGTAAAATATCGTTGTTGGAAATGACGCAAGACATATTTTCTCTAGTTAAATTATATTACTTGGTTATATTACCAGATGGATTGCTGGTATCATATTTTTGGATCTTCAAAGAAAAATGTTGATCTCCCTAAAGGATAGACACCAGCTGTAGACTATCAACACTAGGACCAGCTACTCAATCTGTCTCGACTAGGACTACCAGGTCTTTGCATGTGGTTTATTTGGTTGAAACATTCGATGCACCACACTAATTGCATCACCTATAGAGAGGGAACTATTCACATGCTAATCCATCTCATATGTATCAATGCCCAACAATTCAAGATTTACTTAATTGTTAGACTACATATATTAAATGATACCTGATAAGATCATGGACAGGTTAACCATCTGTATTTTAGAGGTCATGTGTGTACCTCCATCAGCTTAGCAGCATTAAGGCCTTTACTTCAATCAAATATCATGTGCTTTATATCTCTGAAAACCCAACTACGGTTTGATACATGATATGTCTCACAGTCACTTATCAAAATAACTGTGCAATATAGCACGAATTGTCTCAAGAAGTTTGACACGACAACTTTTTTCTGAGTGACACGGTTGTTTATGTTAGTATTTACTTGTCCGTTAATGGAAGTATCATGTGGAAAATAATACTACAGTGACATTTAGTTTGTGAAAATAAAGTTCTATAGATTCAAGAACATAAAATAGGCTGTGTTTAAGGTATGTGTACCGACATAAGGCTAGCAAATCCTCATTTATCACAAGAATCAAAGTTTGTAGCAGTAACCATATTGCATGGTGATGGTATTAAATCCAGGAAAAATTAGTTATGATAGTTGTCATTTGTCAACAGAGAAGGAGCACATTTAGATCTGAAAGTTCATAGAGTAAAGAAATGCAAGCTTCAGGGCCTCTCCATGATGAGCGCCACATATATTAAGCTTTAGATAGGCAGTATCTCACACTTTTATAAGTAATGAATGTGGACAAATACCAAATTGGTGATGTTTACCTCTAGTTTGAAGCCTGTACAAGGACACATTCAGTTAATCCCGTAATTTAAGAGGAATAAAGTGACAGTGTTTACATCTAGAAATCAGAAGCCCGCATAAACCTAATTCAGTTCTTTTATTATACGAAATTGATTGGTTTCCCCTGCCTACCAGGTTAATCTCTAGCTTAAAGCCAACATTTTATTCAACCTAAAAGCTAAACATGTGACTTTATGGATCAACAACCTATTAAACAACATAATGTTCTTGTGGAACCTAGACTGTTCTACGCATACATATCCAACATGGAACACTTTTTTTTATAGTCTTCTTCACTTGGTTGGTGATCGCATCACAGGCTACACTTGGCTCGATATGGAATCGTAACAAATCCTTTTTGCAGGTGATGTATGAGAACAAGGCCAGATTGTTGTGTACAGCAGAGACATCTATGGCAGAACTTTTTGAAAGAATCGTGACGGTTGCTGATGCCCAAAAGATATCTCCTAGAACATCTTCTCGATCACTGAAAAAGGATGATGTTGACCTCTGTGTGGACAATGAGCTAGGATTTGCCAAGGACCGGACCATTAGCAGGTGTGATCCCCCTGAACTATTCCAAGCTCTTCTATTTTTCAGGCAGTGAGTGATAGCTAGTTAAATGGAATTTTGTTGCAAAGGACATAGAAAGCAACCAGGGATGTGAAACAACATATTATTTCTATCCAAGCCATCAAGCACTCATGCTTCATAGAGCGGATATTTAAATGAATACTATTTTTATGACCTCGATACTAGATAAGATGATCTAACAAATGTTAGCATTTTAGCAGGCAGTTAAGGTGATAGTGAAGCTTCAAAAATACAAATCCATGCTTTTAAACACATGATTTTGGCATGATTTGCATATTTATGCTTTGGTTCATTTTGAGAGTTTCTGATGGGGGAGTTACCATGTTCAAAGGGAAAGATTGAGTTTCCCTTTTCACTTATTTTTCAGTTTGTTTGGCTTCATCACATTTTTTCTTTTTCGTTCTTTTATTTGTTTGTTGGTTTATGCCTATTTGATGTTTTGTGTATTGTGTTTAGAGTTTTACGAATCAGAAATTCATGTAGTAAATTATGGATGAATGAGTCAGGTTTTATTTTGTGATTATGATCATTACAGCTCAGCCCATTAATCTCAGCCACAATCACATGATAAACCCGGCCCATTAGTCCATGTTTTATTGCATGAGTTTACGATCAATACAAAACACTAAACGCAGTACACCAATGAATGAATATGCACCAACCAAAAAATAAAGAATAAATAAATAAATGAAAGAATGACGAAGTAAAATGTAGTAGGAAGGGAATTCCCAAAAAAGCTTTTTACAATTTTTGATTTGATGTTTATAAACAGCATAAATCTAGCATTGAGAGGATTCTCCCTCAAATTCCCTGCATTGGAATGTTATCTGCATATGATTAATATGTGATTGTACTGTGCCCAGAACATATGTGCAGGGACTTCTATACGTTTGGTATTGGATGATATATCTCGTTTCCAATTAGCATATTTGATGATTGTGTATACGTGCTTTAGCTATTCGATTTAATGAAGTTCCAAAATGCCTACTTTTTCATTCTTTCCATTTGTAATTTTGCAAATAGTTTTGTGTGGCTTAAATGACGCGCATGGATAACTGAAATGCACATAGAAAATGCTGAAAACTTCAAAGTTTACTACTACTTTTCTAGATGCTGCTCGTGTGAAAACCCATTATGTGGCTGTTACGTCTTACCGTAGACGTGCTGATAATATCTGAACTGTATTATTTAGTACACTCATCTAGTTTAGTATTGGAGAATCCATGAGTTTTTATGCCAAACTTTATTTGGTGGACAATATGATATAAAAACAGCATGACAGATAGCAAAGACAAACAATTCACTTTCTTTACAAGAATTTGGTTTTCTTTTCCCAATGTTGAAAATTTATCGTTGCATAGCATTTTTTCTGGATTAGGATTCATGGACTTCAATCCAATGATTTATTCAATGTCATTTTATAATTATGATTAATACTTTCCACATCATTTTCCTTTTGTTATTTGATTTTGCATTTCAGATTGACAGAAATGAACAGCAAGGAGTACTTGGAGCAGCATGAGGCCAGTTTGCGGGAATCAGCACACCCAGGATAATTTTGGGTGATTATTTAAATTCAACCGACGTATTCAATTTTGGGACTGTCCTACAAATGTAGATTATAATAATGTAATAAAAATAATTTATATTATATGCATCAACATCGAGTTATGTCTTTTATATTATATGCATCAACATTGAATTATGTCTATGTCGGATATAATTGGTGATGGGTAAGAAATTCTCATTATTTTTTAATGAGAAAAATTTAACGCATCATGTAAAGAATACATATCGAGGCTCGAGTTCTAAATATGGAGCCATGGAGATCCTGTATTTGGGTGCAAATTTACTGTTAGGAAAGAGAAAGGGAAAGAAAAGAGTATATAATCTCTTTAAGGTGCAAAGATCAATGTTTTGTCGTAGCCATATACAAAATTGAGATGCGATGCCCACAAGACGTATGGACTTAGTGCTAGAGTATTGTTATTGTCCTTAAACATCCAATATGTTTTTATTGAATATTAATTAAGTTTTATTGTTGTACATATTGTTTGGGTATCTTTTATATAATTGTTATATTATTCTTAGAAGTTATTTTGTTAGATCATGCATTGTGATAGTCACTTGTTTGGAGATATGATCTAATTCAAAGGTTTTTTAAATTTGTGCTTAACTTATAACTAGTATTGTTATATGAGGTTATTATGCATGACAACGACATATGAGATGTGATGGTTGATCTCAGCTATCGGGAATGAAGATTCCCTGAGTATATGTCATAAGCGCATATTTAATATATGTAGCACAAGATCTTATTTGGATTCTCTAAGACGAGTCACCTAAGAGATAAAGAATTTGAATTGTTACGTGGTCTCTTAGACTTGATGATATTATCATTTTTGATTTGATAATTTAATATATTTTGATATGATGGTTAAACTTGTTTTACAAGTGCTATATAACCTGATATGTTGGGTTATTAGATTTTATTTAAGGAAATGATGAATATCTAGATAGGATCCAGTATACTCATTTTTATGAGTTAATTTATCGTGCATGTTACATGAAGATATTAAATTTTCGTCGACAGGTGGTTTTTAAAAATTAATTTTCTTATAAAATAAAACATTTTGATGTTTTAAAATGATTTTTATTTATGTTTATGGGATTGAAATTTTAGGAATGAGCAAATAGTGATTTATCCTGCTCAATAAAGTTGTCTAAAATAAATTAATACTGGAAATGACTGAATGTAAGATAATATTATTCACGAATATTTAATCACATATTATGGAAGAGCTTTTATGAACAGTTGGTCGGATAAGGATTTGATTGTTAAATTAAATTATTAATTTGATTAACAATTGATTCTCGATATGGGACCCAATTGGTCTCATTAATGTCATTAGAAGAGGTTTATATGCAATACAATTATATTTCTATCCTAATTGTTATCGAAAAAATATTTCATCTTTAAATGTTATGGATATAGTTTTAAACAACTAAGAATTATTTTGAAATTGAAATCTATAAGGCAAGTCCAATCCTATATATATGATTCATATGTAGCCTTATGAAAAAAAAAAAGAAGAAAAATGAAAAAAAATATTTTGAGAACCTATCTCTCAGTAGTACTCATCTTCGGTGACAGTTGGATTTCAGTTGGAGGTTTTTTCTCTTGAGGAGCTATTTCGTATTGATCTTGGGACAGATTATCGAAGAAATTCCGAAAGTTTTTCACGTATTCTTCTAGATTTTAATTAATTTTGATTAATCTACATGATATGCAATTTCCGTTATGTTGTATGCTATGTTTCCTACACTCAGAAAGTTGAGTATCTTTAGAGGAACAAATTTTCAAAATAAACCCATTCAAACTTTTAATCCCAAAAATCGACTTACTCTACATTTTTTTAGCAAAATCGACCCACTTTCTCGCTACGTCAGCGTCGTAGCCAGAAAGTAGATCGTTTTGAAAAAAACACGATCCTAATTAGTCGGGGTTGCCAACCCTGACTAATTAGGAAGTCCGTCCAGCTTATGTTGAACAAAATAATCGGGGTTGGGAACCAGACTGTTTCAAAACGACTCAATTCCAAATGGTCGGAGTTCCCAACCCCGACCATTTAGCATTTGTGCACAGATCAGTCTCTCTTCCTCCTCGTTGCAAAACCTCCCCCACACCCTTTTTCTCTCTCCTCTCAATTTTCATGCTCCGCCTCTCTCTCTCCTCCCCCACTCCTTGCTCTTCTTCTCCTTCACCCTCTTCTTCTCCTTCACCCTTTCCTTCCTCTCCCTCGCCCTCCTTCTCTTCTTCCAGTACCGCCTCAACCGCTAGTGCGGGCTACCATGTGTGCGGGTCCTACCTCAACTCCACGTGGCGGTACGACTTCCCCAAGGGCAGGCCTTTCTCCTCGATCTTGGGCAACTTCCTCGACCGGGGAATCTTCAACGTCGAGGACGACTTGTGACGCTTCCAGCGCAAAATGGTCAGCCATGGGAGGGGAGCTGGGGAGAGCACCGAAGGAGGGGGAGGAGGAAGCGGTGGTGGCTTTGGCGGGTTGAGAGAGGCGGTGGAGGAATTGGGGGAGGAGAGAGAAAGAGGCGGAGCATGAGAATTGTGACGGGAGTGGAGGGAGCAGAGGAGGTGGAGGAATTGGGGGAGGAGAGAGAAAGAGGCGGAGCATGAGAATTGTGACGGGAGTGGAGGGAGCGAGCAAGTGGTGAGAAAGAGAGAAAAAGGGAGTGGGGGTGTAACGAGGAAGAAAAACTATTCTGAGAATACACCGCTGCATACAAATGCTAAACTGTAGGGTTAGGAATCCTGACCATTTTGAATGGAGGCTTTTCAAAGTAGTCGGGGTTTCCAACCCTAATCATTTTGTACAACATAAACTGGGCGGAGTTCCTAATTAGTTGGGGTTGGCAACCTTGACTAATTAGGATCACGATTTTTTTCAAAACGACACACTTTCTGGCCACGACGCTGGCGTGACGAGAAAGTAGGTCGATTTTGCTAAAAAAATGTAGAGTGAGTTGATTTTCAGGACTAAAAGTTGTTAGATCTTAATCATAAAACTTTAGATCTAAAACCATATAGCCATGATTAATTCAAAGAGATTAAACAACAATCTAAAAGAGCGGAAGCTTATACCTGAATCCATTGATTGATCTTGATTTTGGGTTTTTGGATCTTCTAACCTTAGGGTTTTCTCTAGAACCGAATTTCTCTCTTAGATGGGGTGAAGAGAATTAGAGAATGTAACCCTAGATTAGGGATCATAACCCCTTATTTATAGATGTTGTACTTTTGTAATTTGGCCCCTCAACAAATTACAATTACAACCTGGTATCTGCACATATAACCCCATGACTTATTTAAATACTCATTAACCCAAATTAATTGATCACTTTAGTGGGTTATCCTGAAAGATAGCAATACACATTGATTAATCATATGTGCTCACAATTAGATTTATTAGATTAAATCCAACAATCTCCCACTTGGGCACCATATGATTCCTTAAATTGTGTATAACCTTATGAGCTCAAAAATTGCTATCACTGAAAAGGTATTTCCGAACAATCTCGTCCATTGACTATATCAATATAGGATCAAAGCGGCCTTCATCACATTTATCGTGACTCGATCCATCAATGGTCACATATACCAATACAATCAAACGACATAGATCAATCATGGATGTGCAGCATGAAAATTACATGCAATGTGATCAGTACATGTCTATTTTTGACTGGTCCTCCTTAGTGAGGTCAAAACCAAATATAATGTAACAGAGTGTCTTAACTGAATACTTTATTCTGATCAGACAATACAACTAAACACAGAGCACCACAATTACAAACTCCCACTAAAACATAATATCCTTAAATAATACCACACCCATATGAGCAGTATGCTCATAAAAGACCTTGGGTGGTAATCCCTTAGTAAGAGGATCAGCTATCATGGAGTTTGTCCCAATGTGCTCTATGGATATCTGTCCACTCTGTACCCTTTCTTTCACAACCAGGAACTTAATGTCAATATGTTTTGACTTGATTGAGCTCCTGTTGTTATTGGAATACATTACTGCAGATTTGTTGTCACAATATAACCTTAGTGGTCTTTCAACATTTTCCAAAATGCGCAGTCCCGTGACAAAATTTCGCAGCCATATTCCCTGATTGGATGCCTCATAGCAAGCTACAAATTCTGCTGCCATAGTGGAGGAAGCTACTAGTGTTTGTTTGACACTTTTCCATGATATAGCTCCTCCTGCTAACATATAAATGTAGCCTGATGTAGACTTCCTGCTATCTTGGCATCCAGCAAAATCAGAGTCCGAATACCCAATGACCTCTAATTTCTCTGATTTTCTGTATGTGAGCATGTAATCTTTTGTTTTCTGAAGATACCTCATAACCCTTTTGACTGCTATCCAATGATCCATACCAGGATTGCTTAAGTATCTGCCTAACATCCCAATAATGTACGCAATATCCGGACGCGTACATACCTGAGCATACATTAGACTTCCTACAGCCGAAGCATAAGGAATCTTCTGCATTTCCTGAATTTCAAGGTTACCTTTAGGGCACTGATTGAGACTAAACTTGTCTCCTTTAGCAACAGGGGTGTCACCTGGTCTGCAATCTTGCATGCCAAACCTTTTAAGTACCTTATCGATATAGCTCTTTTGTGATAATCCAAGAATACCCCGAGAGCGATCTCGATGTATCTGGATCCCTAATATAAAAGAGGCATCCCCAAGATCTTTCATCTCAAAATTCTTTGATAGAAATCTCTTGGTTTCGTGCAACATGCCTATATTATTAGTGGCAAGCAAGATGTCATCGACATACAGAACCAGAAAAATATACTTACTCCCACTGAACTTGTGATATACACAGTCATCAACAATGTTCATCTCAAAACCGAACGAGATAACTATTTGTTGAAACTTATGATACCATTGACGAGGAGCTTGCTTGAGTCCATAGATGGATTTCCTTAATTTGCAGACCATATTCTTTGGGTCTCCCGACACAAAGTTTTCTGGTTGCACCATATAGATCATCTCATCAATGTCTCCATTGAGAAATGCAGTCTTAACATCCATCTGATGTAACTCAAGATCATAATGAGCAACAAGTGCCATGATTATTCTGAAAGAGTCTTTCGATGAAACCGGAGAGAAAGTCTCTGTATAATCAATGCCTTCCTTTTGAGTATAGCCTTTAGCCACAAGACGTGCCTTATACCTCTCCACATTACCATTTGCATCCCGCTTGGTTTTAAAAATCCATTTACAACCAATTGGTTTTGCACCTTCTGGCAATGGGACAAGTTCCCAAACCTTATTGTCTTGCATAGACTTATACTCTTCATTCATGGCATCAATCCACTGTTGAGAGTTAGAACTTTTCATGGCCTGAGAGAAGTTGATTGGATCATCTTCTAACATTCCACTACTTTCCTCATGTTCTTGGAGAAATACAATATAATCATCCGGAATAGCATTTCTCCTTTCTCTCGTGGATCTCCTTAATGGCACTGGTTCTTGAGGTTGTTGAGTTTGTTCTTCTGGAACAGGGAGTTGTTCAACATTATCATCTTGAGGTTCCGGATTTACTTCTTGAGCAACAACAGGTATAGGAACCTGAATATTGTCAAAAGTAACTGTATGGATTGGATCTGAAGCCAATTCCTCCTCAAAACTAATGTCTCTAACCTTATTTCTCCCCCCAAACTCAACATCCTCAAAGAATGTTGCTGTTCCCGTCTCAAAAATATTCCTTATAGTGGGATCATAAAACTTATAGCCCCTAGAGCGATCAGGGTACCCAATAAAGTAGCTGCTAACTGTTTTGGAGTCCAATTTCTTTTCATTTGGCCTATAAGGCCTTGCCTCAGCTGGACATCCCCAAATATGTAAATGCTTTAAACTGGGCTTTCGACCAGTCCAAAGCTCATAAGGTGTTTTAGCAACTGCTTTACTTGGTACTCTATTCAGAATGTAAGCTGCTGTCTTAAGTGCTTCTCCCCAGAGTGACTCTGGTAAAGAAGAATGAGCAATCATACTTCTTACCATATCCTTAAGAGTCCTGTTTCGTCTTTCAGCTACACCATTCATGCTAGGTGAACCCGGCATAGTGTACTGTGGGACGATACCGCATTCCTCTAGGTATCTAGCAAATGGTCCTGGACGTTGTTCACCTGAACCATCATATCTACCGTAGTACTCACCACCACGATCAGATCTGACGGTTTTAATTCTTCTGTTGAGTTGATTCTCAACTTCAGCTTTATAGGCTTTGAACATGTCCAGAGACTCAGATTTTTTATGAATAAGATATAGGTGCCCATAACGTGAGTAATCGTCTATGAATGATATAAAATATTGTTGACCATTCCAGGATTCCGTAGGGAATGGCCCACAAATATCCGTATGTATCAATTCTAAGACATCCGAAGATCTGTTGGCACCTAATCTTTTCACTTTGGTCTGTTTTCCCTTGATACATTCAACACATACGTCGAAGTCCGAAAAATCAAGGGAATCCAAAATGCCATCAGACACAAGACGCTCAACTCTACCTTTTGAGATATGACCTAAGCGCTTATGCCATAATGTCGCCGAATTTTCCTTATTTAATTTACGCTTAGTACCACGTGATTCCACATGCAAGGATTCATTGTAAGAAGCAATTGTATCAAGCAAATATAGGTTGTCATAAATACTCAAGTAACCGGTTCCCACAACATTTGAATTAAAAGATAAACTGAATTGACTGTTTCCAAATGAACAAGAATAACCTGATTTGTCCAATACAGAAACAGAAACCAAATTCCGTCTAAAAGACGGTACTACAAAAGTATCTTTTAAATCCAAATAATAACCAGTTCCTAACAACAACCTAAAGTGCCCAATTGCTTCCACATCTACCGATTGTCCGTCGCCCACAAAGATGTGTCTTTCAACATCACTTGGCTTTCGGTAGCTCAGGCAACCCTGTATAGAAACACTTATGTGAGTAGTAGCATCAAAGTCTAACCACCAAGTGTTTCTAGGTACTGAAGCTATATTAACCTCAGAACAGACCAAAGTAAGGAACGTACCCTTATTATCACGCCAGGCGTGATATTTTGTACAGTCCTTCTTTACATGTCCAGGCTTCTTACAGAAGAAACAACCCTGATTATCCTTATGTTGTTTCTTCTCAACTGGACCCTTAGCAGCTTCCTTATCATTCTTCTTTTTCTTGCCCTTATCCTTAGAGGCATAGGCCAAATGAGCACTTTCTGTCTTATCTTGCTTCAACCTGTCTTCTTCTTGCACACAGTATGAAATGAGCTCATTTAGAGTCCATTTCTCCTTTTGACAGTTATAACTGACCTTAAATTGGTTAAACTGTGCAGGAAGAGATAACAGAACCAGATGCACTAATAACTCATCACAAAGATCGAGTTTAAGTGCCTTAAGTTTTGAAGCAATATGAGACATTTCCATAATGTACTCCCTGATGTTTCCCTTGCCCTTATACTTTATCGAAATCAAGCGAGCTAAAAGCGTGCTTGTTTCTACCTTATCGTTTTTTGTAAAACGCTTCTTAATTTCGGCAAGGAAATCTTTAGCCTTACTAATCCCTTCGGATTCTATACCCCTGAAGGCTTCCGGAACGCCACGCTTAATGATCATAAGACTCATGCGATTTGAACGCTCCCACTTCTCATGCTCCTTCTTTGCATCAGGAGTGCTATCCGCATTGAGAGGTTGGGGTTGTTCAGTTCTTAATGCATAGTCAAGATCCATGCAGCCAAGAACAATTAATATGTTCTCTTTCCAAACCTTGAAGTTTGTCCCATTTAGCATGGGAATTGAGTTGATGTTAGCAGAAATTGTTGCAGCAGATGCATTAGCTGAAATAAAACAAAAAATGCTCACATCAATAACCATAATCAATAAAATTCAAATAATGACAATCCCCATCCAAGATACCGGCACAACATTAATATCAAGTCTTTGGACAGTAATATTAACTTGTAAGTGATACCTTGTTGCAATGATCAAACATTGACAATAACTCATGTCAAATAATGAAACTATCTTTGGATCGATTCATTATTCACATGTAAACCTTATAATTGTCACACGCTTATCATCGCAGATGTGTATACAGTCTAAATAAATATTAACCTTCCTTTGGGCCGATTAAATATTTACACGAAAGCATACACACAAACATCTCATCACAGCTTAATTAGGGCCCATAACTTAGTTGAATAAATTAAGTATACCAAAGTGGACCCATGAAAAGCTGAGGCTTAAGCATAGTGAACACGAAGTTCGCTTGACTTCGAACGCGAGGTTCGACTGTATTGAGTACGAGACTCACTTAAGCACGAACGCGAGGTTCGTCTGAGAACGAACGCGAGGTTCGTTTGAAAAATGAACGCGAGGTTCAACTTGAGAACGAACGCGAGGTTCGTTAAAAGAAAATTGAACGCGAGGTTCGACTGAAGTACGAACGCGAGGTTCGACTGAAGCACGAACGCGAGGTTCGACTTAGAACTGAACGCGAGGTTCGACTTAGAACTGAGCGCGAGGCTCACATTAGAACGAACGCGAAGTTCGTTGAGCGTGAGGCTCACCTTAGAACTGAGCGCGAGGCTCAACTTGAACTGAGCGCGAGGCTCACATTAGAACGAACGCGAAGTTCGTTAAACTTTAGAACGAACGCGAGGTTCGTTAAACTTGAGAACGAACGCGAGGTTCGTTAAACTTGAGCGCGAGACTCACCTGAGTTGAGCGCGAGGCTCACATGAGAACGAACGCGAGGTTCGTTAAATTGAGCGCGATGCTCACCTTACACCAAACGCGAAGTTCGGTCCTTAATTTTCGCCACGATTAATCGCACGAACCCTTAGGGTTTCAAACTGAAACCGCCGCCGCCATTGTAGGGTTTCAAACTGAAACCGCCGCCGCCATTGCTCCTGCACCCAAAGGTCGAAACCCTAGGGTTTCCTGATGCCGCCGCCGCCGTCGGAGTCGAGGGCGAGGCCGCCAGCGAAGTTCGCCGGCGAGGAGCATGGGACTGAAGACCAAACCCAAATAATCCGAAAATTCCTCGATTTTATCTTTCAAATCCAGATCCAGAATTAGAAAAGCAAAAGATCATTTCTTGATCCAGATCCCAAAAAAATTGAAGAAAAATCGAAGAAAAATCCAAAAAATCCCAAAAGTTACTGTTCACCTGTGATTTTTTAGCTACTGTTCATCCGAAAAAACTTTACTGTTCATCCGAACAAAAAACTTTTTTTTTTCAAACCGCCGTTACTGTTCACCTGAACAAAACTTAATCCAAAAAACCAGAGATTTAAGATCAAAAAACCCAATTTTAAGAACTTAAATCCCTAAGAATTAATCAAGGTGGATCTGATACCACTTGTTAGATCTTAATCATAAAACTTTAGATCTAAAACCATATAGCCATGATTAATTCAAAGAGATTAAACAACAATCTAAAAGAGCGGAAGCTTATACCTGAATCCATTGATTGATCTTGATTTTGGGTTTTTGGATCTTCTAACCTTAGGGTTTTCTCTAGAACCGAATTTCTCTCTTAGATGGGGTGAAGAGAATTAGAGAATGTAACCCTAGATTAGGGATCATAACCCCTTATTTATAGATGTTGTACTTTTGTAATTTGGCCCCTCAACAAATTACAATTACAACCTGGTATCTGCACATATAACCCCATGACTTATTTAAATACCCATTAACCCAAATTAATTGATCACTTTAGTGGGTTATCCTGAAAGATAGCAATACACATTGATTAATCATATGTGCCCATAATTAGATTTATTAGATTAAATCCAACAAAAGTTTGAATGAGTTTATTTTGAAAATTTGTTCATCTTTAGGGCGTAGTAGTGAATTTGGATCTTTTCACTTCCAGTCTGTTTGCCTATGTAGTTCGTATGTTCGAATCCTCGAATTATAATCACCGTATCGCATGCCTACTATGCAGTACAATTGGCAAGGTTATTATGGTTGTGCATGTTATTATTAACCGTGAAATTATAGAGATGATGAAATTATAATCAGAAAATACAAGAACAAATTTTCAAAACAGCCCCATTTAGAGTTTTATTTTTCAAAATCGACCGGTTTTTTTTATCAAAACCGACCCGATTTTGTGATTAACTGGCTAATCACCTTCCTAAATAGTCGGGGTTGGCAACCCCGACTATTTAGGACCTTAATTTTTAGTGTTTAAGGCATCTAATCAGGGTTTAATATCCTCCTAAATAGTCGGGGTTGCCAACCCCGACTATTTAGGATGGCGATTAGGCTACTAATCACAAAATCGGGTCGGTTTTGATAAATAAAAAAAACCGGTCGATTTTGAAAAATAAAACTCTAAAGGGGTCTGTTTTGAAAAATTGTTCGAAAATACAATATTAACATACCTATCGTAATTTAACCATATTTTTTTAACCCTTGTCTTAATACTAAATTAACATAAATAATCATAATGGCAATTAAAAAAAACTACTCTAGAAGCCTGTAAAACTTTTCATTCGCAATTTTTGGAGAGGGTAATTTAATTGTTTTATCACACGTGCGTCATGCAACTATCGTGTTTCTATAGAAATGACTTCGGCTACATGATGCATATCGTCACGTGGGCTTCTTCTAACAAACCCGTGGGCCCAAAAACGCCGGCACAACAGAAAAAAACCTGCAAAGTAATCAAATAAAATTTAAACAATTTTTCAAAACAGACCCCTTTAGAGTTTTATTTTTCAAAATCGACCGGTTTTTTTTTATTTATCAAAACCGACTCGATTTTATGATTAGCAGCCAAATCACCATCCTAAATAGTCGGGGTTGGCAACCCCGACTATTTAGGAGGGTATTAAACCCTGATTAGATATCTTAAACACTAAAAATTAAGGTCCTAAATAGTCGGGGTTGCCAACCCCGACTATTTAGTAAGGTGATTAGCCGGTTAATCACAAAAGCGGGTCGGTTTTGATAAATATAAAAAAAACCGGTCGATTTTAAAAAATAAAACTCTAAATGAGGCTGTTTTGAAAATTTGTTCAATAAAATTTATATACACCATAAATCTCGGTGTGCCAACTCCATCCTCAGCTTACAGCCGTCCGTTTCAGATCGAACGATCCTCATCAACCACGGCAACTTAAACCACGTCACTTAAGCTAACTAATTAATTAATTAAATTTAATCATGATAATCCACCGCCGCCCTGTTAATGGAATCTTGATTCTTTCTCCTTTCATCCGAATCCGCTTCTTTATTAATAAAATATCCCCCTCGTCTCTCGTTCTCGTTCCTCTGCCGAATCTTTGGCCGAATTTTCGCGCTCCCGAGGTTCGTAAAACCCTAGCTCCTTCTCTCTCTCTTTGTTTCGTCGCCTCGATGCCATTTTGTCCGTTTGATTGTGAGTTGGAACTTGAAACTGTGTTCCTCGATCAGATTCTGCTGCTGCTGCTGCTTGAACATTTCGTTTCTTGGGAATCTCTCTTTGAAATTTCGTTTTTTTTTGGGGGTTAAAACGAGGAATGCTGATGGTTTGAGTCTTTGACGTTAGATTTTAGACGAAATGTGATTTTGCGTCACGTAGGGTTTTGAGGCATTCGCTTGTCTGATATTTTCATAACAAGTTGATGTTTAGTTTAAACGAAATTATAGAAGAAGATAATTTAGTTTATGATGCCTACTACATAGCGTAAAAGTTTAGGCACAATAATTGCTTATCTCACTTGTTAAAATTTTCCTTTAAAGAAAAGAAAAGAAAAAAAAGAAAAGAAAAGAAAATAGAAGAAGATAAAGGAGTTTATAATTTTCAGTGCACTAGGTTTCTCCACTCAATTTATATGGAGCAAAGGCACTATTTGGCGAGATTGATGAAGTTTAAGCTCCCTGAAGGATTCTCGCCCGGGGATTAATTACCATGTGGAGAGCATATTTTATGTTTCATGTAAGTTAGAAATAACTTTCACATTTCTCTAGTCTAATTAGGTAAGTCAGCAAGCAGGATGCATGCATGTACTGGACAAGATTTATTTTACATACAGGATATGCCGACTACACACTGTACTTACTTTCGATTTTGTTGAGCTAGAATGTTCCTATCTACACTCTTCTGATCAATTAACATTTGCCGCTCTATTGTAATTGAATCTTAAATTACTATGATTAAAACAGAATGGATCAGCAGAGCTTGCGAAAAGCTATTGGAGCATTGAAGGACTCTACAACAGTTGGATTGGTGAAAGTGAACAGCGATTACAAGGTTATTTTTTCTGCAATTTTGGAAGACATATAAATTTGTGAATCCGTTTTTAGGAGACATCATTATATCTATTTCTTTGCTTGTAACAGGAACTAGATATTGCAATTGTCAAGGCCACTAGCCATGTTGAAATGCTGGCAAAAGAGAAATATATCCAAAGTGAGTGGCAATTTGTCAGATTTATACTTTGTGACATGTTGGATAATTATTTCGTGATTACATGGTTCAGCTTCTTATCATAAACTTTCTCCATGTATTACAGTTATTGGCATTCTTCTTTCCTACCACGAACATTGTTGATGGAAATAACTTTTATTGCAGCTATTTTCAGTGCTATTTCGGCTTCAAGACCTCGTGCTGATGTTGCATATTGCATAAATGCTCTTGCACGAAGGCTTGCGAAGACACACAATTGGGCTGTATGTTCTGCTCACTACGAGAAATGCTCGTTCATCTATGGGTGTTTTAATCTATTTATTGAATCCCCTAATTTTGCTTCTTACTCATTGCGGAAACTTTGACAGTGAGCTAGTAGTTGATGGCTTTCACATAATTAAGTAGGTAAAACACATGCATCTATTTTATGCCAAAAATAGGTAGAATGGAATTGCTTAAGCATGCTCCATTTTCAATGTAACATCCAGCACGAGATTCATGATCTTGATCAATTTGCCTCTCAATGATACAACCAACTGTTCCTGCTAGAAAAGTAATTGAGGAGCCCATTTTTTGAGCTTCTACACAGAAAATATTAGATGTGTGCTATAAAATAAAAACAGGGGTAAGACATTTGAGTAACCAAGAGAATGGATCAAATTGTAAAACCTATCAAACGTTACTAGGAGTATCACATGAAAGGTACTCGTCCTAAAAGTTGGTTTGTGATATCTCTCTGCTACTTGCTTAATCACCTTTGGACATATTTGTTACCTTAGAAACATAAGTACCTACGTCTGTTGAGTCCCAAAAATATTCTACTTCTTTGCCGCCTTTTCGGCTGGAGCGTTCTTTCGTAGAAACATG
>NC_033798.1:128710373-128769868 GCF_001876935.1 Asparagus officinalis | reverse complement strand
CACAAGCATTCTGTGCACGTCCCCTTCATTCCATTTAAAAAAAAAGTTTAAACACCTCTTGTTCTGTGTCTCAGTGTCCCTGAAATGATAAAACTAATGCGCGCAAAGTAGAGTAACAGATGTGCTCTTCCTTTTCTTTAGCAGGCATGTTGTTTGCAAATTATAGTATGATGATTCCTTGGTTGGGAATCATATATGTGCATCTGAGAATAGTTAACACGATCACTTTAAATGTAGCAGGCACGTTCCTCACTTTCTATGTTCTATGTTCAATTTGTAGTTCTTAAGCCATCAAAGATTGATTAGCAGATTAAGCTTTCATTTTGTTTATTGCATAACTGAACTGTATGCTGCTGGTGGATATCCATCCTTGAAAATGTCCAAGTATGAAGAATAATCCAGGTATTGATAAGCTGATTGGAAGCCTTGGGTACAACTTATTCATCATTCATTTATGTAGTTAAAGATCAGGCGGACCACAGGTTGATTAGTTCAAGCACGATAAAATGGAGAACCTTATTCGTGTTCTCAGTGTGTTTTGTCAAAGTTTGGCTAGCTTGAAAGAAACCTTTTTTTTTTTAATTTGACTATGTTATATCTGACCAAAGCCTGGCTGGGACACCTTGAATAATGCTCGGTCAATGTCAGCTAAACTAATATATCCAACTCATGTAACTCTTGTTCACCTCTATGAATACGCTAGGTTGTTAGTTCAATCCCATTTGATTAAATAATTTGTGAAAAGTTCGCAGCATTGCATATTCAAGGTTGTATTCAGGTTAAAATCCTTCCAGATCAGGAAATATATCTTCTTACAAGTTAAAACAACGCGATCCATAAGCTTCAATGTTAATTTTTTACTTGATAGAATTTTAGCTTTACCTTGTGTCTTATAGAAACTTGGAATTCTCCCAAAACTGAATTTCGAAGGCAATTTAGATCTTTGCAGCCTGGATTATGTCAGCTTTGTACTAACTGAAAAATAGTCTGCTTGGACCTTCTTAGGTGTGGAATTAAGAAGGTGTAATAGGTCTTTTTTCCCCTTTTCCTCCTCATTTTACAGCAATGTGTTCAAGATGACACTCCACTTTTCATGTATTTTCATATACCTTTGTTATGACTTTAGTTGATTGATTTTCGTCCTGCTGCCCATTTAACAGGTTGCAATTAAAACCTTGATTGTTATACATCGCGCTTTTAGAGAAGTTGATGCCACATTCCAGGAGGAGCTCATGAATTTTACCATGGGCAGAAGTCATATGCTGAACCTGTGCCATTTCAAGGACAAGTCAAGCCCGAATGGTAACTTTTTCAAAAGAAGCGTATGTTAGAAAATCATTTTAAATCAGCAGTGGCTGTTCAGCCACCTTTCTTGCATACTTCCTCCTGCTCCCTCCCTCCTTTTCTCTCTGGAGAGATGAGCTGAAGTTTACATGTAGGATTGTAACGACTAAATATCTGATATCACCAACTAACTTTTTTTAAATCAATTGTTTGAATCAGCAGCTAATTTTTTTTGTCTCAATTCTTATTCTTAAGCTTGGGACTATTCTTCTTGGGTACGCAATTATGCTTTATACATTGAGGAGCGTCTTGAATGCTTTCGCATAGTGAAGTATGATGTCGAGACTGGAAACACTGTAAGAAACTTAATCTATATGTATCCTTTTTCTTCAATGTTCTTTTCCTATAGAAACTTATCTCCATCTAATTCCATTTTAGGTATACTTAGAGCTTATCTCACTGTTGTCAAAAGTACCAGATATGTGGTACCAAGAAATGTTTCCTTGAATTTTCATTGACTTATGAATTTTAACTGAACATCATCTTTATATGTGCTTCTACCATGGGTCCAAACATGCATGGCCTAGGTGCCATGGAGTTGAATGATAAAATGACATGTTTAAGACAACAGCTCTATGGTCAGGATATTATGGAGTTGAGAATAATGTCCAAAAGATATGAGCTAAGATGAGAATATTTGGAAATTAGGGGTAATAATATGGTAGGTAAGAAATAATTGCATGCATTTAAGATGGTTTTGTTTTGCTTTGAGGTCTGCGTAGTGTTTGAGATAGGAGGTATATAATTGTTGTTGATTTAGATGCTAGAACAAGGTTCTATCAAGATGCTAGGATGAGGCTCTACCAAAGCATGAGTGAGGTAATAGGTAAGGAATATAATACTACTTACGATGTACAAAGCTGAATGGAGAAAATTACCTATGATGTCAATCCCAAATTTGTAATAGAGATAGAGGTGTAAACAGATACAAAAGAGCCAATCCAGATACGGCTTCGTGGATGCATATCTGCATTTCTCTAATTTAAAACATAGAAAAAAATATATTGTCTTTTAATATCCGCACATCTAGCAAGGATATACTTATTTAAAGCTCCTTGGCCTATGTTGGAAAATGACACTCCAAGGACACAACTTAACCATTGTGTTGGTCAGAGCTGGCTGTGTTTGTATAAAATATTTATTTCTTGGATATTAGAAGCTGGAGAACACTATTCTTAAATTAAATCATCGCATCCAAATTGTTTTTATTTTATTACTTTGATATTGATATATACTTGGAAAATTAGTAACTTCAAAGTTCAATGTTTAACCTTTTTGTTACGACTTAACTTACATTGTACATTTATTTATTTATTTTGTTTTTATAGCAATATGAAAATGCGGTAATATGCAGCATAATATCATAATCACTTCACATATCAGAAGCTATTATAATAGGTTTTTTCACCTACATACCCCTCAAATCTATGATTTGCTAGAATTACCCTCCAAATATTTCTATTTGCCAATTTATACTCAAAAAATTTCCTATCCAATAGTTTACCACTCAAGGTGTGGTCACAAGACTGCCCAGGAGTAGCATCCATTTTCACGCATGTAATACTTGGTTCTCTCCTCGTAGCAGTAAAAGTTCCTGAAAGTGTCGACAATCAAGAATCAAGATTTGCTTTGGAAACTCGAGTCTGTTGCTCATATGAAAGATTGCCCAAAAGCATGATGGAAACAACATTCTAAAGCCTCTTCTATCTGTAGTCTCTTGAAGGGTGGATTGTCGCGACAATCATGATATGAGGAGATTATGCAGTTAAATTGCATGAACTCGCAGTTGCAACAACCCAATAGGGAAAATCTCAAACATAAGGTTGAATCCTGTAATTTATCAACAACCAGAAACACATCAAATCAAATAAAGTAAAATGTAAACAAAATATAATTGACAAGAAAAGATAGGGGCCCACGCACACGCGTTGACACACCCGCATCATGCTGGGCAGTGCAAATGCCTGTATGGTATTTTTCCTTAAATCCCAGTAAGCTAACTAGACGAGGAAAGTTCAATACAAACCACTGTCCATTCATCTACACTCATCTGGTCTCAATATAAGCTAGCTAGGAACGACTGTAGGGCAAAAATGATATGCACACACACCACAACATAGCTAGACCATGAGGGATGTGTGCGCCCAAATGGTGTTTTTTCCCCTCCAAAATTCAAATAACTAGACTAGAGTTGAGTGGGAGGAGTTTCATATTTTCGGTTATTCCTGAAACTCAACCTTTTGCCCAGGAGGGGACTGTTTGGTTTATTTTATCTTAAAGGGAAAAAATGAATGTCCCCATTGTTTTGTATTTTTGTTCATTTCCTTCCAGTCCCAAACAGGATAAATAAATAGTGGAAAGTGGTTTATATTAAACTTGTTTTCTTGTGTACACGATGCTTCCATGACACATTATATACAATTGTGCGAAATAAATTAACATCTTGATGACTTGATATACTAATGTAAATATATTAAATTATTGCAAAAACGACAATTTACAAATTAAAGTTTTTCCCACAATACACGTGTCAATCAAATTTGTGTGGTTCGTTCGCTGTAACATGTGTCATATAGCTGTTTGGATTAATAGAGGAAACAGTTGTAAATCAGACAACTTACTTTAGACAAATCATGTTCAAGCATAGCAAGAATGTGCTCACTACTAATTAAGAAGAGTCAAATCACCACACAAATTTTACAAAATTAATAAAGTCCTAGAAACCTATTTGGATTTTCTGCATATAAAATTCCATAAGAAAAAAAACGATATTTTCATCACCGAGTTTAATAAGCTCACGCATAGATTCTTAGATTTGGGGTAATCAAGGATTTTCCTTCCTATAATCATGTGTCGGAACGTACAAAGTGGTTTAACCCATTGTCACGCTGCATTCCTGGAGGTGAGAGTCGCCAACACATTCTGTGTATTTTAGCTCCCACAGTTATTATGTAGCCCTTGAGTCCTACCTGTAAAAATTCAATCCATCTTCCATCAAGGTTTGAAATTAAACCAAGGTGAGATACTTAGATGAAATCTAGTTCACCAGAGCGATGACAGTCTGGAGCGCTTGTGGATTGGGAGAAGCTAGCAAAAGAATGACCTGAAGAGTCTTGGAGATTCCATGCGGAAAAGGAGAAGGAAGAGATTAGTTAGGTTTTGGGATTTTGGTTGACGGCTGGAACGTGGGGTTTTTTTTTGGTTGGTTGGTGGGTAGGTGGGCAAATCCTAAAAAATACATAGGATACGTGTGTTCGACACGTGTGTCCGACACGGACACGACACGGCTTCATGTTATGCGTGTCCGTGCTTCATAGGGGATAGCTAACCTGAAGTTGTGTCCAAAAGCCTATCTTCTCTTAAATTATAGTAATAGATAATAGACGCACACAATCATACATGTCACCTTGGTACTCACAAGTGCATGATACAACTAACTGCTCTTATGAACTTGGTAACTTGTCAGGTGCTCAAATATTTATCGACTATCTACCTCTGAACACTCAGTCTATCTCTACCAAGGATTTTTCTGAATTGTGCTCCATTTGTCCTATTTACTTGTCAAGTTTCAGATAATCTTTTAACCCTTGTTGCATAAGTGGAAAAATGTTAACTTTTTAGAAATCAAGTTTATTTGGCTCTATTCTGACTACTTTACTTTATGGTTTCTGACGAAAAAATTCAAGAAGGATTTGGAATGGCCGGTGCATGATGTCTGAGGTTTCCTTCAGAGTAGAGTTCAATGAAAATCGAAAACCTTATCGATTGCATTGTTCTATATTATGTTAACAATAACAGCTTTGTCTTGTTCTCCTCATTCTCTATCCAGATAATGGCAGATTAATTCTATAATTTAGGTGATGCATCCTCCATTTTCCTCTTTCTGATTAGAGTCGTTAGACTCACTTTTCCTGGGAGTATTTCTCAATTATCAAAAGGGATGACAGAATGTTATGATGTACGGGAAATTTGTCACAATATGTCTGCAAGTCTAGTGATTATTTGTTTGCTTAGAAAAAAGAGTAGTGGGATAATAATTTTCTTATTTGATTCACTTTATGAGCTCCGGCGTATCCTAATATGAGGTTTTGCTAACAGAGAACATTGGATCTTGACACTGTTAACTTGCTTGAGCACTTACCTTCTCTACAACAGCTTCTTCTTCGCCTGCTTAGCTGCCAGGTAGACAAGTTGAACATACATAAGTAACCACGTCTTCCAATTGTGTTTGTTTTTACTGAAACATATGTTTGCTTTTGCAGCCAGAGGGAGCAGCTATTTACAATAGTGTGATTCAATATGCACTTTCAATTGTAAGCATAACTGCAAGGATTTAATGTTGTTGTTTTGGTGAATGTTCAACTTCTAACACCTCATGAGTGTCTTTGTGCAGGTTGCCAGTGAAAGTACAAAGATATACAATGCAATCACTGGTTGTACTCTCAATTTGGTTGACAAGGTGACACACTGCCTTTTCTTGTGATATGCAGCCTACATACAGATATAACAAAAGTTAGTTGGCACGGTAACATGCATATTTTTTACGTTTGTATGGCAGTTTTTTGAGATGCAGCGTAATGATGCCCTCAGGGCACTCGAAATTTACCGAAAGGCCGGATATCAGGTAAGTGCTGAACTTTGATTTTTGTATGCATGTTTGTCAAACTTGGTTGTACTTGCCAGTTTGCCAGCTTGCTTTTTTGGATCATTTGTTGTATTTGAGACATGAACACATATGATTATAGGCGGAAAGGCTGTCTGAATTCTATGAAATTTGTAAGGGCCTTGAGCTTGGGAGGGAGCTGAAATTTGCCAAAATTGAACAAGTATACGTCTTTCAGAGTTATAGTTACTAGAATAGTTGTCTTCCCTTGCTTAGAGAATCTCAACTAGAATTTCCTGCTATACGTTCTTGATATATTGTATCCTTGATTGTTAACCATTTCATGTCTTGTTTTCCTACAGCCCGATGTATCCTTTATTGATGCAATGGAGCAGTATGTGAAGGATGCATTACGCACTCAACCAGCTAACCTAAATATGGTAAAGTTAGTAAATTTGTAGTACCTGTGAAATGTTTAATGAAATAGTACGTGAAGGATGCATTACACACAGTCGTAAACTTCATAACAAAATTATTCTTAAGATCCCCTTTCTGATTGATGATATGACATCACTGAATTACGAAATTATGATTTGCTCAATCAATTGATGGAGATGGTTCAGGCTTTTCATAGTTAGTTGATTAAGCTTCTGGACAATAAAGAATATTATTACCTTGTCGATTAAACTTCTAGACAATAAAGAACATTATTACCTCGTCGATTAAACTTCTAGACAATAAAAAAGATTAGTACCTCATCGACAGTTATGCATGATTGCATTTCTGATTCTTTTTCCTAATTGAACCTCTACCCTTAATTCATGTTCCCCATCCATTTTCTTTTTTTTTTCTTTTTTTTTGGGTGTTTTGGCCTCGTATTCACCTCCAAATGAGACATGGAGGTCAAACCTTCATTTCTCCCGGTTGCTTGGGAGGCCCAACTAAAAAAATTTGGTGGTGTAAAGTGGTTTTTAGAGGCTTTCATAACCACATGCAGAAAGAGGTAGAAATTATACTCCCAATATTTGTTCATGGCTTTAGGAACAATGATGAATTGAGAAAGCATCTAAGCAGCTAGAATTAGGAAAATCACTTTCTAATGGACAATATATGCCCCAAGTCTGGCTCTCAAGTCACTGCATTGGTCTCTTTGATCTACCATTTGAACTATCTTTATAATGTGATTGTCGGGTTAAGTTGTGGCATTAAAGGAATTCATGTTACAATAAAACAAAGATTCTTAGTTGCAGGGATGCAAGTAGAAGTTTAAATAGGATAATCTGACATAATGGAGTTATAATGTCAAATTTTAGCTATTTATGAGTTGAAACAATTATTCTTCTTCGACATATTTTCATTTATCAATTTATGACATTATCAGTTCATGTACCCTCATTTTTTGGACATGTTGTTTCTTAAGCCCCTTACTCCTGACCTAACGAAACAAGAATTTTACTCTGCCAAGTCAATGGCATCTAAATATCAGTGTTTTAAATATCGGCCGCCATGTGCCGATATTGCGGATTCGGAGCCTAGCCGCCACGAAATTGTTGAATTTAATGCGTATGGCGTTTTTGAGGTCATGTCGGGGACATGTCGGAAAATAGCGGATATATCGGGCGACATTTCGGCCATCAAATATCGGCCAAAATTCAGAAATATCGGTTTCACATTGACATGTTGAAATCATATGATTTGCAATATCTTTCACCTTCTATTTATGTAAAGTTTCACATTGTTTCCCATCCACTACCCATATGGGTGCTTGTTGTAGGTTTTAATTACTTGTTATTGCATGTGTTTTCTTTATAATGGAAGGCTATAAGAACACATGAATTTATTTGTATTAGGTGCACATATACTTCGGTTTTACTAGTTTCTTGTTTGGAGAAATGATAGATATATAATAAAAATCCTGCAATTGTTAGTCGATGCAGTTAAGTAGTTTATAATAGCAATTACGAGTTTAATTTTCAATTTCAGTAGAATTTTCTTTTTGTTCCTACTAGTATAATGCACGCGCTTTGTATGTGAACATTTTTTTTTGTAATCCTTTTCTTTGAGTGTAAAATTATGAAGTGACTTTTATAATAACATAAATTCTTAAATTGAACAATTAATAAATCTTTACATTAATAAATAAAGTTGTGTATAAAGAATTGTATTAGTAATTTTTATATTCTGGATAATTATTATACTTTAATAAGAATTGTCTAAACATATGCAGTTAAGTTGTTCTAGTGTCTATTTGGTTTTCTATGCAAAAGCAAAAACTTGGTGGTTGCTTGTGAAAATGAAGACCTTCTCATATGTACTTTTTCATATGTTTAGACAATATAATTATCAAGTATGTGAAGATTCCATTTATGATATTATATCAACCTATCCGATATGGCAATCCGATATTTTTTTCATGTCCCCCGATATATCCCCGATTTCCGCTATCCGACATGAATTTTGGCCGAGCGACATGAACCCGACATCCGATATTTAAAACCTTGCTAAATATACATATTGCTTAAGTCATTGTTCTTACTTAAAATTTGGTTTTTTTGTTTTATTTTTAATGTTCTGAATCCTCCTTAATCTTGAACCTTGGTGAATGGTTGACCTGAAATATCAAAAATATTCATTTTTGGGTAGATATTGGTTATCATTGTAAATTGGAGCAAGATTTGTCATTATTTGATTTGTTATGTAGCATTTGTTTTTCCATCCTGTAATCTAAACCGGTTCTTTCTGGCATGAGGCTCGTTCTTATGAAAGTTTAGTCCGTTAGTCAAATGAACCTGTCTGACTGAAATTAATTTTGATTTATATTCCTTTGATCTCGGTTACAACTTGATTACAAAAGAGAGGAAAACGAATTTGGTTTTCCCCTTTGTTTAAAACTGGGTTCTTCTTGGCAGCGATGGAGTGCTTCATTCGATTGATTGCGTCGAACTTGCTCTCCGTTGACGATCCGACCGTCTTTATCTCGTGGGAACGATGAACTTTCATCGAAAGTTTTATGAATAACTCTGAATGAGTTTAAGAACTCTGAACGAGTTTGAACTCTGTGAATAGAGTTGTTGGAACCGAAAATTCAGTTAAGGATCAAGCTGTTTTTTCTGTTGTCGAAGAATCCTCTCAGATTTGATCTTCTGAGATTGATTCAAAAATCTTATCTCCAAAGATTTCGTTGCTGTCGTTACCGAATCTCCAAACCTGAGTGGTTTCGATGATAAAGAATCCAACCTCTGATCTGATTATCAAGAATCCGATCCTCCAACTCTGTCGAGTTTGTTGATATTTTATAGGGGGATAAGGGGTTGTAACTGACCCCTATATCCGCTCCTACGTGGGCGAAAATCCCTCAGAACGTGGGATAAACGGTTCTGAAACCGTTCGACTAGCATTTGAGTGAGTCAAACGCCCAATCTGGCGTTCAGAACCCAACTTCGTGTTCTTTGAATTGAGACGCGAAGTTGGGTGTTAGCTGAACACCATTGAACGCGAGGGTCGCTCGCGTTTGGCTTGTGCATTGTCGACGCGAGGATCGCTGTTGGTTGACGACGCGAGGGTCGCTATGGCTTGACGACGCGAGGGTCGCCGTGGCTTGACGACGCGAGGGTCGCCGTGGCTTGACGACGCGAGGGTCGCCGTGGCTTGACGACGCGAGGGTCGCCGTGGCTTGACGACGCGAGGGTCGCCGTGGCTTGACGACGCGAGGGTCGCCGTGGCTTGACGACGCGAGGGTCGCCGTGGCTTGACGACGCGAGGGTCGCCGTGGCTTGACGACGCGAGGGTCGCCGTGGCTTGACGACGCGAGGGTCGCCGTGGCTTGACGACGCGAGGGTCGCCGTGGCTTGACGACGCGAGGGTCGCCTTCATTTCCAACTTGGTGACGCGGGGATGACATCCGCGTTTCAGAAGGAGCCATTTGACTTGTAACTTCTTCTGTAGAGCGTTGCAAGGACCGTTGTTCAGTAATCCTGGCTTTAGCTGTTGTGGGGTGTGAAAGCCGTCAGATTGTAACTTTCACTGTAGATTGTGAAGACTGCTGCATAGAGTTTTCATCAGTTGTCGGAAGTGTCGTTAAATTGTAACCTTTCTCGATCTATGTGAAAAGTCCTCTATTTGCCGCTTTCGATCACCGACCCGAAAGCTATTTGATTGTAGCTTTTGTTGTAGGAGCTAGACGGGAATCAACATCCATAGTGTCTTAAAGATGAATATTCGCCCATAGCTCTCTACCAAGCAACTATTCGACTATATGTTTCGATCATCGACCCGAAAGCTATTTGATTGTAGCTTTCGTTGTAGGAGCTAGACGGGAATCAACATCCATAGTGTCTTAAAGATGAATATTCGCCCATAGCTCTCTACCAAGCAACTATTCGACTATATGTTTCGATCATCGACCCGAAAGCTATTTGATTGTAGCTTTCGTTGTAGGAGCTAGACGGGAATCAACATCCATAGTGTCTTAAAGATGAATATTCGCCCACAGCTCTCTACCAAGCAACTCACCAACTGAGTCCAACCTTTTATTTCTGAAATCGTCCCACTGCTCATCAGCATCTCTAATAGTTGCTATGATATTAGCCATGCTGTTGTCACAGCCATCAAGATCAATCATCTCAGAAGTGTGGTCGCGTTTGTGGCAATTGTGGAGTTGCGGATGCAGTGATTGGGAAGTCGTCTGATTGTGACCTCCGTTGTCGGAGCTTGTTTGAATAAGCTATCTATTGTGATTTTTAGACAGCCTACAGAACCCCCTCCAAAGTTTTCGAAAGTTCGCGGTTGACTGGGACGAATTTTCGGAATACTTTGGATCCCAGAATTTGGTGGATTGATTGCTCTTCCCGCCTGATCGAGTCAGATGATTTCGCCGTTGTTGACTGTAATCTATCTGTACTCCTCCAACAGACTCCCCAGTGGAGTCGTTTGTTTCTTCCTGGCTTTGATCGCTTTGGTAACCAAGAAATTGCTGTTCATGGTGGTCTCAACACAGAGATGCCTTCTGCATTTGAGAATTGGAACGCGTGGGTGAGCATCGCGTTTGGAAGCTGAATCAACTCGAACGCGAGGGTCGAGTTTGGGCGGGCTGATGGCCTCGAATCCCGTCCGTTAGGATTTGACAGCTCATAGCTGTCTATAAATAGACCGCTAGGGGTCAAATCAAGAGTCATTCGACTCTTCTTGAAAATTTAACAAAAAAAATTTCGTTTTCTTCTCCGTTGGCAACTGCTCATCTTCTCCGACGAGATCCCATGGCACCCAAGAAGTCCTCCAAGTCCGACGTCGCTTCCAAGCCTGATGCCGCCGTGGCTCGAGGATCTGCACCGTCGGCGCCGACCGGCGGCGCCGCTGCTCAGGCGAATGTGACGCCCCAGCTTCCTTTGATCGGTGGTGAGTACGACCTTCGTGGTCATTAAACTTGCTCCGGCAAGTTCTGATCTTGAAATTAACGAGGAAACTCGTTCCCATAACGCGGGGCTGGACCCCGTCGTTTAATCTTCTTGACGAGGGGTTTAACCTCCGCGTCTCAGATTTTTGACGCGAGGGTCGACCCACGCATCTGAACTTTTCTGACGCGAGGCTCGACCTTCGCGTCTGAGATTGTCTGACGCGGGGTTCGACCTTCGCGTCTGAGATTGTTTGACGCGGGGTTCGACCTTCGCGTCTGAACTTGTTTGACGCGGGGTTCGACCTTCGCGTCTGAACTTGTTTGACGCGGGGTTCGACCTTCGCGTCTGAACTTGTTTGACGCGGGGTTCGACCTTCGCGTCTGAACTTGTTTGACGCGGGGTTCGACCTTCGCGTCTGAACTTGTTTGACGCGGGGTTCGACCTTCGCGTCTGAACTTGTTTGACGCGGGGTTCGACCTTCGCGTCTGAACTTGTTTGACGCGGGGTTCGACCTTCGCGTCTGAACTTGTTTGACGCGGGGTTCGACCTTCGCGTCTGAACTTGTTTGACGCGGGGTTCGACCTTCGCGTCTGAACTTGTCTGATTTTGAGTTGTCTAACTCTTTTCTTCTTTTTGTAGTGCGCCATACCAGCGAGCCTCTTCTTTTTCGCCACCACTTTGGACATGAAGGTGGTGCAGACATGAACATAACTTTCAGCTCGCGTTTAGAACTCCCGGTTTTCCGGATGAGGGAGAAGAGTCGCGTGGAACTGATCACCCAAGCTTCTCATGACACTCTCAGGACGTTGGTTTCGGACGCTCGACTTGAAAGCCCAAGCCGTAAGCCCATAACCAAACCTGGATATCTCTTCGGGGACTTTGTTGACTTCAACGCAAGCACTGCTTATGATGGGGGCTATAAGTGGCTGCGGAGAGTTGAGGAACGCAACCTTTTCTTGCCCAACATGGAGAGGATGTTCCCCCTATCTTATTTCCAATGCGCTTCCGTCCCGAGGCGTATGGATTGGCCCCTGGTTAAGGATCAAGATGGGGTTGCTCTAGGAGCTCTGACTTTCTATGGGGTTCGCCCCGTTGGTTATAATCGGCAGGTGACAGCTTTACGGCCGAGTTTATTTGCTAAGGAGTATCCCCTTGGAGAAGTGCCCAGTCCGGCGAAAACCTTTGTTAAGAGGTTCTTGGAAAAGAAGGGAGAGTTCCCTGCACAAGGATTTAGAACTCCTGGCTGGGTTCATTCTCCAGCGGCTGGATGGTGGGCCCAGATGACCAAGTTTGTTCTGAAAGAATTGGAAACTCCTCTTGCCCAAGCTGGATTGCTAGTTCCTGTGCGGGCTACTGAGTTCGGGATTATCCAGAGCCACTTTCATTTCTTCTCCATACTGGAGAAGTATAATCCTGATAGTTGCACTTTCTTCACCCCTGTGGGGGAGCTAGGCTTCGCCCTTCACGAGATGCACGAAGTCTCGGGTCTTATTCTCGGGGATTTGCCGTATGAAGAGTTCGTTCCGGGATCGGCAGAACTCCAGATTTTAAAGAAGACCAGTCCGGAAATTTATGCCACTCTCTGGGAAGTCATGTGTCACTTCCACATTTGCATGCAGCTGACGGGGGTCCGTGGAGGCGGTATTAAGCAAGTGTCTTGGGCGGAATATTTATTCCATAACTTGACCACTAAGGGAGATTCAGTGACCCGCTTGCCTGCCAGTACTTTGGAGGAGGTTCAGGCTCGTATTGACGACGCTACCTCCCATTACACTAACGAGGCCAAGGAAGATGTTTTCCCGGCTCACACAGAGTTTGAGAGCTTTCATTATCAAGCTCTGATTCCAATTTCCGACGCGGCGTTGCTAGCTGGATTCTTGATGCTGTGGCTCAAACGTTGCGTCGTTCCTACCAGGCCGATCGATGCCCTTGCTATTGAGGTGGTCTACCCGGCTGTTCTCTTGGCACACGGGAGACCTGTGAGCCTCCTCAGCGCTATGGTGGGTTGTCTTCAGTACGGATTACGGGAGTTGGCCTCTGAATTTGTTGATGTTACAGAGGTGGAGTCTGAGGGCCACAAGACCTTCAAGACTCCCAATCCCCGGGTGCCGATGCCATATACATATTTGATGGCTTGGTACGTGCTCCACTGTCCTCCTATAATGAGTGCAGCCTCTCCCCCGGGAGACTCATTCATCCCATTTGTGCAGCGACTAGAGTCCGCGAAATGGGAAGGGGGGTACATGGTTAGGATCCGCCAAATCTTAGCACGGGACACTAACTTCCATATCTACCGATGTTTCCCTGATTTCGAGGGCGGTGTCTATGGAGCAGAATATCAGGATACGGCGGGTCCTAATGGATTCACTCAGCTGAGCGGGGGGGTTTTCCATTGGCTTTTATCCATCAGGCCAGGCTACCTGATCTTTCGACAAGGCGCCAACTGTTTCGTCGAGCCTTACCAACCCTACAGGTTCGCTCGCCAATTTGGGTATGATCAGTTGTATGTCGGGAACCCTCGTCCTCAACTCTCAGTTATAGCCAACTTATATGAAGGAGCCAGGGCTTGGTATTATTCTGTGGCAGGTTGTACCAAAGCCATCTTCAAGCTTCCCCACAAAACTGCTAATTCCTATACCTCCATCAGCTTCTGCAATTGGTATTACGCTGCTTCTCAGACTCCCAACTTCAACTTGAATACATCTTGCCTGAAGGACATTAGGCATATGTATAATTCAAGAAAGGGGTCTAAGACGTCTCGCTTGAGGGGGATCGATGAGTTTCTATCCATCGAGAGTCAGCCTGCCGAACAGGAAGAGGAACAAGGAGCTGAGCCTGTTCCAGTGGAAGAACAACGAGCGGCTGATCCTCCTATGACAAGAGCAGCTGGGAAAAGAAAACTTTCTGCTGATGAAGCCGGCCAATATGATAAACAGATTCGTCGGAAACTTCTGGTGGATTCTCCTCCCAAAAACCAGCCAAAATCTAAGTTGATGGCTGAGGCCATCAAAGCTGCTAAAGATGACGAACCACAGGAATCATCTGTGGCTGGCCTGCCGCATAGAGCGGGACTTCGTTCTCATGGTCCAGCTCTGTCGGGCGAAGGTTCTTCTTATCATCCTCCTGAGGACGAAGAAGATGAATTAATGGTTGCAGATGCAGAATCTGCTCCGGTGATGGATCTTCCTAGGTCTCCTGCGTTGGAGCCAGGGGGTCTCGAAGATAATCCACCTCCTTCTCCTTCAGCATTAATGTCACAAGCTGATGATTTAATGCCTAGTCCTACAACGGGACTTATGAAAAGCCCAGCCGCTGGTGCAAGTCTTCCGGAGTCTTCAGCTGTTCCGGGTGATGAGGAGCGAGTTGACTATGACGACTCCCCAGCTGGTGATGCAGTTGACAGAGATAGAGGTGATGAGGACGCTGATGTTGGCAACATGTCAGGTGAAGGTGAAGATGACGATGAGAATGATTCCATTGATGACGTCACCACTTTTGATGATGATGCTCCCAAGGTCCCGTCTGATAAAGCATCAGGTTATACTCCTTTTTATCTTACCGGTAAGCTTGGTTTGTTTCGACTTCTTCCACATGCTTTTTCTGCGTTCCGACCGTTTTTTCGTGCAGGTTCACCTACTCCCGGGACTACTTCAGCTGCTCCTTTAGAGCAAGAACCTGCGCAAGTGTCGGCTCCTTTAGAAGAGCAACATTTACCTGGTTCTCCTACGGCGACTGTTCCGCCTGTAGCGTTGCCTGAAACCACTGCCGCTACTCCTCCTCCGGAACAACAGCTCATGCAGGTATCAGCCCCTATGCAAGAGCAATCCATGCCTGACCCTTCTGTAGTGGCTACTTCACCAAAAGCGGTGATGAAGATCTCGCTCACCCCAACGGAGGCTGGGCCAAGCTCTTCTCAAGCGAAAGCATTGATGGCTTTGACCTCAAGCCCTTCGCAATTGAACATTTCAATCGCCTCTGCAGCTTCAGCACCTGGATCGCCTGCTAGTCATCATCTTAACGCCTCCATCTCAGCTGCTGAAGGGGTATCTTCAGGTGCAATTGTCAGTCTCGCTAATGCACCTAAATTCCTCCAAATCTCCTTGGTGTACCTAAACAGTCTTGCGAAGACGGTAGTCGAGTCCTTGATGAATGGTCAAGGAACTTTGAACTCCTTTCGACCTCTGCTGGAAGCAGGCTTAAACGGGGTCAGGAGTGTGGGCGAAACTCGATGGTTCGAACGCTGCTCAGAGATTATCCTTCGTTTGGAGGCGAAATTACAACGCTTCGAGACCATGGGCCATAGTGACCTTCAGCCGCAAATTATGTCCACTTTGGCTAGTCTTCAGGTCGCTGAGGTGATACACCGAGAGACGCTAGAACGGGACTTAGCTGAAAAAGAGCGTCAGATTGCAGAGCTTCGTGAGCGTAACACTCGGAAGCGAGAAGAACTAGAACGCTCAACTGCTTCTATGAATTCGCTTCGGGACAGACTGGTTGAAGCTGAAGCCGAAGTCCTGCGATTGAAAGCTGAACTCTCCCGCGAAGAAGGCATTGTCAACATCCTTAGTACCCAGAATGCAGCTAGTACTTTGGAGTATCATGCACAAGCTCAGGCTCTGGAAGACGTCAGAAAGGAAATGGCGGCCATCATCATACCCAGCGAGGATGAACTTCGAGCAAAGGCTGAAGCTATGGTGCGAGCTAACCACGAGGCGGAGTTAGCTGAACTCAAGGCTCAACTCATCTCTTTTGATTTAATGCATGAGTGAGTTTGGTTTCTGTAATGTTCTTTTGACAAGAACAAAGTTTGTTTTGTATCACTTTCTTTTGGTTCTTGAATAAAAAGTGATATTGACTTCTCATTGTTTCTTGCATTTATCATTTTTTGATTTTAAATACAAGTCACGAGAAATGCCTGAGATGTATTCCTGACTTAGAATATACCTCCACAATGGTTCTGTTGCAGAGAACTCTCTTTATTATCATTTAAGACAACTCTAGAAAGTTTCAAACTGCTGAGGACGAATACTCCCATAATAGGGTTGACTAATAGAATTCTTCCTGTGTTATGTTTTGCTTTAAACACTGAAAGAAGTCTATAAATGCTAGAGGTGTAGTTTTAACTTAGCAAGAGAGATATTGCGATCGGAGCAATTTTGAAGACTTATCGTTCTATTGACGAGAAGCGATAAGTTGATTTTTGTCAGAGGTGTGATTTTAACGTGACAGAAGAAATATTGCGATCAGGGCAATTTTGAGGACTTATCGTTCTATTGACGAGAATCGATAAGTTGATTTTGTCAGAGGTGTGATTTTAACGTGACAGAAGAAATATTGCGATCAGGGCAATTTTGAGGACTTATCGTTCTATTGACGAGAATCGATAAGTTGATTTTGTCAGAGGTGTAATTTTAACGTGACATTTGTGGGGAAAGAATATTATAGCGTCTCACAGGGGAGAACTGCTATATGTTTTATCATCGGAGTGATGAGTTATAAGACTTGTGATTTGATCAAGATTTTGGGGGAGTTTATTACCCCACTGAAAACGAGTTATTTATTGCTCTGCTGAGGAGAGCCAATAAATCGACAATGAGTTGGAGACTTATCATTCTATTTTTTGAGAATTGATAAGTGGATTTTGGGGTGTAGTATTAACCCAATGAGAATTTGAATTCTGCTGAAGAGATACAGAGGTTTTGATTACCACTCTGTTAAGTAGGCTTACCAGTGCATATTCTTCATTTAAAAGAATTGCAACGCTGAGGTGACCCTCGCGTTTAATATTTGAAACGCGAGGCTCAGGCCTTGTGACGTTGGCTTGGGCTTTGCATTTGGGAAACTTGAACGCGGATGTGAGCTTCGCGTTTTGAAAGATGGTTGGGATTCATTCCTAGAATCCTGTGCCATCTTAACAGCTTGGTGGCTGTTATAAATAGACCTGAGTGGTCATATCAAAAGTCACTTGACTTTCAAGACTTTCGACTATTTTCAAGAACGAGAATTCTCGTTTGATTCCGGTGAGATCTCCGACGGTCTTCGTCTCCCTCATTCAAAGGAATTTCCTCCGATCGACTGCATCAATGGCGCCTCGGAGAAGAGGTTCGAACTCCAAGAAAGTCGCCGGAGCGACTTCCGAAGTGCCGTCGGCTGAGGACGCTGGCGGCGCTCTTGTTCATGCGGGGACATCGTCGTCGTCACCGCTGCTGCGGGGGCTTCCCTGTCGTGGTGAGTGCCACCCGAAATAACTTGCCTTGGCAAGTTCTCTGAAAACCCTAGATGGGTTCTTGATAACGAGGAAGATGACTCGTTTCAACTCAATGAAAACGCGGGGTTGGGATCCCATGTGGGTCTCGACCCTCGCGTTCAAGTTTTTCAACGCGAGGTTGACCTTCGCGTTTGAGGCTTCTGACGCGAGGTTCGACCTTCGCGTTGGAGATTTCGATATGAGCCTTTAACCCTTTATGTTTCAGGCTATGCCTTTATGTTGATAGCTCGCCGCTAACTTCTGCTTTTGATTGTGCAGTACTTCTCCCAAACGTGCCACTTTCACAAGAGCATCATTTTGGGTACATCGGGGGACCTGACGCGAATGAAATATTTAGTCTTCAGAACCAAATTCCATTGTGTACTTATCCTGATTCGGAAAGAGCGGAAATGATTAAATTCCCTCAATGCTCTACTCTCAGGATTTTGATAACTGACTTGGACTTGGAGACCCCTGTTGGCCGTGCCCAGTTTCCTAAACCAGCGTTCATATTTGGAGATCGCATACCAGCTAATGATCATCTCACATGTATGGAAGACTCAAAGCTGCTGCGGAGAGTTGATAATCGCTTTTTATTTCTCCCTAGCATGAAGAGGATGTACCCTCTCTCCTACTTTCTGAATGTGAGCTGCCGTCGGGGCTTGACCTTTGACATAGTAAAAGAGAAGGAGGATGTGTCGCTTGGATTTGGTCGGCGAGCTCGTGCGCAAATCGGGGGGCAACTAAAGGGGTTAAGACCTGGTTTGTTTGAGAAGAAGGAGCTGGTTCAGGAGATGCCACGTCCAGCGAACATCTTTATTCGCCAATTCCTTGCAACTCAGGGTGAATTCTCTACCCAGACGTTCAGATCTCCTGGATGGATCTGTTCCGGAGAAGGAGGTTGGTGGACCCGTATGGTTGACTTTGTTCTTGAAGAGCTTAAGGACTCGCTCACTCAATCGGGTCTCACAATTCCGGTGTTAGCTACACGACAGGGAGTCGTGCAGAGTCTTCATAATTTCTTCGCTATGTTGGAGAAATATAACCCTGACAGCTGCACATTCTTTACGCCTGCTGGAGAGTTAGGTTTTGCTCTTCATGAGATGCAGGCAGTGTCGGGGCTGTCGCTTGGAAAAATGCCCTACGAGGAGTTCATTCCCACCACCGAGGAACTTTCTCTACTGAAGGTGGCGCACCCGGAAATTTGTGCTACTTTCTGGGAGCTGATGTGCCACTTCCACATATGTGCCCAAGTCTTTGGGATGCGTGGAGGGGGCATTATGCATACCACGTGGGCAGACTACCTCTTTCAGAATTTAAACCGGAAAGATGTAGCCGTATCTCGGGTTGCTGTGATCTCTCGTAAGGATGCCAAAGCTCGAATTACAGCTTCCAGTGCTACCTATAAGACAGAGCATGCAGAGGATGATTTTGAAGCTGGTGCCGAGTTTGAAAGTTTTCACTACCAAGCCACAGTTCCTATCTCTGACACGGCTCTGCTTGCAGGCTTCTTCATGATTTGGTTGAAGCGGTGCGTGGTACCGTCAAGACCGATAGAGGCAATATTAGCTGAGGTAGTGTACCCAGCTGTTTTGCTAGCGCATGGGAGACCTGTGAGCCTCCTTACTGCTATGGTTGGCTGTATTCAGAATGGCCTGAGGGTGTTGACTTCAGAACTCCTCAGTGCTTCGAGAGTCAAAGCCGCTAAGAAGAAAGCTGGAAAAGCTCCTCAACCACGTGTACCAGTGCCATACACATATTTAATGGCTTTGTTCGTGTTGCATTGCCCTTCATTAATGACGGGAGTGCATGAAGGGGGTGATGCTTATACTCCCTTCGTACAAAGATTGGAGTCGGCCACGTGGACTAGTTCTTATATAGTCAGGGCTCGACAGCTTCTATCCCGAGAGGATAATTACCAGGTTTTCTGCTGTGCTCCTAACTTTGACGGGGCTGATGTTAAGGATGCTCGTTTCATGGATTTGCTTTTTGAAGGCTCGTCTTCTTTGGAAGAGGGTACCTTCAGCTGGCTTCTTATGATCAGGTTGGGCTACCTGGTCTATCGCTCACGGGAGAAGTGCGTAATCGAGCCTTACATGCCTTCTCGGTTCGCGAGACAGTTTGGATATGACCAACTCTATGTTGGCAATCCTAACCCGGCGTTAGCTCAGATTGGGAATTTATGCGAAGGAGCTCGCGCATGGTACTTTTTCTCTGCCGGGGGAACCCATGCGCAATTCACTTTACCCCATTCATCACCCGGCTGCTCTGCTGTTATGGATTTCCGCCAGTGGTTTGCCGAAGCTTCTCAGATTCCGGAGTATGACGTTTATACTTCATGTATAAACGAGATTCGGGAATTGTATCGTTCACGGAGCGGTTCTGCGAGTACTCGTCTACCAGGGATGGAAGAATACCTATCTTGTGAACAGGAAGCGACCGGAGCCGTTGAAGCTCCTAAAGACTTGTCCACCGTAGAACCTTCTGAAGAAGAGGTTCCTACGGGAATTGAAGAGGGAAAGCCAATTGATGATTCTCCTGAAGAAAAGACCACTGAGGAGATCCCTGCAGAAGAGCCCGTTCCTACACCTCGTTCTTTAAGATCGGGTAAGGAAGCTCTTTCTGCTGCTGAGCAAGGTGAGTATGACAGGAGAATCCGTAAGCGGATACCTGTCATGGCCAAGAATTCCAAGAGGGCCAAAATAATGGGGGATGCGATGAAGTCTGCGCTCGTTGAGCGTTCTACTGACGGAGAGGACGAAATGCCTCAATCGATCCCCTCAGTTCCTGAAGACGATGGGGCTGAAGAGGGTCCTTCTTCTGAAGTTGCTCCAACACGTGTTCAGGATGATCATACGGATCCAATCTATCCAACTCTTCCTCCTCCACGCTCAGGAGCTCTGAAGAAATCAATTGATGAACTGGAACGTTGGATGCAAACAATTATTGGTATGATCAGTGTTGAGGGGGCTTCTCTTGAAGACTGTAAATCCATCTTGAGCCAATGTTTGGACGACATCAAGGCCAAAGGGGATGCATCCTGGACTGAGCACTGCCAGGGTGGGATCACTCTTTTGATGGCAGAATTGACAGCTTTCAGGGAGTTACAGCGCGCCAATTTAGATTCTGAAGTGGAGCCGGCTCTTTCCTTGGCGATAATCTCGAGAGCGCATCACCCAGGGAATCTTCGCAAGGAACTATCTGATAAAATAGCCCGTATATCAACTTTAAGGAAGCGACACTCTAAAGCATATGCTAAAATCAAACGTGTTGCTTCTGATATTCGTGATATTGAAGAGACTATCGCTCGATTAGAGGCCGAGTTGGACCAGAAGAAAGCTCAATTGGCCCACTACGAGGATGTCAGAAAAGAGCTTGAGCATAAAAGTGGCCAAATTTATACGAAATTTTGCCGTACACTCCACGCAGCTGAGCAGACTCGTAAGGACATTGTTGCTACTCTTCCTATTGAAGCAGAACTCAGAAAGGAGATCGAGGAACAAGTTCGAGCGGCTCACCGGGAGAAACTCTCTGCCTTCAAGTCTAGGCTAAAAACCCTCAAGTTAATGAAGCCTGATGTTTAGCTCTTGACCTGTTTTTGATTAAGGAATTTTGTATCTTTTTCATTTTGTGTTTGGATTAACCACATCGAATGAAAATGATATCACTTTTGCTCTTTATCGTCTCTTTTTATTGAAATCTGGTTCAAGACAATAGAAAATAATGCAAATGTTATCGAAATTCCCTTTATCATTTATTCAGAATAATTCCATCAAATTACAATCGTCAGAGGTGTAGTGTTAACATGACGAAATACAAGATAGAATTACACTATGAATAGGCAACCCCCAGCCTGATTTGGTTGGGGTTTAGGGGGCTACATGATTTACGGGAAGTATCTCTTGAGAAACTTCCCATTAATTGGCATCATGAGCCTGTCTCCTTCTTGATTGATGAGGCGGTATGCTCCGTTCGAATAGACTGATTCTATTACGAAGGGCCCTTCCCATTTAGGATTGAACTTCCCTTTGGTTTTGTGTGTCATCACCATGGGTCGTCTGTTGGCCAACACTAGATCGCCTTTCTTGAAGATCCGTTCCTTAACCTTTTTGTTGTAGGCTTTGGAAATACGGGCTTGATACAACTCTATTTGTTGTTGAGCTTGAAGTCGCTTGTCGTCTAAGGCTTCAAGTTCTTGCAGACGTCGTTGATGCTTTTCTTCTTCTGTTAGTCCCGTTGTGATAGCGACTCTCAGAGAAGGAATCTGAATTTCCAATGGTAGTACCGCCTCGCAGCCATATACCAAAGAGAATGGCGTAGCTCTTGTGGAGGTCCTTACTGTAGTACGGTAAGCCCAAAGACATTCACCCAGTCTTTCATCCCAATCGCGCCGGCTTTTAGAAACAAACTTTTTGAGAAGCTTCACTATGGTTTTATTGAAGGCTTCTGCAAGACCATTTGCTGGCGGATAATAAGCCGTAGATGCAACACTTTGGATTCTGAATCTGTCACAGAATCTCTGGAACCCAAAGCTGACGAATTGTGTCCCGTTGTCGTGAACTATTCGTCTTGGGACTCCAAAGCGATAGATGACGTGATGTTTGATAAACTTGATCACGTTTGAAGTCTTGACTTCTTTCAACGGGATTGCCTCCGCCCATTTGGAGAAATAATCGGTCACGGCTAGAATGAACCGGTGTCCCTTGGATGTCGGAGGGGAAATCGGTCCGACGATATCCATACCCCACATTTCGAATGGCCAAGTCGCTGATGTGGGGTGTAAATTTCCTGGCGCCTGGTGGATGAAATCCCCATGAATTTGGCACGCGTGACAACGTTTAGCATAGTCAACCGCGTCTGAAAACATTTTCGGCCAAAAATAGCCGATGCGTCGGAGGCGATCTCCTAACTTAGCTCCAGGCTGATGAGCTCCGCACATTCCGCCGTGAGCTTCCTTGAGGGCCTCTTTTGCTTCTTTCCGGGAGAGACATCGAAGCAAAACTCCATCATGCGATTTACGATACAGGACTTGAGAGACTGCGTCGTAATAGAATCGGAGGGCCTTTCGTTTGATAGAGGCCGCTTCCTTAGGATCATCGGGTAGAATTCCATATACGGCATAGTCGATGTACGGGAATCGCCAATCCCTGGATTCAAACTCCATAGAAGTTGTACAGACTTCTTCTGACGGTGTCTCGTCTAGGTTTTCTTCTGTAGGAATTTTAGAAAAGTATAATTTCCGTCCCGCGACTGGAATCGTTGTTTCAGTCTTCGGTGGCAACGCTAATGAGGTTGCCAAGGAGGCTAGAGCATCTGCGTAAGCATTCTGAGCTCGTGGCACGTATTCGATAAAGAAGCCCTCGAACTTTTGAGCCTGCTCTAGCACTGCAAAGTAATACGGGATCAAATCCTCATGACGTGCTTCATATTCTCCTCGAACTTGATTAACGATGAGTTGAGAGTCACCGTAAGCTTCAAGATGCTGAATACCAAGTTCTTCAGCAAATTGCATACCTAATAGCAGAGCGTTATACTCGGCTACGTTGTTGGTGCAGGGGTCGATTAAGGAAAATCCCCTTGGGATTACATGGCCGTTTGGAGAGATTAGCACTACTCCTACTCCCGCGGTGATCGCTCCATGAGGATTTGCTCTGGATGCACCGTCGAAGAATAATTTCCACACTTGCGTAGCTTCTTGGGTAGCGCAAGCTTCAGCAACCTCGTCAGGTAATTCCTCATACAATTTAGACGTTCCCGATACTGGATGATCGGCTAAGAAGTCTGCCAGTGCTTGACCCTTGACCGCCTTTTGGGGCATGAACTGCATGTCGTACTGTGACAAGAGAATGGCCCATTTTGCAAGCCGGCAATTCAGAGATGATGGTTTCGTCATCAGTACTCTCAAAGGATTTACTTTGGAGATGACGTGAATTGTCTGTCCAACTAGGTAATGTCGCATCTTTTGAATTGCGAATACCAAAGCGAGACATTCTTTTTCGACCGGATCGGTGTTCGGCTCCCATCATAGTCCTGCTTAGGTAATAGATGGCTTGCTCCTGACCTTGGTCATTGTTTTGGGCCAACAAAGCACCGAGAGAATGATCCATGGCCCTCACATATAACAGGAATGGTTTTCCTGATATCGGGGCCACGAGAACTGGCGGTTGAGTAAGATATTTCTTAATCTCCTCGAATGCTCTTTGACATTCCGCATCCCAAACAAAGGATATTCCTTTCTTCATAAGCTTAGAGAAAGGTTGGCAGCGTCCTGACAGATTTGAGATGAATCTTCGAATGTAGGCCAGTCTGCCCTGCAAACCTCTGAGCTCTTTGAGATTCTTCGGAGGTGGCATGTCTTGGATGGCACGCACTTTTTCCGGGTCAAGAGAGATTCCTTTGGATGTAACAATAAATCCCAGGAATTTTCCACTTGAAACTCCGAGAAATGATTTTGTCGGATTCATCTTCAGCTGATGTGCTCGCATGATTTCGAACATTGTCTTCAGATCTGCAAGATGATCATCTTTACATTGGCTCTTTACTGCTATATCATCAACGTAGCACTCTTCGTAAGTGTTCGTGAAAGATCGTGTTCATTGCACGTTGATAAGTTGCACCTGCATTTTTCAAGCCGAAGGGCATCACTGTGTAGCAATACACCCCCAGTGGTGTTCTAAAAGCAGTGTGTTTTTCGTCGTCCGGGTGCATCTTGATCTGATTGTACCCAGAGAATCCGTCCATGAAAGACATCCGTTCATACCCGCAGGTGTTGTCGATCATAACATCCGTGATAGGAAGTGGGAATTCGTCCTTTGGACAGGCGGCATTAAGATCGCGGAAATCGATGCATATCCGGACTTTATCATTCTTCTTGGGAACTGGAACAATGTTGGCCACCCAGTCAGGATGTTGTTCTTCCCTAACAAAACCTGAGTCTATAAGCTTTTTAACTTCTGACTCAATTGATTCCATGATCTCTGGACGAAACCTACGTTGTTGTTTAACGGGTTTTGCGTTCGGATCAATATTGAGACGGTGCACGGCAACCTTCGGGTCAAGGCCGGGCATATCTTCATAGTTCCAAGCGAAGACATCTATATATTCTCGGATGAGAGATATAAGGTCTTCTTTTTCGGATGACGACAAGTCTTCAGCTATGAATATGGGCTTAGGATCATGTTCATCTCCCATGTTGACCTGGATTACTTTATCTTCAGTGGGCGGTTCGCGTTGTTCGAAACGCATATCCCACAGGATATTGAGACGCTTGATCCAAGGATCATCAGTCGATTCCAATAATTCCTCGTCACCCCCTGCGTCTTCGTCTGGATGACTTGTTGAAACCATGTTCACAGTCAAGTTTTTAAAGAAGGGTCCAATGCTGACGTCGGACTCGTATGACGATATTCCGGATGACTGATCATGACGTAAGTAATTACTGATTTCGTTTTCCGAGACGGGGGGAGGTGTGACGTAACCCACGCCCCTTCCGGTTTTTTGATAATAATCCGGAGGTTTTCCTTCAGGAGTGAGAGACATCCGGATCGGTGTTCGTCTTCCCTTCCCGAAGTTCAGGCCCTGTTTCTCATTAAAATTATACCCCATTCGTTTCATTAAGTATTTAGAATTGGGTTCATGGTAATGGAATTGGGGAACTCCGTCGTCTTCCTCCGAACTTGCTCGTTTGAGTTGTTCGGGTTTGACTTTACCAAAACAGATCGGCTTCTGCCCTCTCCTTTTGGATGGGACTTTGAAGAAAGCCTTCTGTGCGTCCTCCACTTCTTCATCCGAAGCGAAAGATGACTGGATTGGTAAGGTGAGTGACGCCTCGGTGCACAGTACGTGCCATGGGTTGGTACCTGCACTAGAATCGTTCTCTATTTGTTTATTGTTAAGAGAGACATCAGACAAGTACGCTAAAATGAAATCTTCATTAATGCACCACTCGCCCCCACTCGGTACATCATTATTACTCTCACCCTGATCCATTACATCAAAGTTTAATTCCCAAGGACAATCTTCCTCAAGATCTGGCTCGATGTCTGCTTCATTACCTCTATCTACATCTTCTTTCTCTTGGGATTCCAAATAGAAGACGGAGTCGGTGTGGAAGTTTTCTACTCCTCGGAAGGGGTATTTCTCTGCGATCAAGGTTCTGACTTCGCCCTTGTCATTGGCGTACTTCATAACCTGATGCAAAGTAGATGGGACAATGCGGTTTGCATGTATCCATGGTCGTCCTAGCAAAAGGTTGTAGGACGTGTCCGCATCTATGATGTAGCATGCTACCTCAGACTTGAGATCTCCGATCTGGCATCTGAGTTTGATCTTTCCCAGGGGTCGGGTACTGTTTGCATTGAACCCGAAGATAGTAGTCTGGGTGGTGTGCAGTCGGTGCATAGGAATCCCTAGGACCTGCATGACCCTGTAGGGTATGATGCTAAGCGCTGAGCCCGGGTCAACTTGAACACGACTGATTTCGGAGGATCCGATATATCCTGTGTAGTACAGTGGTCGGTCATGTTCATGTTTGACCTGCATGTCTTCTTGCGTGAACGATATGCAGGGTAGACTTCTCGCCGCTTGCAGACATTGCAGACAAGTTTGATCATCAGAGGCTTCGGGAGCCGGGGTGACTTGGGTGATGAAGCTCTCTGTATTCTTCAGGGCTTCAATCAGAGCTTCCTTGGTAGTTTTGGATAACCTTAGGAGCTCGTATAAAGTAATCCTGACCGGTATGTTGGCCAGCTGCGCCACGACGTTGAATTGGAAGGGAGCGCTCGACTCTCCAGTTTCCTGGTGGAGATTTCTATGGAATCGGAGCTCCTTCTGTTTTCTTTTGTCCACTGGCTTTTTCGGAACAGAACCCCCAGCGTCTTGGGGCTGTTCCTCGGCCTCTGGAGCGTTCTGGCCATAGTCTCTCAGGTAAGCTTTTCCTGACCGAGTGCCAGGATTGCCTTCTGGGTATGCTGCTAGAACAATCCTCTCCTCTTCTGAATCAGTAAGAGGCTTGAGGTGGTCATCATCTTCAGTAATGGAGGGGCTAATCATGTTGGAAGACTTAGCCTTGCCTCCCTTCTTTTTGGACGGGGTGTTCGTCCATTGTTGATCTCCTAGCAGATCAGGGTGGACCCACATGATTTCCCCTTTTGGGGTAGTGAGGAGCACCAACCCCCTGTCCTTCTGACTATGTAGGTCAGCATTCTTCAGGCGCATTTCTCCCTTGCGGATGGGTACAACACCGTTTGCGGTTACCACCGGGGGAAAGTTACCAAACTGGACCGCTATCATGTTAGTAGATACGGTCTTCTGTTCTGGCTTCAGTGTGAGCACATTAGCGTTCATCAAATTCTGCAGGATGTCTTTAAATACATAGTACTTTTTGGTAGGATGTCCAAGGAATCTGTGATAACGACAATAGTTGGGGTCATCCACTTTCCCTGCTTCATCCGGCTTCCTGACCTCAGGCAATTGCAGCTTGTTGTTCTTTCGAAGCAACTGGAATAATGTATCCACGTGCTCCTCTTTGAACGAATACTGCTTGGGCGCTCTTTGCTGATTTGGCGCCTTGCCTTGCTTATTCGGCAGTGGTACTCGCGTGTAGTCGGCCGCCAAGGTCTCCATTCCCTTAGACCGCTGGGCGTTGTTCTGGTTGCGTTGCTGTTGCTGCTGCGGCTTGGGTTGTGGTACTTCTTCGGCTTTGACCCGCGCCACTATTTCTTCAGCTTGTTCTCCTTGTGAGACTAGTTGTCTCCAGGAGCGACATTAGCGACATTCTGTTTGAGCAAGGAGCTGGGTCTGCAGGTTGTGCCTGCAAGTTTCAACCAGAGTTGATTGGGTCATACCTGAGGGGCATCGCAATGCCATGCTGCGGAATCTCTCCACATAGGTTTTGATGGACTCTCCTTTCCTTTGCTTAGTGGCAAGAAGAGTTGGGACTGAGACCTCCGTGTCGTCTTCGAAGAACCTAGCCAAGAAGAGCCTTTCCAGATCTACCCATTTTTGGATAGATCCAGCAGGCAGCTTCATGAACCATTCGAAAGCGACACCCTTAAGGGTACCGATGAATAGCCTGGTCAGGATGGCGTCATTTGCTACCTCATACCTGAGGGGCATCGCAATGCCATGCTGCGGAATCTCTCCACATAGGTTTTGATGGACTCTCCTTTCCTTTGCTTAGTGGCAAGAAGAGTTGGGACCGAGACCTCCGTGTCGTCCTCAAAGAATCTGGCCAAGAATAGCCTTTCCAGGTCTACCCATTTCTGAATAGATCCGGCAGGCAATTTCATGAACCATTCGAAGGCGACACCCTTAAGGGTACCGATGAACAGCCTGGTCAGGATGGCGTCGTTTGCTACTACATCCCCAGTTTGGGACTTGAAGTAGTAAATGTGCTGATTTGGCGATCCTGTACCATCGAACGGTTGTAAGGTAGGGGCCTTAAACTTCGGTGGGTAGGGAGCTGTATCCCACTCAGCAGGGTAAGGTCGCACTACCCCTTCCTCGCGGAGCTCGCTTCTGTTGGCGATTGCGTTAAGGCGAGCTTCCAGCTCATCCACCTTAGTAGATTGAGGGTGCAGTTCTTTCTCGATCTCCCTCTCACCCTCGGAAGAGGATCCCAGGTTGTGAGTCTCACGGTCTGAATATTCATGCAGTTTTTGTTTTCCCTTTGAAGTTGTTCTCCGGGAAGACTCAGGTTTGTGGCCTTTTTCAGCAAGAAGCTGAGCCAGCATATCCTTTAATTGGAGAAGTGTCTCTTGTTGCGCCTGGAGCATGACATGATGTTCGTCCACTCTTTTGGCGATGTCTTCGTGATTCCCTGACATGTAAGCGGAGACCTCGCGTGCTCCAACAGAGCTTGACGATTGAGATTCAGCTATTGCTGAATGTTCTTCACTTGTTGTAATGCCTTTGGCTAACTTTTGATAGTCAACCGGGCGAATAGCTCCTGTTCGAGTCCGAGTATTCTGATATACTCCTTCGAACTGGTCACAAATTTCTCTGACAGTCGAGTGATGACTCTCTTGTGACTCATCGGAATCAGTAGGCAAGGCTTTCCCTCGGCCGATCATGTTGATAGTGACCTGAGGGTATTCCGCTTCAACTGTCTTCTTTTTGTTGCGGCGTTGTCGTTTGGCAGGCCTAACAACGTTTGTCAACCTGTCGAATACGGACTGCCGAGGTGTGGATGCACAACAAGGGCATTCTGACAGGACTGCAGAGATGAGCCTCTCACATTGACATGAGTGAGCTGCTTGCACTGTTGATTTTCCTCTTGACAATAATTCCCGCAGATCAGGAACTTGGGAGGAAACTTTCCCCGGACTTGGAGGTGGAGTTGGAACCCCCTGCCCTTGGGTAGGTGAGATTGGTTCTTGTCGAACGTGAATTTTAAAGCCACGCTGACTTTTCTGAACCTGACGGACCTCTTGAAGATCGCGTTCCTGAGAAATAACGCGAGGGTCGCGTTGAGAGTTGTAAACACCAGGCCGAGGCCTGCGTTTAAATGATGAACCTGACCTCTGAGGGTCAAGTTTTGGTTGAACGCGCCCCTGAGGGTCGCGTTTGGTTGGTGAAACAGACTCCTGAGAGTCATGCTTCGTTTGAACGCGCACCTGAGGGTCGCGTTTAGTTGGTGAAACAGACTCCTGAGAGTCATGCTTCGTTTGAACGCGCACCTGAGGGTCGCGTTTAATTTGTGAAACAGACTCCTGAGAGTCATGTTCAATTGGAACGCGCCTATGAGGGTCGCGTTTGGTTTTGGCAGCTCCATTCTGAGGGCTGCGTTTTGAATGAACAACGCGCCACTCAGGGTCGCGTTTGAGCTGTATCAGCCTAGGCTCATAGTTGGGCTCATTGCCACGCAGTGAGCGCTCTTCTTTGGGGACGCCAGGTTCGGTTGGATCTTTAGAAACGCGATCTTCGCGTTGGGCCAACAATCGGCTTTCTCGTAAGTGTGCTCGTCGGATGGATCTTCTCCGTCGGCGAGCGGCGTTCTTCTTGGCTTGTTTCAAAGCCTTTGCAGCAACGTCATTGACGTTTACAGGACTCGTCTCTCTTCTTGGCCTGTTTCAACGCCTTTGCAGCAACGTCATTGACGTTTACAGGACTCGTCTCCTCCAGAGGCCGTTTGTGGCCTGAAGCACGTCTTGCTAATACGGAGGTGGGATCTTCCGCCATCAGAGCCAGTTTGAGTTCCTGGCCGAAGGAGAGGGCTTTTTTCGGCTCTTCAACAACAGAATTGATCTCCTTGGAGATCTTGCGGACACCATGCTTAGTCTTAGGGCTAAGCGATCCAGAGGATAGGGCTTTCTCGTATTTCGCTTGATCAAACTCTACGACGAGAGTTTCTACAGTCGTTGCCATGAGGTGGACGTCGGACTGAGCCACCACTTCATCGTCGGAAAAGCTAGTCCCCAGCAGAGTCGCCATCTTTTGTATGTAGGCAAAATTGCAAAGAAGATAATAAAGAAAATGTGATTTTGATTCCTTGAATAAGTCAAACGCCCATTCTGGCGTTTAGAACTCAACTTCGTGTTCTTTGAATTGAGACGCGAAGTTGGGTGTTAGCTGAACACCATTGAACGCGAGGGTCGCTCACGTTTGGCTTGTGCATTGACGACGCGAGGGTCGCTGTTGGTTGAACACCATTGAACGCGAGGGTCGCTCACGTTTGGCTTGTGACTTGGTGACGCGAGGGTCGCTGTTGGTTGAACACCATTGAACGCGAGGGTCGCTCACGTTTGGCTTGTGGAATTGAGACGCGAAGTTGGGTGTTAGCTGAACACCATTGAACGCGAGGGTCGCTCACGTTTGGCTTGTGCATTGTCGACGCGAGGGTCGCTGTTGTTTTCAAATTGGTGACGCGGGGATGACGTCCGCGTTTCAGAAGGAGCCATTTGACTTGTAACTTCTTCTGTAGAGCGTTGCAAGGACCGTTGTTCAATAATCCTAGTTTTAGTTGTTGTGGGGTGTAAAAGCCGTCAGGTTGTAACTTTCACTGTAGATTGTGAAGACTGCTGCATAGAATTTTCATCAATCGTCAGAAGTGTCGTTGAATTGTAACTCTTCTCGATCTATGTGAAAAGCCCTCCATTCGCAACTTTCGTTCACCGAGCCGAAAACTATTTGATTGTAGCTTTCGTTGTAGGAGCTAGACGGGAATCAACATCCATAGTGTCTTAAAGATGAATATTCGCCCACAGCTCTCTACCAAGCAACTCACCAACTGAGTCCAACCTTTTATTTCTGAAATCGTCCCACTGCTCATCAGCATCTCTAATAGTTGCTATGATATTAGCCATGCTGTTGTCACAGCCATCAAGATCAATCATCTCAGAAGTGTATGTCGTGTTTGTGGCGATTGTGGAGTTGCGGATACAGTGATTGGGAAGTCGTCTGATTGTGACCTCCGTTGTCGGAGCTTGTTTGGATAAGCTATCTATTGTGATTTTTAGACCGCCTACATTAATCTTCAATTCTTCCAAAATTAGACCATAAATATAAAATCGTTCCTCTTATGTATGTCTTATTTACCTTTATAAACTGAACCCCCTGTTCTTATAGGTACTAATGCATGTCAAAAAGTCGGTGAATTTTGAATGTTATAGTTGTTAGACTATAAAGTTATAACCCATCAATCCTGATCCTTTGCCATGTATCATAGCAATCCAGGTTCAAACCTTGTTTGACACAAATTTCTAAGCGGATTTAAAAGAAAATGATACTGCCAAGTTAATCTTTTAAAACTGAATTTTATATTCTAACATGTTGTTAAAGGACCCTGCCAAGTTCCTTTAAAATGAAACAGGAAATCTCTAAGTGGATTTAAAAGAAAAGCACCCTCGACCTGCTGGGGCATATGTTAGAATATCAAATTATAACGAAGTTGTGGTGCAGGGGCAAAGTCCTTTGACAATAACTTTATATTATATCGGTAGATTTGTTCGTCCTCTTAATCAATATTCTACACCAGTTCTTTTTGGTACGAGATTCTTTTGTGTGTAAGTGAAGTCGTGAAGATGTTTTGTGATTCGGATGGACCTTCCTGCAACTGAACTGAACTCAGATTCTTCCAAAAATATGTAATGGTACACAACAATATGATACTTCAAATTATATCATACCAGCAACATTTATGACTCTTATTGGCCTTCTTGCAAATACTAATTTTGGCATCTGTTTTAGTTTTGAGGATCTCAATTTTTTTTAATTACTCTAATAGGCATGTGGCATGTAATTATTGTCAGGTGGATGCTAATAAAAGACTACCTGCTCCTAAATCCTTTATGGGTATCGAGCATAAGAAAGTGGACTCTAATGATGACAAGCAAGAGGCAATAGCTGCTGTTTCAGTATCCCCAGAACAAATTGCAGCTGAGACTCCCAAAGCTTCAGTTCCAGCACAAACAGAGGTTCCTGATCTTCTGGTGAGGGTCCAAGCTTGAGGGTTGCTTATATTATTTACTGAGAGCACAAACAGAGGTTCCTGATCTTCTGGTGAGGGTCCAAGCTTGAGGGTTGCTTATATTATTTACTGAGAATTTGGAGAATGCTGAGTTACAGGGAAGAAACAGAAATCCCAAAAGTTTTGAATATGATGTCAAGTTCCCTCACAGTTGTACTTGTGGTGTTGTACTTGCAGGGTTTGGATGACGCCAGCCAGGGAGCTGCAGAGCTAGAAGAGAATAACACCTTAGCTCTTGCCGTAGTTCCGAGCAGTAATCCACCATTATTTTTATTTCACAAAATAATTGTCTAGATTGAATTGTTATTTCTTTAATTTCTCCGATCTTTCATTTTTTTCGCAGGTGATCCATTAGATAGTACAAGTGCCGATCTTATGGGTGAAACTACTGGGTGGGAACTTGCTTTAGTCACTGCGTCAACTTCCAATAGAAGTGCTATTGGAGAGAGCAAACTGGTGAGGCTTTTTGTATGCTATAGTTGCATGTCAAAACAGGCAGAGTGCGTTATTATGACAGGCCTCTGTCGGCTCAGGAAAAGAATATGAACTGGTTTCACCCAGGTTAATTTTGTGGAAATCCTCATGAAAGCTTTAGCAGAAGCACTCCAGTGAAGACTTCCCTTGCCTAAAGCTGTATTCCTAAGTCCCTGGACAGATTTAGAGGCTCGAACCCCTTCTTTTTGCCTGCTTTTGGGGCTCTAAGCTCTGTTTTGACCCTCTTTCTGGGCTTCTCATAACATTAGCCAGTTCAAACTAGGCTGATGGTTAAGTCGTAGATCAACAAACTCAAAAACATTTCGCGCATGTATGCAACTTATGAGTCAAAAGTCGAACAAGTCGAGATTGTCACCTGCACTCACCTCATTAGTTCAAGATAAGACCTAATGACAGTGTCACGTTCATGGCCTGGCTGCTTGAAAGTTGTAGGTCAAATTCCACGTTCTGATGAAAAAAGTTTTCTTCTGAATTTTAGATCCAACATTGGTCTTCATTACTGTTTTCAGGCTGGGGGTTTGGACAAGGCGACATTGGACAGCCTCTACAATGACGCAATCTCAAGAAGAGCAAACTACCATTTGGGCCAGGTGGCTCCAAACCCTTTCCATGTTTCTCAATTTTCCCGAGATCCTTTTTACGCATCCAATGGCATAGCAGCACCAGCCAACGTTCAAATGGCAACCATGGGTCAACAACAAGCAGTAACGATGCAAGGGCAGCGGCGGCAGCAGCAGCAATCTCTGGGCCAGGAGAACACCAATCCTTTTGGGAACCCTTTTGGTCCTGCTGACATTTCTTCTTACCCACATCAGAATCCATACAATGGCTTAATGTAGGGCGATTTTGCGTTATTGGGTACAGTTCAGATTCTCAGAGGTGTAGATATTTAGGGTGGGAGGTTAGCTTATGGGTTGTCATCGTTTCCGCTTCCTTGCATATAATTTTTTCAGTTGGGTCGGTTATAGGTTTCTATTATATTGATGGCCCTATTATGCTGTAATCTTTGATTAGCGTGGCTGAACCATTCCGTTGGCGTTCTTATTTGCATATCTGCAGTAAAAAAAAAACTGAACAACTATGTAAATCATCATTCCTCTGGATTCGAAGTAGAATACAATAGAACTTTGCTGCTAAGTAATTTTCATCCCGATCGCATAAAACAATAAAGATCATGGGATACTGATAGGTATATCATCATTCCTTCCTTTGTGCTTACCAACTATCTCACAATGCTTCATTTTATACCTCGGATCATTTCATATAACATGTCATATAAAACGTGAAGACGCCAATTAGTCACTATAATCTGTGTCTAAGATAGAGAATCCGAATGCTTTAAATAAAATATTTTGTAGCACCAAAGGAATTACATATCTGCAGTAAAAACCATACCATGCATCATTCAAAGTCATAGGGGGGAAACTGTAAAAGCAAAAGATCACGCGAACTACTATGTAATACGTACAACTCAAATTTAGTTTGATGCCCAACAAGGAGCGACTACAGCAGAAGGAAATGCAACAGTAAGGCATTCCTTTTCTCAGCATAATCGCATCACATTATCTTTTCCTTTTCTTGTCATAAACTATGAATTGTAGTAAGGAAATTTGCCGCACAGATCAGATTACATTGCTTTCTCAACATATTCTCATCAACATTATCCTTTCATTTCCACATCATGAACTATGAATCGTAGAAAACAATTGCCTTGACTACATTTTTTTTCTTGGCATATTTACATTAACACTATCCTATCCTTTTCACATCATAGACTATGAATTGTAGAAAGGAATATTGCCGCGGGGATCAGACTACACTTGTTTCTCACTCAACATATTCACACATTATCCTTTCCTTTTCACATCATAAACTAGGAATTGTAGAAGGAAAAAACGACAATGCATCAGATTACTCTTTCTTCAAAAGCATAGCATCCTCTTTTTCTTCTGTAATGGTAGCACAAGGAAATGAAGAGTAATCTCTATCAACAAAACAGAGAATAATAACTAACATATAGGTGCTCCACATAATTTACACTCACCTGCAACTTAACCTCTTGCTGACGGTCAATATATGCAAGTAGCTCCTCTTGCCTCATCAGCACTTCATGTAAAGCCTGCTTAGCCACATTATTTACAGAATGAGCACAAAAATGTAGACCAAAAGGAGTAGAAACATATGCGCTTTTACAAAAGCAACAAAATCTACAACGCCTTTATCCCAAATTTTTGGTTCGACTGTGAATACCAGTCTCCACCTCAGTTCGGCTGAGGTCAAACACACACAAAGTGAAAAACACAAGGAACTTTCGCCCACGATTGATAGCAATAACCAATGGAGGTAAATTCAATTTCTAGTATTATGATAAAATAACAAAGCAATAACTGCCAGAAAGTGTAAATATACCCTGCATAACCTAGACAGATATAGATGTACGAGCACGAAAGTTACCTTTTTGGTTGTAATAAGCTCAGCTTCTAGTGCATCAACACGACAAACAGCAGCATTAAGCAATTCCTCCTTTTCAGGCGGCATCTCAGATGGCTTTGCTTGAAGGTCACCAACCTTTTCTTCTAGTTCTCCCAGTCTTTTCAGTACAGATGAAAGCAAGTTAGCTTCTGTGGATCCAGATGCTGGTGATGGGGAATCGGAAACCTCCTCCGGATCTGAGTCTAGAAAAAAAGGTGGGTTCTGATCTGACTGAGTTCTGCCTGGAAGCTTCTTTGTCACACAGATGGGAACTGATTGAAGCAGAGTGAAGAGAGTCATGAGGAAGGTCATAAGCAAACTGAGTGCTCGAGCACAGACTCCTGCAGAAGGTTTGTTGGAGTCTTCCAAATCAAATGCCCCTGGATCGAATGAAATAGTTGTTTAGCATGATTATTTTTCCATAATGCAGAAAGGGAAGATAATAGTTTTATTAAATGATGGCTCAGAAAACGTGCAACAAAAACTTATCAAGATGATACCAACAAGAAGCAATTATTTGCTGTGTGTACTCTCCGAATCTAAAGTAGCAGACCCATTTCGATGTGGAAAAGCCTTGGAAGATGATGATTATGATTACAGTGAATTAAAATAGTTGGCCATGAACAAACCAAACAATGTGAAATCACTGAAATGCAACTGTAGATAAACAAAATGGTACATCTATCCAAAGGCAGCAAATCAAGAAACTGGACAAATCGAAGATACATGAGACGACATCTTAGTTGATAAAATACCTTTTGAAAATAAGGCACATTGGACAGATACTGAAAGGTGGGGGGGGGGGGGGGTGGGACAGATACCTGTTAAAAATAACCAAACGAAAAAACCCACAAATAATGAAAATATATGATAGCCCATAAAAAAAATCCAGATTTAACGCAAAAGTTTGTTGAACCCAAAAAACTAACCTTGTACAAGAAGCTTAATAAGACAGAATGAGTTAAATTACCGGGTGGACAATTACGTAGGTAAAAATAGTTACTGACCGCCCTATAATACCATAATACACCATGTATGTATATTTCTGCATTAATATTCTTATCAGTGTATGAGCACGATGACTAGTGCTGTTAATTATGCAAGTCTTGCCCTGCAAAGAATTTGCTGAATGAAAAATCAATCAATTGAGAATTTTCACATAAATTAGGAACTTGTCAGTGATTAGAGACTAAGAGTGAAAAGGAAACTAACCCTTGTACAACGAAAAACTTAAAATCACAAACCTTTGGATGAAGGGAGCTTTTGATTAGAAACTTCTCTCCTGCACCCTAAATCTACAGCTTTGTTAACTATGGGAACATGCTATGATGCTCAGCAGGTTCTGAAAAGTCAGCATTAGCCTTCCCAACAACCTTCATCTGCACAAAAGGATAAGCAGCAAGCTAATTAGTTCTTATTGTTTTCCCAAGTGCAAACTGTACCTAATGCAAATTATACAGGTGAAAAACTGTATAGCATGCCAGCTATGCTCGCCTTTCAAAAAAAATAAAAATACTATGTTTCAAAGTAATATACACTTTACGTACGGTATCTCCATTGTGAGCTTAACGAGGGATGTGCAGAAAATGAACATCAGTCTTGAATGTATATTCTCATTATCTCATTTGTAGAAAGTAGAAACCTTTTGGAAGCAGCTATATAAAGAATCCTGAATGTATATTCTCATTATCTCATTTGTAGAAAGTAGAAACCTTTTGGAAGCAGCTATATAAAGAATCCTATAATGGGGAAATTGAGGAGGCTTTTAGAGAAAGTAGAAACCTTTTGGAAGCAGCTATATAAAGAATCCTATAATGGGGAAATTGAGGAGGCTTTTAGTCCAATTTTGTTACATGTTATAGCAAGCATTACTGCACTTGAACATGCTAGCAGAAGTTACCGGAAGACCCACTGCCTAGCGAATTGCTTAGGAGCTTATGCGTTTCTGTTTTTTTTTTTTAAATATCTAATAAACGCAAAAGAAGATCATTTCAGGATAATTATGGAAACTTCAGAATGTAGTGAGGAAGAAGCAATAGAAAACACAACAGTACTAGAGAAGAACCATTTAGGAGTCTAGGAGACACAAAAGCAACACAAGCATCAAAAGAAAGGAAGAAGAGAGCAGGGGACTGGTGATGAGAGAATAAACAGAGATAAACAGAAGTTAGGACAAAAATTGCAAGCATAAAGAGAATGATAATCATACATCATGTAATCGGTCTGCCCTCCTCGGTATTGGTGAATCACATTCGGGTCCATTTTACCCAGTTGCTAGGCATCCAAACAACCAAATGTTTCCAGCAACAGGGGACAGTGGTATCATGTGCTTAGCACATGATCTAAATTTAACAAAGAATCTAACGAAATCTGAACTGGGGCATCAAAGTGAAATGGGATTGAAACTTTGGGGTATCAAGTATTACGTAAAAACTTTTGGGCATCACAGTGAAAAAAAAAGGCAAACTTTGAGGTATCAAATTGAAAAATAAGCCCAATAAAATTGAAGGAACCATACTAGCATGTAAAAACATCATTCCAGAACAGAAGCGCAGGTCAATGTTAATGGATGAACTCCATGGGTGTATGTAAAAGTTACATGCTTGATTTTCTACCATGTCTTTAACAGGCAATCTAGAGTATTAATAAGGGCAGTAATCTCAGAATATCCAAGAGTGCGAGTATCTAAGTTACCCAACACCTTGTCTTGGCTCCTGTATCCATGTCCGACACGTGTCCGATCCTAACAGTCCTTGGACACTCCTTGAATATGCATACATTTATTCAACATGTACTCAATTAGACTTTAGTTTAAAACAATAGTCTCAGAATATGCATGATTTCTACCCGTCTTTAGCAGACAATCTAGTGTACTAATTAGGACAGTAGTCTCAGAATAACCACGCGGGCGAGTATCTAAGTTACCCAACAGCTCGTCTTGGCTCCCATAGCTGTGTCCGACATGTGTCCAACTCCAACACTCCTTGAATATGCATACATTTATTCAAATATGTACTCAATTATTTAACACATGTTTTAGACTTTAGTTTAAAACACTCGCCGTACACTTCATGGACGTATATCTTACCCTTCATATCCACTTCCTGCAACTCGTACGACGCGGGCCGGGTTTACTTCAGCATTTACCCAGTTCAGAAGTATGATTTAAAGGGTCGTTTAGGTATCTAGTTTGAACAAGTGGTTTTCTGAAATACAATATACTTGATGAATGAAACATACAAAATATGAATTTTACATAACAATGTAAATGAAAAAACAAAATCGGTCTCATGTAAATTAACATAGGGAAGTATGCATCCATATAGGTATTCTTACTTAGGAGCTCATTGGTGAACAATGCTTACTAAGCAGGACATTATATCCAATGTAGAACAAGGTAAAAATTACTTTGAACAAGGATTGCACAAATTAAATACTAGAATCATAAAAGTCACATTCAAATCTTAATACTATGCATCCCTCAGCAGATTTAACCAGATACGAAAACAATTGTTGGTCCCAAGAACAGTGAACACAAAGATCACAAAACAAAGAACTACAGTCACATTCAAATCTTAATACCATGGTTCGGTTCGGTTTTAGTTCTAATTCGGTTCGGGTCGGGTTGAAAAATTTTCAACCCGAACTGCCCAAACCGACTGCTTATAACACCAACCTTAGTTTTACCCGTAACCCATACCCGTTTTTAATTTCCCGACCCGTTCTTTTTCACTCAATATAAAATCCCAAGTCCTCAGCCAGGCTTCGCTTATAACCTAACCCTAAGTCTCTCTTCACCATCCTCATCCTCCAGCCGCCGCCACTCCAGCTCAGTCCCCCCAACCCCAACTCCAGTCTTGGTCGCGGGCTTCCAAGTCTCCGCCTTCCGCGCTCGCTGCTCGGCACTCCGCCGCCAACCGCCAGCCATGACAGCTTACAAGGCCGAGGACAACTACGATAATACGATTACCTCTTCAAGGTGGCTCTTATCGGCCATGACAGCTTACAAGGCCGAGGACAACTACGATAATACGATTACCTCTTCAAGGTGGCTCTTATCGGCGATTCTGGAGTAGGGAAGTCCAATCTACTCTCGAGGTTCACCAGAAACGAGTTCAGCCTCGAATCCAAGTATTCTGGAGTAGGGAAGTCCAATCTACTCTCGAGGTTCACCAGAAACGAGTTCAGCCTCGAATCCAAGTGGGTCACTCTTTTCGTTATTTTTTTGTGATGATTTTGTTGTTTTAGGACAGAATTGTTGAAATTTTGATTTGGGTTTTCTTTGTAAAAGGGCGAGCTTGGATGTTAGGGAGCTATCGATTCAGTTTGGTTGCGTTAGACTCGTCTCTTTTGTGCAGAAGGGATTGTCACCGTAAGATCTCTCAATATAAACTTCTATGATTATCTTATTTATCGATCTTTGTCTAGTTTTGTTCCGACTTCTTTCTTTAATCTTGTTAAGAGTTGATTCCTGTTATATAGCAATGGGTTAATTGGTTTTGATGATAATTTACTCGTGGGGCTATAATTTTGGATTAATCAATCTCACTGAATGAGAACGCACAAAAATAAACCTTCATGTTTTTTTTATAAAGAATCTACATTGTCTTTTTTTACTTTCTTGTGTTAGTTTTGCTAGAGGATAGCTTGTTCCTGTTACTTTGTAGCAATGAAACTGTTTTGATAAAATTCCTTGTTAGTCATTTGTGCTTCAGTTATGCCTGCTCTTAAGAACAAGTTGGAGGCCTATCAAGAACTGTCAGCCTATCAAGAACCGAACAAACCGAACCGAACCGCACCGAACCGACTTTCAAAAGTTCGGTTCGGTTTTAAATAATGGGCGGTTCGGTTCGGTTGTTCAAAATTTGGTAAAAACCGACCCGAACCGAACCGTGCTCACCCCTAGGCTCCACACATACGTATGAGTGGGTAGCAAATGAAGTGATAATTACGACCCAAAATAGGTGGAGAGATACAAGTAGATCCTGAAGTGATGACGTTCATCTGTGGTATCGATCCAAGGATGGAGATTTCATTTGTCTGCGATCCACCACAATGCGGCGATGCTTTCATGGCAAACATCCTTCCCCTCATTGGATTTGCCCAGACTTTCATCATTGGCTAGTTCGCTCGTTTTCCTGTTCTAATTTGATTGAGTAAGATAAAGATTTGAATTTTATTAGATTTATGTCTAGTCGGAATGTAACTTTTGGCAAATCTATAGAACTTATTTTATTTGGTATAACCTTGGTCCAAAATCCTATTTTTGGTTTGGCAAAAGTTAGACCCAAGTTGAACTAGTTTTTTCTAGTTCAAATTATAGGCTTTAAAAAACTAGTTCTTTTGTAGAGCAACTCTTATAAGGATCAACTTTGGTCTAATTAAGAAAACATTACTCTAGCCTAGTTTAATTTTGAAGTTGCCCAACACACCCTTATGATTCTGTAGCTTCATTCTGCTTCAAATTCGGTTTACTTTATAATAATTGCTGGGTTTAATTTAAAAGAAAGAGTTTGGGATTTGACACATGATCAGATTGCGCATATTACATAAAGGAGGAAAGGAGGAAAGGAGTATACTGATTATAAAGGAGGAAAGGAGTATACTGATTATAGATATTAATTGTAGTGGTTGTGAATTTGCAAAAAAGCTATATCAGAAGGAAACAGGAGCATGAGTATTTTTTATTTTCTGTTAAGAATATTTTCACATATTTAAATTTATTCTTTTTCACTGATCTGGATTTTTTGTTGACGAGAAACCTTGCTAGGTTAGTCAGCTGTAAAGAATGAGATTGAGAATTTGAGCACTCCCAACCAAAGCCGAACAAGATAGTCGTCTAAGCTCTCAGAGCACAAAAGACCACGTCCTTAAAACCCCTGAATTTAAAAACCTACACCTCCCTCCAAAACCTGAAAAAATGCCGCTCCCTAAACTTCACTTCTCCTCTCGCTCTTTCTCCACTTCCCTAGTCGACCCTGCCTTCCTTCTCCGCCTCTCCACAGTCCTCTACCAACAACAAACCTCCCCACTTCCCAAACTCCAAACTCACCTTCAGAAACTCAACTTCAGCCCAACCCACGAGCTCTTCCTCCAGCTTTGCAACAACTTCCCCTTCTCATGGCGCCCCGTCCACAACTTTCTCCTCCACTCCAAGCTCACCCACAACTTCACCCACTCCCTCATCACCGCCAACAAAGCCCTTGACGTCTTCGGCAATTCCCTTAACATTGACCTCCTCCATAGTTTCCTCCTTGAAATGTCTCAAACAGGACTCATCACCAAAAGATCTCTCGAGATCGCAGCGACCCATCTCGCTGGAGCTCGAGAGATCAAGAAGTGCGTTGAGATTTTTGAACTCGATGATGGGTTTAAGAATGTGGAGGTGTTGAATAGGGTTGTGCGCACCCTATGTGCTCGACGGTACGTCGATGTTGCAAAATCGGTTGTTATGAAGATCAAAGATTTGATTCCACCTGATGAGGCTACTTACGGGTTTTTGATTGTTGGGTTTTGTCGAGCTGGCGATTTGGTGGAGGCCGCCAAGATATGGAACCGGGTGCTCGATTTGGGGCTCGAGCCAGATGTCAGCGCATACGAAGAGATAGTCGAGACTTTATTTAAGAACAATCGATTTGAAGATGCTATGATTATGTTCAAAAGACTACAACAAAGAAAGTTCTGTAATCTTGGTTCGGCCTCCTACTGTATTGTGATCGATTGGGTGTGCAAAGAAGGAAAAATCACTTACGCATTCATGGTGTTAGCTGAAATGCTAAAGAGAGGCATCGAAGTTGATAAGTCTGCTCTTGGAGACTTAATCTATGGGCTTTTGGTTAGAAAGAGAGTTAGAGAGGGGTACCGAATTTTCCAAGGGGTAGAAGAGCCTGATATTAACATGCACCATGGTCTGATGAAGGGATTGTTGAGGCTTAGAAGGGCAAGGGAAGCAACCCAAGTGTTGAGGGAGATGGTAAAGAGAGGGTGTGAGCCTAATATGCACACATACATTATGTTGTTGCAGGGGCATTTAGGAAAGAGGGGGAGGAAAGGGAGGGACCCAATGGTGAATTTTGAGAGCATATTTGTTGGGGGTTTGGTGAAGGCAGGGAGGACATTGGAGGCAACCAAGTATGTAGAGAGGATGATGAAGGTTAAGGGGGTGGAGGTGCCAAGATTTGATTATAATAAGTTCATGTATTGGTTTTCAAATGAGGAAGGGTTGGTGATGTTTGAGGAGGTAGGGATGAGGTTGAAGGAGGTGGGATTGGTGGATGTTGGGGACGTGTTGTTGGTGTATGGACAGAGGATGGCTACAAGGGATAGGAGGAGGAAAGCAAGGGTGGCTGCTTGTATGGAAACTGTGGAGTAGATATTGTGATTGGTGATTCTTTGGGAGTTCATAAATTTTGTAAAGAATAGGAATGTCTATTCATAGAAATTGCTGATTTATATCTATCAAAGAGTGAACGATTAAGTACGCTCTTTCAGACTATTTTTCTTTTTCTTTTTTACACATAGCAGCTGCTTGGTTCGCGTGGAAACCCCTTGTTTGGGGTTTCCAGGGAATGCCACATCAGCGCAGATTTGTCCAAGGCGAGCTTCACCGGCACTGCTGAGGGAAGTTCTTTATGTGGGAGGCGGGCCCCAGTGAGCTGTTGTGAGGAGAAGAAGATGAAGTCACTTCTCATCTGAGCCCGCTTGAGCTCTCGATTTACATGCCTGATAAGCTTGAAGTCACTTCTCATCTGAGCCCGCTTGAGCTCTCGATTTACATGCCTGATAAGCTCTCATTGGAGAACACGCTACTGGTATAATGTTTAATTCGCCCTGATAAGCTCTCATTGGAGAACACGCTACTGGTATAATGTTTAATTCGCCCATTTACTTCTCATTTTCATTTTTTTTTAAACTGAATTGATCCTCGTTTGATATGATTGAATTATATACATGCATCAACATAAGAATACGAATGAGAAGACTGTCACCACCTGGTCACCGGGGTTCACCTATGCTGGCAAGGGTAGTTCTTCTGTGTCCAAGGTGAGCCCTAGTGAGGCAATGCGAGTAACCCTTCTTGGTCTAGTTAGAATAAATGTATAACTCATAATTGAGGCTCAGATAAATATTAGCATTTCTCAGTTGTGTTTAATATTTAGTTGTTGACAAAGCAATAAACAAATTGATAGGGAGATGGCACATATATGGGGACATGGATAAGTGGTAAATATCGATTGAATTTGCCTTTGGCTACTGAAAGAGTGGGATACAGAATTGGAAGGGGTTATCGATATCAATAAGGTTTGTTGCTTTCCTATTATTCCATGATAGTAATAACCTGAATATTTTACTGCTGAAGTAGTGGTAAGTTGCTTTTAGGATACAGCCGAAGTTACACCGTACAATTACATAATGAACGTGAACTGGCTATTTTAAAATGTAGTTTCTTGTGAGATCGACCTGCCATCTCGGATTTCCTTTTGCCTTTGGTTTGGTGGTAATCTTGACTAGAGTATAATTTATTATGTCATCGAGCTGTCATCTCGGGTTAATGTATTGCCCTTTGGCTTGGTTATAATATCAGGACCAAGTTTAAAAAAAATAAAAATGAGAAGTAAATGGGTGAATTAAATATTATACCAGTAGCGTGTTCTCCAATGACAGCTTATCAGGCATGTAAATCGAGAGCTCAAGCGGGCTCACATGAGAAGTGACTTCATCTTCTTCTCCTCACATTAGCTCACTCCAGGAACAGCAGTCCAGTACTCTGGTGTGCACCAACCCAGTACAGCTATATATCTGTATTTTGGCAATGCATATCGTACTGATGACATGTATAAAATCAGTACGAGTGCACCCAACCCCATTGTAAAAAGATTGTTGGCGCCTGTGGTTAAAACTGGAATAATACAGATATATAGCAACTAATAACTGAAAGAAAGCTGAAGTACAGTAATTTAAAATTTTTTAACTCAGCTGCTGTGCGTTTGTAAAACGCCGTGCTTAAAGCATTATTTGGCCTACTCCGGTGCAAGGATCCCAAGGCCAAATTGCTTCCAGGAACAGCAGTCCAGTACTCTGGTGTGCACCAACCCAGTACTGTCAAGATCTCCTCGATCTGTAAGGCAAAGATCTCCTCGATCTATCAGGCAAAAGATCTCCTCAATCTCCTCAGGCAATGATCTCCTCGATCTATAAGACCTTCTCGGTCTAGGCACTGTTCCTACTAGCACTAGCTATTCTACAATTTATATCTGTATATATTGATTGTTGTTTTTTTTTGAATGAATTTTCCTTAAAGATTTGAGGTCTATTTATATTGTTGGCGCCTGTGGTTAAAACTGGAATAATACAGATATATAGCAGCTAATAACTGAAAGAAAGCTGAAGTACAGTAATTTAAATTTTTTCAACTCATCTGCTGTGCGTTTGTAAAACGCTGTGCTTAAAGCATTATTTGGCCTACTCCGGTGCAAGGATCCCAAGGCCAAATTGCTTCCAGGAATAGCAGTCTAGTACTCTGGTATGCACCAACCCAGTACTCTCAAGATCTCCTCGATCTGTAAGGCACAGATCTCCTCGATCTATCAGGCAAAAGATCTCCATTGATACGTTCTCTTTGGTAGCAATATAAGAAGAGAACATATTTCTATTGGGGCATACGTGACAAGTAGCACCCGTATCTAACCACCAACTAGAGATGTTACTTGGAGTTGTTACCTAGAAGAGCATAGCTACACAATCATCAACTTGATTGCAGTGTTTTAAATATCGGCCGACATGTCGGACATGTCGGCCGATATAGCGGATTGAGGGGTCCAACGACACAAATCGGGGAAAAACAAGTCGCATATCGTTTTTTACCGACATATCGGCCATATTGGCGAAAAATCGGCCATATCGGCCGATTTTCTTGTTTGGAAAATCGGCCATATCGGCCGATTTTCCTGTTTTTTCTTTTTTTCTTCTTCACACGTGAATGTTTGGTTTGTGGACTATTTTGATTAATAATAGGCTAATGATTACTTGATGTTTGATCACTTGATTAATAATAGGCTAACTGATTAATAATAGGCTAATGATTATTGATTAATAAGGAGAGATTTATTTTATTTTAAATGTGCATATGAATGTTGAAATGTGCAGAGTCATGAAGTTATGAATTTAGGAATGCTTAGATAGTTAGATTACATTTAGGGCATGATATTATACATATGTGGATCACCCGATATGGCAATCCGATATTTAGTCCATGTCCCCCGATATATCCCCGATTTCCGCTATCCGACATGGATTTCAGCCGTCCGACATGAACCCGACATCCGATATTTAAAACCTTGCTTGATTGACATTGTGCGTTGTTTCCTTCTTTGGTGTTTTGCAGTCTTTGGCAAAATGTCATTGCTTCCCACGGTTGAAGCATTTGCCGCTCCTCTTGAACTCCTTCTGAACGTTCAGGTTCTTCGGATTCTGGTTCTTTTTTCTGTTATATATTGTAGAATAGCTAGTGCTAGTAGGAACAGTGCCTAGTACAATAATGCCTAGTGCTAGTAGGAACAACAATCAATATATACAGATATATATTGTAGAATAGCTAGTGCTAGTAGGAACAGTGCCTAGACCGAGAAGGTCTTATAGATCGAGGAGATCTTTGCCTGAGGAGATCAAGGAGATCTTTTGCCTGATAGATCGAGGAGATCTTTGCCTTACAGATCGAGGAGATCTTGACAGTACTGGGTTGGTGCACACCAGAGTACTGGACTGCTATTCCTGGAAGCAATTTGGCCTTGGGATCCTTGCACCGGAGTAGGCCAAATAATGCTTTAAGCACAGCGTTTTACAAACGCACAGCAGTTGAGTTGAAAAAAATTTAAATTACTGTACTTCAGCTTTCTTTCAATTATTAGCTGCTATATATCTGTATTATTCCAGTTTTAACCACAGGCGCTAACAATCTTTTAACAATGGGGTTGGGTGTACTCGTACTGATTTTATACATGCCATCAGTATTATTTTATTAATGCATAGTGTTTTTCCAAACGCTATAAATAGACCTCAAATCCTTAAGGAAAATTCATTAAAAAAAAACAGCAATCAATATATACAGATATATATTGTAGAATAGCTAGTGCTAGTAGGAACAGTGACTAGACCGAGAAGGTCTTATAGATCGAGGAGATCTTTGCCTGAGGAGATCGAGGAGATCTTTTGCTTGATAGATCGAGGAGATCTTTGCCTTACAGATCGAGGAGATCTTGACAGTACTGGGTTGGTGCACACCAGAGTACTGGACTGCTGTTCTTGGAAGCAATTTGGCCTTGGGATCCTTGCACCGGAGTAGGCCAAATAATGCTTTAAGCACAGCGTTTTACAAACGCACAGCAACTGAGTTGAAAAAATTTAAATTACTGTACTTCAGCTTTCTTTTAGTTATTAGTTGCTATATATCTGTATTATTCCAGTTTTAACCACAGCCGCCAACAATCTTTTTACAATGGGGTTAGGTGCACTTCTCACATTAAGAAGATGAAGTCACTTCTCATGTGAGCCTGCTTGAGCTCTCGATTTACATGCCTGATAAGCTCTCATTGGAGAACACGCTACTGGTATAATATTTAATTCGCCCATTTACTTCTCATTTTCATTTTTTTTAAACTTGGTCCTGATATTATAACCAAGCCAAAGGGCAATACATTAACCCGAGATGACAGCTCGATCACATAATAAATTATACTCTAGTCAAGATTACCACCAAACCAAAGGCAAAAGGAAACCCGAGATGGCAGGTCGATCTCACAAGAAACTACATTTTAAAATAGCCAGTTCACGTTCATTATGTAATTGTACGGTGTAACTTCGGCTGTATCCTAAAAGCAACTTACCACTACTTCAGCAGTAAAATATTCAGGTTATTACTATCATGGAATAATAGGAAAGCAGCAAACCTTGTTGATTTCGATAACCCCTTCCAATTCTGTATCCCACTCTTTCAGTAGCCAAAGGCAAATTCAATCGATATTTACCACTTATCCATGTCCCCATATATGTGCCATCTCCCTATCAATTTGTTTATTGCTTTGTCAACAACTAAATATTAAACACAACTGAGAAATGCTAATATTTATCTGAGCCTCAATTATGAGTTATACATTTATTCTAACTAGACCAAGAAGGGTTGCTCGCATTGCCTCATTAGGGCTCGCCTTGGACACAGAAGAACTACCCTTGCCAGCATAGGTGAACCCCGGTAACCAGGTGGTGACAATCTTCTCATTCGTATTCTGATGTTGCTGCATGTATATAATTCAATCATATCAAACGAGGATCAATTCAGTTTAAAAAAATAAAAATGAGAAGTAAATGGGCGAATTAAACATTATACCAGTAGCGTGTTCTCCAATGAGAGCTTATCAGGCATGTAAATCGAGAGCTCAAGCGGGCTCAGATGAGAAGTGACTTCACCTTCTTCTCCTCACATCAGCTCACTGGGGCCCGCCTCCCACATAAAGAACTTTCCTCAGCAGTGCTGGTGAAGCTCGCCTTGGACAAATTTGTGCTGATGTGGCATTCCCTGGAAACCCCAAACAAGGGGTTTCCACGCGAACCAAACAGCTGCTATGTGTAAAAAAGAAAAAGAAAAATAGTCTGAAAGAGCGTACTTAATCGTTCACTCTTTGATAGATATAAATCAGTAATTTCTATGAATAGACATTCCTATTCTTTACAAAATTTATGAACTCCCAAAGAATCACCAATCACAATATCTACTCCACAGTTTCCATACAAGCAGCCACCCTTGCTTTCCTCCTCCTATCCCTTGTAGCCATCCTCTGTCCATACACCAACAACACGTCCCCAACATCCACCAATCCCACCTCCTTCAACCTCATCCCTACCTCCTCAAACATCACCAACCCTTCCTCATTTGAAAACCAATACATGAACTTATTATAATCAAATCTTGGCACCTCCACCCCCTTAACCTTCATCATCCTCTCTACATACTTGGTTGCCTCCAATGTCCTCCCTGCCTTCACCAAACCCCCAACAAATATGCTCTCAAAATTCACCATTGGGTCCCTCCCTTTCCTCCCCCTCTTTCCTAAATGCCCCTGCAACAACATAATGTATGTGTGCATATTAGGCTCACACCCTCTCTTTACCATCTCCCTCAACACTTGGGTTGCTTCCCTTGCCCTTCTAAGCCTCAACAATCCCTTCATCAGACCATGGTGCATGTTAATATCAGGCTCTTCTACCCCTTGGAAAATTCGGTACCCCTCTCTAACTCTCTTTCTAACCAAAAGCCCATAGATTAAGTCTCCAAGAGCAGACTTATCAACTTCGATGCCTCTCTTTAGCATTTCAGCTAACACCATGAATGCGTAAGTGATTTTTCCTTCTTTGCACACCCAATCGATCACAATACAGTAGGAGGCCGAACCAAGATTACAGAACTTTCTTTGTTGTAGTCTTTTGAACATAATCATAGCATCTTCAAACCGATTGTTCTTAAATAAAGTCTCGACTATCTCTTCGTATGCGCTGACATCTGGCTCAAGCCCCGAATCGAGCACCCGGTTCCATATCTTGGCGGCCTCCACCAAATCGCCAGCTCGACAAAACCCAACAATCAAAAACCCGTAAGTAGCCTCATCAGGTGGAATCAAATCTTTGATCTTCATAACAACCGATTTTGCAACATCGACGTACCGTCGAGCACATAGGGTGCGCACAACCCTATTCAACACCTCCACATTCTTAAACCCATCATCGAGTTCAAAAATCTCAACGCACTTCTTGATCTCTCGAGCTCCAGCGAGATGGGTCGCTGCGATCTCGAGAGATCTTTTGGTGATGAGTCCTGTTTGAGACATTTCAAGGAGGAAACTATGGAGAAGGTCAATGTTCCGGGATTTGCCGAAGACGTCAAGGGCTTTGTTGGCGGTGATGAGGGAGTGGGTGAAGTTGTGGGTGAGCTTGGAGTGGAGGAGAAAGTTGTGGACGGGGCGCCATGAGAAGGGGAAGTTGTTGCAAAGCTGGAGGAAGAGCTCGTGGGTTGGGCTGAAGTTGAGTTTCTGAAGGTGAGTTTGGAGTTTGGGAAGTGGGGAGGTTTGTTGTTGGTAGAGGACTGTGGAGAGGCGGAGAAGGAAGGCAGGGTCGACTAGGGAAGTGGAGAAAGAGCGAGAGGAGAAGTGAAGTTTAGGGAGCGGCATTTTTTCAGGTTTTGGAGGGAGGTGTAGGTTTTTAAAATCAGGGGTTTTAAGGACGTGGTCTTTTGTGCTCTGAGAGCTTAGACGACTATCTTGTTCGGCTTTGGTTGGGAGTGCTCAAATTCTCAATCTCATTCTTTACAGCTGACTAACCTAGCAAGGTTTCTCGTCAACAAAAAATCCAGATCAGTGAAAAAGAATAAATTTAAATATGTGAAAATATTCTTAACAGAAAATAAAAAATACTCATGCTCCTGTTTCCTTCTGATATAGTTTTTTTGCAAATTCACAACCACTACAATTAATATCTATAATCAGTATACTCCTTTCCTCCTTTATAATCAGTATACTCCTTTCCTCCTTTATGTAATATGCGCAATCTGATCATGTGTCAAATCCCAAACTCTTTCTTTTAAATTAAACCCAGCAATTATTATAAAGTAAACCGAATTTGAAGCAGAATGAAGCTACATAATCATAAGGGTGTGTTGGGCAACTTCAAAATTAAACTAGGCTAGAGTAATGTTTTCTTAATTAGACCAAAGTTGATTCTTATAAAAAAAACTAGTTTTTTAAAGCCTATAATTTGAACTAGAAAAAACTAGTTCAACTTGGGTTTAACTTTTGCCAAACCAAAAATAGGATTTTGGACCAAGGTTATACCAAGTAAAATAAGTTCTATAGATTTGCCAAAAGTTACATTCCGACTAGACATAAATCTAATAAAATTCAAATCTTTATCTTACTCAATCAAATTAGAACAGGAAAACGAGCGAACTAGCCAATGATGAAAGTCTGGGCAAATCCAATGGGGGGAAGGATGTTTGTTATGAAAGCATCGCCGCATTGTGGTGGATCGCAGACAAATGAAATCTCCATCCTTGGATCGATACCACAGATGAACGTCATCACTTCAGGATCTACTTGTATCTCTCCACCTATTTTGCGTCGTAATTATCACTTCATTTGCTACCCACTCATACGTATGTGTGGAGCCTGTATGCAGCTGAAAGCTTCAAAGTCAACATGCGGTACCAGAAGATGGAATGTGACAATCCGGTCCCACGTGTTGGAGGGAAAAAGAAAAAACAAGGCTATAAATATCATCAAAAACTTTGGACGATCATCAGATAACCACCTACAACTTTTAAAATATCAGAAAACCATATTTTTTTTCTATGAAAAATTGTGGTTCATGGTTTTCGGGGGTATTCTGAAGATATCTTAAACTTTAAGGCTTTTTTTAATATCGCTAAACTTAAAGAGGGCTTGCATGTATTTTGAAAGTTATAGGGGTTATCTAATAATCATCCAAAGTTAAGAGGTTTTTTATCATATGTAGCCAAAAAATATTGGTCATAATAGGGTTGCCTGTCAATATGAATCTTATAAAGATTCTCTTAGGATAACAAATTAACATTCCACCATCAAACTTTTCCCACGAATGGATGAAAACCAGCCGCTCGCGTGTAGATTATTCTGATAAGATGTGGACTTTTGTTCTGCTCCATTTATAGAGAGGGCACGATTCTTAAATTGCCTGTCTTTTTTTCACTGTATGGAACAGTGCAAGCTATTCTCATTCAATTTGTTCTTAGAACTAGCGCCATCAGGGAATCTTTGGTAATTGAAAAGTGAATAAAAATGTAAATTTTGAGTTACTAATTTTTACGGTAGATTTCAAATTATATCAGTACATTTTGCATGAGAAGATGAGTATGTTCAGTCATTCACCAAGAGGTTAAACAGATAGTTAAGGGATCTCGTCAAGAACCCCAGTGCCTGATGCAAATCTTGGACATCTTGAGCATACCTTCATGGTTGCACGCAATGATATTTGGAAGGACAAGGTCACATGTGAATTTTAGGTGATAAACGGGGAGAAACAGCTTTCATATAGCATAAGGGTAGTATATGTAAGTTAGGCCAACTATAAGGGTAAAGCATAGCCCAAAAATACTGCATGAATGATCATGTGGGAACATTCCATGAATATTCTAATGGTTTACTTACAAAAGGTATCAATGAGCAACATTTGAAAACTTAATGGTGTTTATGTGAAATCATTCACAGCTGAGGGTATTTAAGTGCAGAGTTCGTGAAACACTAGGGTATTTTTGGTGCAAGAGTATCATTTCAAGATAATAGAAAAGTATAATATAAACTTTTATTTGAATAGCCCTTGTTTAGTTAAAATTTTACAGTGACCTACTGGCAGTTTTTAAATTAAAAAAAATTACTAAAGCAGGATTATAATTACTCGGGTAAGTCTACTCCAAGAAAATTACTAAAACTTAAACTTACTGACCCAAAAAAAGGAAAAAAAATGCAAGAACATAAAATAGTGTATATAAATATGGTTTATTTACAGCTTCTTGTGCTTCATTATTTATCTGGCTTAAAATGGCGTTTAGTGCTTCCATCACTAATAGAGAGCTATAGGTAATTTTCCAATAGAAGAAAACTTAGTCTGAGATGAAAATGAATAGTAGTAAAACCCCAAATTTGCAAAATTTTGCAACAGAATGCCATGAAGAAGCCTAATCATCATAATATTATGTCGCCATATGCAAGACAATTTGTTGGGTTCGTAATCCTAATCATCATAATATTATGTCGCCACCCAAATGGCAGAATTTAGAAGTTAAGTAAAAATAGTTTGCCAAATAAAATTGTTTTTGAAACTTTTGCAACTTAATGTAGCTCCTCGTTTCCTACAAAGAACTTTTGCAACTTAATGAAACTGTTTTTGAGAGTCTTTTAAGTGTTGTGCGTATGATTTTTGTTTCAGATAACACTATCATGGTTTGCTGATAATCTACCAATCCAGGACATAATTGCTTATGTATGTTGCAAGGTTTTTGTCTTTTGTACTTATTTATAGTTGTCTTTAAGGTTGAGAGATTATTCTGAACAGCTTATATCTTGTTTTTTTTTGACTCCATCACGAATGCTGGATGTTTCTTTATCATATGCAAGACCATGACAAAGATATCTTAAAAGTTGTAGGTGGTTTTTGTTTCAGATAACAGATATCTTCAGAATACCCCCGAAAACCATGAACCTCAATTTTTCATAGAAAAAAAATATGGTTTTCTGATATTTTAAAAGTTGTAGGTGGTTATCTGATGATCGTCCAAAGTTTTTGATGATATTTATAGCCTTGTTTTTTCTTTTTCCCTCCAACACGTGGGACTGGATTGTCACATTCCATCTTCTGGTACCGCATGTTGACTTTGAAGCTTTCAGCTGCATACAGGCTCCACACATACGTATGAGTGGGTAGCAAATGAAGTGATAATTACGACCCAAAATAGGTGGAGAGATACAAGTAGATCCTGAAGTGATGACGTTCATCTGTGGTATCGATCCAAGGATGGAGATTTCATTTGTCTGCGATCCACCACAATGCGGCGATGCTTTCATGGCAAACATCCTTCCCCTCATTGGATTTGCCCAGACTTTCATCATTGGCTAGTTCGCTCGTTTTCCTGTTCTAATTTGATTGAGTAAGATAAAGATTTGAATTTTATTAGATTTATGTCTAGTCGGAATGTAACTTTTGGCAAATCTATAGAACTTATTTTATTTGGTATAACCTTGGTCCAAAATCCTATTTTTAAAATCCTATTTTTGGTTTGGCAAAAGTTAGACCCAAGTTGAACTAGTTTTTTCTAGTTCAAATTATAGGCTTTAAAAAACTAGTTCTTTTGTAGAGCAACTCTTATAAGGATCAACTTTGGTCTAATTAAGAACACATTACTCTAGCCTAGTTTAATTTTGAAGTTGCCCAACACACCCTTATGATTCTGTAGCTTCATTCTGCTTCAAATTCGGTTTACTTTATAATAATTGCTGGGTTTAATTTAAAAGAAAGAGTTTGGGATTTGACACATGATCAGATTGCGCATATTACATAAAGGAGGAAAGGAGCATACTGATTATAAAGGAGGAAAGGAGTATACTGATTATAGATATTAATTGTAGTAGTTGTGAATTTGCAAAAAAGCTATATCAGAAGGAAACTGGAGCATGAGTATTTTTTATTTTCTGTTAAGAATATTTTCACATATTTAAATTTATTCTTTTTCACTGATCTGGATTTTTTTGTTTGCTAGGTTAATCAGCTGTAAAGAATGAGATTGAGAATTTGAGCACTCCCAACCAAAGCCGAACAAGATAGTCGTCTAAGCTCTCAGAGTACAAAAGACCACGTCCTTAAAACCCTTGAATTTAAAAACCTACACCTCCCTCCAAAACCTGAAAAAATGCCGCTCCCTAAACTTCACTTCTCCTCTCGCTCTTTCTCCACTTCCCTAGTCGACCCTGCCTTCCTTCTCCGCCTCTCCACAGTCCTCTACCAACAACAAACCTCCCCACTTCCCAAACTCCAAACTCACCTTCAGAAACTCAACTTCAGCCCAACCCACGAGCTCTTCCTCCAGCTTTGCAACAACTTCCCCTTCTCATGGCGCCCCGTCCACAACTTTCTCCTCCACTCCAAGCTCACCCACAACTTCACCCACTCCCTCATCACCGCCAACAAAGCCCTTGACGTCTTCGGCAATTCCCGGAACATTGACCTCCTCCATAGTTTCCTCCTTGAAATGTCTCAAACAGGACTCGTCACCAAAAGATCTCTCGAGATCGCAGCGACCCATCTCGCTGGAGCTCGAGAGATCAAGAAGTGCGTTGAGATTTTTGAACTCGATGATGGGTTTAAGAATGTGGAGGTGTTGAATAGGGTTGTGCGCACCCTATGTGCTCGACGGTACGTCGATGTTGCAAAATCGGTTGTTATGAAGATCAAAGATTTGATTCCACCTGATGAGGCTACTTACGGGTTTTTGATTGTTGGGTTTTGTCGAGCTGGCGATTTGGTGGAGGCCGCCAAGATATGGAACCGGGTGCTCGATTTGGGGCTCGAGCCAGATGTCAGCGCATACGAAGAGATAGTCGAGACTTTATTTAAGAACAATCGGTTTGAAGATGCTATGATTATGTTCAAAAGACTACAACAAAGAAAGTTCTGTAATCTTGGTTCGGCCTCCTACTGTATTGTGATCGATTGGGTGTGCAAAGAAGGAAAAATCACTTACGCATTCATGGTGTTAGCTGAAATGCTAAAGAGAGGCATCGAAGTTGATAAGTCTGCTCTTGGAGACTTAATCTATGGGCTTTTGGTTAGAAAGAGAGTTAGAGAGGGGTACCGAATTTTCCAAGGGGTAGAAGAGCCTGATATTAACATGCACCATGGTCTGATGAAGGGATTGTTGAGGCTTAGAAGGGCAAGGGAAGCAACCCAAGTGTTGAGGGAGATGGTAAAGAGAGGGTGTGAGCCTAATATGCACACATACATTATGTTGTTGCAGGGGCATTTAGGAAAGAGGGGGAGGAAAGGGAGGGACCCAATGGTGAATTTTGAGAGCATATTTGTTGGGGGTTTGGTGAAGGCAGGGAGGACATTGGAGGCAACCAAGTATGTAGAGAGGATGATGAAGGTTAAGGGGGTGGAGGTGCCAAGATTTGATTATAATAAGTTTCTGTATTGGTTTTCAAATGAGGAAGGGTTGGTGATGTTTGAGGAGGTAGGGATGAGGTTGAAGGAGGTGGGATTGGTGGATGTTGGGGACGTGTTGTTGGTGTATGGACAGAGGATGGCTACAAGGGATAGGAGGAGGAAAGCAAGGGTGGCTGCTTGTATGGAAACTGTGGAGTAGATATTGTGATTGGTGATTCTTTGGGAGTTCATAAATTTTGTAAAGAATAGGAATGTCTATTCATAGAAATTACTGATTTATATCTATCAAAGAGTGAATGATTAAGTACGTTCTTTCAGACTATTTTTCTATTTCTTTTTTACACAGCAGCTGTTTGGTTTGCGTGGAAACCCCTTGTTTGGGGTTTCCAGGGAATGCCACATCAGCGCAGATTTGTCCGAGGCGAGCTTCACCGGCACTGCTGAGGGAAGTTATTTATGTGGGAGGCGGGCCCCAGTGAGCTGATGCGAGGAGAAGAAGATGAAGTCACTTCTCATCTGAGCCCGCTTGAGCTCTCGATTTACATGCCTGATAAGCTCTCATTGGAGAACACGCTACTGGTATAATGTTTAATTCGTCCATTTACTTCTCATTTTTATTTTTTTTAAACTTGGGCCTGAATTGATCCTCGTTTGATATGATTGAATTATATACATGCAGCAACATCAGAATACGAATGAGAAGATTGTCACCACCTGGTCACCGGGGTTCACCTATGCTGGCAAGGGTAGTTCTTCTGTGTCCAAGGCGAGCCCTAGTGAGGCAATTCGAGTAACCCTTCTTGGTCTAGTTAGAATAAATGTATAACTCATAATTGAGGCTCAGATAAATATTAGCATTGCTCAGTTGTGTTTAATATTTAGTTGTTGACAAAGCAATAAACAAACTGATAGGGAGATGGCACATATATGGGGATACAGAATTGGAAGGGGTTACCGATATCAATAAGGTTTGCTGCTTTCCTATTATTCCATGATAGTAATAACCTGAATATTTTACTGCTGAAGTAGTGGTAAGTTGTTTTTAGGATACAGCCGAAGCTACACCGTACAATTACATAATGAACGTGAACTGGCTATTTTAAAATGTAATTTCTTGTGAGATCGACCTGCCATCTCGGGTTTCCTTTTGCCTTTGGTTTGGTGGTAATCTTGACTAGAGTATAATTTATTATGTGATCGAGCTGTCATCTCGGGTTAATGTATTGCCCTTTGGCTTGGTTATAATCAGTCAGTACGACTGATATCGGCCTGTGAAGATCATCCGGCATCCTATCTTCTTGAACGATTCTTCTCTTATGTGAAGCCCAAGAGATCGGCCTGTGAAGATCATCCGGCATCCTATCTTCTTGAACGATTCTTCTCTTATGTGAAGCCCAAGAGCTAGGGAGCATCTGTACAATCTTCTCTTCATCGATCTTTTTGCTCGGTAAACTTATTTCTATGCAGTAGTAGTATGTTGTAGCACTGTTGTGTTGTGATCCTGTTGTTAGAACTCGGTTCTATTAATTTAGCTGATTGGTTTTTAGGTATGGTAATCCAATTTACTGAATTAGTTACAGATCTGTGTGAATGTACAGGCTCTGCCTCTCTTCTTGTCCATCATTGACCTGTATGCATGACTTTTTTTTTATAAGACATTTATTTGTGTCTACAGCTAGATTACTTTGGATGATTCATCCTTTGCAATTATGAATGATAAACAAGTTATTATACATCATTGTTTTAAAGGCGACGCGCCCTATAGCGCCTTAGGTGCTTAACTTAGCATCTCGCATATTGCCGGGCAAAGAAGGTTGTTAAGGTGATTGCCTTTTGTCTTTGTGTTAAAATTTTGAGGGTGCGAAAGATGTCCGATAAAGTAAAGTTTAATTTGGAATTTTTGTGTTTTTTTTTATTTTTGATTTTTTGCTATTTTTTGTTGAAATGTACTTTATTATCTATGTCGGTTTGAGGACAAACTACAATTTGAATTTGAACCTTAAAGTTCAAAGTTTGCTACTTAATTATTTGTGTTAGCACTTACTAGTTATACATCGCGCTTTTAGAGAAGTTGATGCCACATTCCAGGAGGAGCTCATGAATTATACCATGGGCAGAAGTCATATGCTGAACCTGTGCCATTTCAAGGACAAGTCAAGCCCGAATGGTAACTTTTTCAAAAGAAGCGTATGTTAGAAAATCATTTTAAATCAGCAGTGGCTGTTCAGCCACCTTTCTTGCATACTTCCTCCCGCTCCCTCCCTCCTTTTCTCTCTGGAGAGATGAGCTGAAGTTTACATGTAGGATTGTAACGACTAAATATCTGATATCACCAACTAACTTTTTTTAAATCAATTATTTGAATCAGCAGCTAATTTTTTTTGTCTCAATTCGTATTCTTAAGCTTGGGACTATTCTTGTTGGGTACGCAATTATGCTTTATACATTGAGGAGCGTCTTGAGTGCTTTCGCATAGTGAAGTATGATGTCGAGACTGGAAACACTGTAAGAAACTTAATCTATATGTATCCTTTTTCTTCAATGTTCTTTTCCTATAGAAACTTATCTCCTTCTAATTCCATTTTAGGTATACTTAGAGCTTATCTCACTGTTGTCAAAAGTACCAGATATGTGGTACCAAGAAATGTTTCCTTGAATTTTCATTGACTTATGAATTTTAACTGAACATCATCTTTATATGTGCTTCTACCATGGGTCCAAACATGCATGGCCTAGGTGCCATGGAGTTGAATGATAAAATGACATGTTTAAGACAACAGCTCTATGGTCAGGATATTATGGAGTTGAGAAAAATGTCCAAAAGATATGAGCTAAGATGAGAATATTTGGAAATTAGGGGTAATAATATGGTAGGTAAGAAATAGTTGCATGCATTTAAGATGATTTTGTTTTGCTTTGAGGTTCTATCAAGATGCTAGGATGAGGCTCTACCAAAGCATGAGTGAGGTAATAGGTAAGGAATATAATACTACTTAAGATGTACAAAGCTGAATGGAGAAAATTACCTATGATGTCAATCCCAAATTTGTAATAGAGATAGAGGTGTAAACAGATTCAAAAGAGCCAATCCAGATACGGCTTCGTTTATGCATATCTGCATTTCTCTAATTTAAAACAAAGAAAAAAATATATTGTCTTTTAATATCTGCACATCTAGCAAGGATATACTTATTTAAAGCTCCTTGGCCTATGTTGCAAAATGACACTCCAAGGACACAACTTAACCATTGTGTTGGTCAGAGCTGGCTGTGTTTGTATAAAATATTTATTTCTTGGATATTAGAAGCTGGAGAACACTATTCTTAAATTAAATCATCGCATCCAAATTGTTTTTATTTTATACTTTGATATTGATATATACTTGGAAAATTAGTAACTTCAAAGTTCAATGTTTAACCTTTTTGTTAAGACTTTACTTACATTGTACATTTATTTATTTATTTTGTTTTTATAGCTCTATGAAAATGCAGTAATATGCAGCGTAATATCATAATCACTTCACATATCAGAAGCTATTATAATAGGTTTTTTCACCTACATACCCCTCAAATCTATGATTTTCTAGAATTACCCTCCAAATATTTCTATTTGCCAATTTATACTCAAAAACTTTCCTATCCAATAGTTTACCACTCAAGGTGTGGTCACAAGACTGCCCAGGAGTAGCAGAGGTCCATTTTCACGCATGTAATACTTGGTTCTCTCCTCGTGGCAGTAAAAGTTCCTGAAAGTGTCGACAATCAAGAATCAAGATTTGCTTTGGAAACTCGAGTCTGTTGCTCAGATGAAAGATTGCCCAAAAGCATGATGGAAACAACATTCTAAAGCCTCTTCTATCTGTAGTCTCTTGAAGGGGGGATTGTCGCGACAATCATGATATGAGGAGATTATGCAGTTAAATTGCATGAACTCGCAGTTGCAACAACCCAAATAGGGAAAATCTCAAACATAAGGTTGAATCCTGTAATTTATCAACAACCAGAAACACATCAAATCAAATAAAGTAAAATGTAAACAAAATATAATTGACAAGAAAAGATAGGGGCCCGCGCACACGCGTTGACACACCCACATCATGCTGGGCAGTGCAAGTGCCTGTATGGTGTTTTTCCTTAAATCCCAGTAAGCTAACTAGACGAGGAAAGTTCAATACAAACCACTGTCCATTCATCTACACTCATCTGGTCTCAATATAAGCTAGCTAGGGACGACTGTAGTGCAAAAATGATATGCGCACACACCACAACATAGCTAGACCACGATCTTTTCATCACCGAGTTTAATAAGCTCACGCATAGATTCTTAGATTTGGGGTAATCAAGGAATTTCCTCCCTATAATCATGTGTTGGAACGTACAAAGTGGTTTAACCCATTGTGACGCTGCATTCCTGGAGGTGAGAGACGCCAACACGTTCTGTGCATTTTAGCTCCCACAGTTATTATGTAGCCCTTGAGTCCTACCTGTAAAAATTCAATCCATCTTCCATCAAGGTTTGAAATTAAACAAAGGTGAGATACTTAGACGAAATCTAGCTCACCAGAGCGATGACAGTCTGGAGCGCTCGTGGATTGGGAGAAGCTAGCAAAAGAATGACCTGAAGAGTCTTGGAGATTCCATGTGGAAAAGGAGAAGGAAGAGATTAGTTAGGTTTTGGGATTTTGGTTGACGGCTGGAACGTGGGGTTTTTTTTTTTGGTTGGTTGGTGGGTAGGTGTGGG
>NC_033798.1:128701977-128710348 GCF_001876935.1 Asparagus officinalis | reverse complement strand
TGTTGCTGTGAAATTGGACTTTTTTGTGATATTTCCATGTTTGCTCCTCGTGTGAGTTTTAAATCGTTTTCATTTGTGAGTACATTTCTTCGATTTGAAGTGTGATTCACATGGGGGTAGCTAACCTGAAATTGTGACCAAAAGCCTATCTTCTCTTAAATTATAGTAATAGATAATAGACGCACACAATCATACATGTCACCTTAGTACTCACAAGTGCATGATACAACTAACTGCTCTTATGAACTTGGTAACTTGTCAGGTGCTCAAATATTTATTGACTATCTACCTCTGAACACTCAGTCTATCTCTACCAAGGATTTTTCTGAATTGTGCTCCATTTGTCCTATTTACTTGGATTTTTCTGAATTGTGCTCCATTTGTCCTATTTACTTGTCAAGTTTCAGATAATCTTTTAACCCTTGTTGCATAAGTGGGAAAGTGTCAGCTTTTTAGCAATCAAGTTTATTTGGCTCTATTCTGACTACTTTACTTTATGGTTTCTGATGAAAAAATTCAAGAAGGATTTGGAATGGCCGGTGCATGATGTCTGAGATTTCCTTCAGAGTAGAGTTCAATGAAAATTGAAAACCTTATCGATTGCATTGTTCTATATTATGTTAACAATAACAGCTTTGTCTTGTTCTCCTCATTCTCTATCCAGATAATGCCAGATTAATTCTATAATTTAGGTGATGCATCCTCCATTTTCCTCTTTCTGATTAGAGTCGTTAGACTCACTTTTCCTAGGAGTATTTCTCAATTATCAAAAGGGATGACAAAATGTTATGATGTACGAGAAATTTGCCACAATATGTCTGCAAGTCTAGTGATTACTTGTTTGCTTAGAAAAAGGAGTAGTGGGATAATAATTTTCTTATTTTATTCACTTTATGAGCTCCGGCATATCCTAATATGAGGTTTTGCTAACAGAGAACATTGGATCTTGACACTGTTGACTTGCTTGAGCACTTACCTTCTCTACAACAGCTTCTTCTTCGCCTGCTTGGCTGCCAGGTACACAAGTTGAACATACATAAGTAACCACGTCTTCCAATTGTGTTTGTTTTTGCTGAAACATATGTTTGCTTTTGCAGCCAGAGGGAGCAGCTATTTACAATAGTGTGATTCAATATGCACTTTCAATTGTAAGCATAACTTCAAGGATTTAATGTTGTTGTTTTGGTGAACGTTCAACTTCTAACACCTCATGAGTGTCTTTGTGCAGGTTGCCAGTGAAAGTACAAAGATATACAATGCAATCACTGGTTGTACTCTCAATTTGGTTGACAAGGTGACACACTGCCTTTCCTTGTGATATGCAGCCTACATACAGATATAACAAAAGTTAGTTGGCAAGGTAACATGCATATTTTTTACGTTTGTATGGCAGTTTTTTGAGATGCAGCGTAATGATGCCCTCAGGGCACTCGAAATTTACCGAAAGGCCGGATATCAGGTAAGTGCTGAACTTTGATTATTGTATGCATGTTTGTCAAACTTGGTTGTACTTGTCAGTTTGCCAGCTTGCTTTTTTGGACCATTTGTTGTATTTGAGACATGAACACATATGATTATAGGCGGAAAGGCTGTCTGAATTCTATGAAATTTGTAAGGGCCTTGAGCTTGGGAGGGAGCTGAAATTTACCGAAACTGAACAAGTATACGTCTTCCAGAGTTATACTTCCTAGAATAGTTGTCTTCCATTGCTTAGAGAATCTCAACTAGAACTTCCTGCTATAAGTTCTTGATATATTGTATCCTTGATTGTTAACCGTTTCATGTCTTGTTTTCCTACAGCCGGATGTATCCTTTATTGATGCAATGGAGGAGTATGTGAAGGATGCATTACGCACTCAACCAGCTAACCTAAATGTGGTGAAGTTAGTAAATTTGTAGTACCTGTGAAATGTTTAATGAAATAGTACGTGAAGGATGCATTACACACAGTCGTAAACTTCATAACAAAATTATTCTTAAGATCCCCTTTCTGATTGATGATATGACATCACTGAATTACGAAATTATGATTTGCTCAATCAATTGATGGAGATGGTTCAGGCTTTTCATAGTTAGTTGATTAAGCTTCTGGACAATAAAGAAAATTATTACCTTGTCGATTAAACTTCTAGACAATAAAGAACATTATTTCCTCGTCGATTAAACTTCTAGACAATAAAAAAGATTAGTACCTCATCGACAGTTATGCATGATTAGCATTTCTGATTCTTTTTCCTAATTGAACCTCTACCCTTAACTCATGTTCCCCATCCATTTTCTTTTTTCTTTTTTTTTTTGGGTGTTTTTGGCCTCGTATTCACATCCAAATGAGACATGGAGGTCTAACCTTGATTTCTCCCAGTTGCTTGGGAGGCCCAACTAAAAAAATTTGGTGGTGTAAAGTGGTTTTAAGAGGCTTTCATAACCACATGTAGAAAGAGGTAGAAATTATACTCCCCATAATTGTTCATGGCTTTAGGAACAATGATGAATTGAGAAAGCATCTAAGCAGCTAGAATTAGGAAAATCACTTTCTAATGGACAATATATGCCCAAAGTCTGGCTCTCAAGTCACTGCATTGGTCTCTTTGATCTACCATTTGAACTATCTTTATAATGTGATTGTCGGGTTAAGTTGTGGCATTAAAGGAATTCATGTTACAATAAAACAAAGATTCTTAGTTGCAGGGATGCAAGTAGAAGTTTAAATAGGATAATCTGACATAACGGAGTTATAAGGTCAAATTTTAGCTATTTATGAGTTGAAACAATTATTCTTCTTCGACATATTTTCATTTATCAATTTATGACGTTGTTCATGTACCCTCATTTTTTGGACATGTTGTTTCTTAAGCCCCTTACTCCTGACCTAATGAAACAGGAATTTTACCCTGCCAAGTCAATGGCATCTAAATATACATATTGCTTAAGTCATTGTTCTTACTTAAAATTTGGTTTTATTGTTTTATTGTTTTAATTTTTAATGTACTGAATCCTCTTTAATCTTGAACCTTGGTGAATGGTTGACCTCAAATGTCAAAAATATTCATTTTTGGGTAGATATTGGTTATCAGTATAAATTGGAGCAAGATTTGTCATTATTCGGATTTGTTATAATCAGTAAATGTAGCATTTGTATTTCCATCCTGTAATCTAAACCGGTTCTTTCTGGCATGAGGTTTGTTCTTATGGAAGTGAAGTCCGTCAGTCAAATGAACCTGTCTGACTGAAATTAATCTTCAATTCTTCCAAAATTAGACCATAAATATAAAATCGTTCCTTTTATGTATGTCTTATCTACCTTTATAAACTGAACCCCCTGTTCTTATAGTTACTAATGCATGTCAAAAAGTTGGTGAAATTTGAATGTTATTTTTGTTAGACTATAAAGTTATAACCCATCAACCCTCACCATAGCTTTGGAATTTTGGTGCAGTGGTTGCCATGTATCCTAGCAATCCAAGTTCAAACCTTGTTTGACACAAATTTCTAAGCGGATTTAAAAGAAAATGATACTGCCAAGTTAATTTTTTAAAACTGAATTTTATATTCTAACATATTGTTAAAGGACCCTGCCAAGTTCCTTTAAAATGAAACAGGAAATCTCTAAGTGGATTTAAAAGAAAAGCGCCCTCGACCTGCTGGGGCATATGTTAGAATATCAAATTATAACCCTCACCACAACTTCGGAGTTGTGGTGCAGTGGCAAAGTCCTTTGACAATAACTTTATATTATATCGATAGATTTGCTCGTCCTCTTAATCAACATTCTACACCAGTTCTTTTTCGTACGAGATTCTTTTGTGTATAAGTGAAGTCGTGAAGATGTTTCGTGATTCGGATGAACCTTCCTGCAACTGAACTTAACTCAGATTCTTCCAAAAATATGTAATGGTATACAGGAATATGATACTTCAAATTATATCATACCGGCAACATTTATAATCTATGTATCAAGGAAGTGACACTTATTGGCCTTCTTGCAAATACTAATTTTGGCATCTGTTTTAGTTTCGAGGATCTCAACTTTTTTTTATTACTCTAATAGGCATGTGGCATGTAACTATTGTCAGGTGGATGCTAATAAAAGACTACCTGCTCCTAAACCCTTTATGGGTATCGAGCATAAGAAAGTGGACTCTAATGATGACAAGCAAGAGGCAATAGCTGCTGTTTCAGTATCCCCAGAGCAAATTGCAGCTGAGACTCCCAAAGCTTCAGTTCCAGCACAAACAGAGGTTCCTGATCTTCTGGTGAGGGTCCAAGCTTGAGGGTTGCTTATATTATTTACTGAGAGTTTGGAGAATGCTGAGTTACCGGGAAGAAACAGAAATCCCAAAAGTTTTGAATATGATGTCAAGTTCCCTCACAGATGTACTTGTGGTGTTGTACTTGCAGGGCTTGGATGACGCCAGCCAGGGAGCTGCAGAGCTAGAAGAGAATAACGCCTTAGCTCTTGCCGTAGTTCCGAGCAGTAATCCACCATTATTTTTATTTCAAAAAATAATCATTTTTTATTTCACAAAATAATTATCTAGATTGAATTGTTATTTCTTTAATTTCTCTGATCTTTCATTTTTTTTCCGCAGGTGATCCATTAGATAGTACAAGTGCCGATCTTATGGGTGAAACAACTGGGTGGGAACTTGCTTTAGTCACTGCGTCAACTTCCAATAGAAGTGCTATTGGAGAGAGCAAACTGGTGAGGCTTTTTGTATGCTATAGTTGCATGTCAGAACAGGCAGAGTGCGTTATTATGACAGGCCTCTGTCGGCTCAGGAAAAGAATATGAACTGGTTTCACCCAGGTTAATTTTGTGGAAATCCTCATGAAAGCTTTAGCAGAAGCACTCCAGTGAAGACTTCCCTTGCCTAAAGCTGTATTCCTAAGTCCCTGGACAGTTTTAGAGGCTCGAACCCCTTCTTTTGCCTGCTTTTGGGGCTCTAAGCTCTGTTTTGACCCTCTTTCTGGGCTTCTCATAACATTAGCCAGTTCAAACTAGGCTGATGGTTAAGTCGTAGATCAACAAACTCAAAAACATTTCGCGCATGTATGCAACTTATGAGTCAAAAGTCGAACAAGTCGAGATTGTCACCTGCACTCACCTCATTAGTTCAAGATAAGACCTAATGACAGTGTCACGTTCATGGCCTGGCTGCTTGAAAGTTGTAGGTCAAATTCCACGTTCTGATGAAAAAAGTTTTCTTCTGAATTTTAGATCCAACATTGGTCTTCATTACTGTTTTCAGGCTGGGGGTTTGGACAAGGCGACATTGGACAGCCTCTACAATGACGCAATCTCAAGAAGAGCAAACTACCATTTGGGCCAGGTGGCTCCAAACCCTTTCCATGTTTCTCAATTTTCCCGAGATCCTTTTTACGCATCCAATGGCATAGCAGCACCAGCCAACGTTCAAATGGCAACCATGGGTCAACAACAAGCAGTAACGATGCAAGGGCAGCGGCGGCAGCAGCAGCAATCTCTGGGCCAGGAGAACACCAATCCTTTTGGGAACCCTTTTGGTCCTGCTGACATTTCTTCTTACCCACATCAGAATCCATACAATGGCTTAATGTAGGGCGATTTTGCGTTATTGGGTACAGTTCAGATTCTCAGAGGTGTAGATATTTAGGGTGGGAGGTTAGCTTATGGGTTGTCATCGTTTCCGCTTCCTTGCATATAATTTTTTCAGTTGGGTCGGTTATAGGTTTCTATTATATTGATGGCCCTATTATGCTGTAATCTTTGATTAGCGTGGCTGAACCATTCCGTTGGCGTTCTTATTTGCTGAAGATCCGGGAATGTAAAGTCTCATATGGAAAATGATGCTTTCAAACGGGTACGTTTTGTTCAGTTCTTTCATTTGATGAACAGAAACTAGAGGGTACATAAAAATAAATAAAATAATTTTTTTAAAAAAAAACTTCACTTGAAAATGGTATTGCGGAGTCATGGTGCGCGTTTTTTTTTAATTTTCCATGAAATTTTCTTCTTTGGAATCGTTTATGTGATCCCTGTTGTCTAGTTTACTGATGATAATGTGTAAGCAACCTGGCTTATGGCGCAAATTGCTCTATATTACAATCGCGCAATCTTTTCAGTTGCCTGCGTTTGGACTTTTCCAGTCCTGCATGTGACCTTTTGATTTATTGTGGTATTCTGCTTCGTCCTCTGGATTTGAAGTAGAATACAATAGAACTTTGCTACTAAGTAATTTCATCCCGATCGCATAAAACAATAAAGATCAGGGGATACTGATAGGTATATCATCATTCCTTCCTTTGTGCTTACCAACTATCTCACAATGCTTCATTTTATACTTCGGATCATTTCATATAACATGTCATATAAAACGTGAAGACACCAATTAGTCACTATAATCTGTGTCTAAGATAGAGAATCCGAATGCTTTAAATAAAGTATTTTGTAGCACAAAAGGAGTTGCATATCTGCAGTAAAAACCATACCATGCATCATTCAAAGTCATAGGGGAAAAACTGTAAAAGCAAAAGATCACGCGAACTACTATGTAATACGTACAACTCAAATTTAGTTTGATGCCCAAGAAGGAACGACTATATAGCAGAAGAAAATGCAGCAGTAAGGCATTCCTTTTCTCAGCATAATCGCATCACATTATCTTTTCCTTTTCTTGTCATAAACTATGAATTGTAGTAAGGAAATTTGCCGAACAGATCAGATTACATTGCTTTCTCAACATATTCTCATCAACATTATCCTTTCATTTCCACATCATGAACTATGAATCGTAGAAAACAATTGCCTTGACTACATTTTTTTTCTCGGCATATTTACATCAACACTATCCTATCCTTTTCACATCATAGACTATGAATTGTAGAAAGGAATATTGCCGCGGGGATCAGACTACACTTGTTTCTCACTCAACATATTCACACATTATCCTTTCCTTTTTCACATCATAAACTAGGAATTGTAGAAGGAAAAAATGACGCATGCATCAGATTACTCTTTCTTCAAAAGCATAGCATCCTCTTTTTCTTCTGTAATGGTAGCACAAGGAAATGAAGAGTAATCTCTATCAACAAAACAGAGAATAATAACTAACATATAGGTGCTCCACATAATTTACACTCACCTGGAACTTAACCTCTTGCTGACGGTCAATATATGCAAGTAGCTCCTCTTGCCTCATTAGCACTTCATGTAAAGCCTGCGTAGCCACATTATTTACAGAATGAGCACAAAAATGTAGACCAAAAGGAGTAGAAACATATGCGCTTTTACTAAAGCAACAAAATCTACAACGCCTTTATCCCAAATTTTTGGTTCGACTGTGAATACCAGTCTCCACCTCAGTTCGGCTGAGGTCAAACACGCACAAAGTGAAAAACACAAGGAACTTTCACCCACAATTGATAGCAATAACCAATGGAGGTAAATTCAATTTCTAGTATTATGATAAAATAACAAAGCAATAACTGCCAGAAAGTGTAAATATACCCTGCATAACCTAGACAGATATAGATGTACGAGCACGAAAGTTACCTTTTTGGTTGTAATAAGCTCAGCTTCTAGTGCATCAACACGACAAACAGCAGCATTAAGCAATTCCTCCTTTTCAGGCGGCATCTCAGATGGCTTTGCTTGAAGGTCACCAACCTTTTCTTCTAGTTCTCCCAGTCTTTTCAGTACAGATGAAAGCAGGTTAGCTTCTGTGGATCCAGATGCTGGTGATGGGGAATCGGAACCCTCCTCCGGATCTGCGTCTAGAAAAAAAGGTGGGTTCTGATCTGACTGAGTTCTGCCTGGAAGCTTCTTTGTCACACAGATGGGAACTGATTGAAGCAGGGTGAAGAGAGTCATGAGGAAGGTCATAAGCAAACTGAGTGCTCGAGCACAGACTCCTGCAGGAGGTTTGTTGGAGTCTGCCAAAGCAAATGCCCCTGGATCGAATGAAATAGTTGTTTAGCATGATTATTCAATAATGCAGAAAGGGAAGATAATAGTTTTAATAAATGATGGCTCAGAAAACGTGCAACAAAAACTTATCAAGATGATACCAACAAGAAGCAATTATTTGCTTAAATGATGGCTCAGAAAACGTGCAACAAAAACTTATCAAGATGATACCAACAAGAAGCAATTATTTGCTGTGTGTACTCTCCGAATCTAAAGTAGCAGACCCATTTCGATGTGGAAAAGTCTTGGAAGATGATGATTGCGATTACAGTGAATTAAAATAGTTGGCCGTGAACAAACCAAACAACGTGGAATCACTGAAATGCAACTGTAGATAAACAAAATGGTACATCTATCCAAAGGCAGCAAATCAAGAAACTGGACAAATCGAAGATACATAAGACGACATCTTAGTTGTCTTTGGCA
>NC_033798.1:128626072-128701957 GCF_001876935.1 Asparagus officinalis | reverse complement strand
CAGATATGTCTATATAAAAAAAAAACCACAATTAAAAATATATGTACTTCCATTACCAAAGGTTTGTTGGAACCAAAAACTAACCTTTAAAGAAACTTATAGAGTATGAGTTATGGGATGGGTTCAGGTAAGTTTGAAGCCATTTAAACATGTTAGCATTAAACTCAGTTGGTAGGATGACAGCTGCTGTCATAGCAAGTTTGCTTAATTGAAAAGATTTAACATCAGGATCATATCAAAGCAGCAGTATGTAACTCAGACAGAATACGTTACAATAAGAGCTGCAAAGAATTTGCTGAATGAAAAATCAATCAATTGAGAATTTTCACATAAATTAGGAACTTGTCAGTGATTAGAGACTAAGAGTGAAAAGGAAACTAACCCTTGTACAACGAAAAACTTAAAATCACAAACCTTTGGATGAAGGGAGCTTTTGATTAGAAACTTCTCTCCTGCACCCTAAATCTACAGCTTTGTTAACTATGGGAACATGCTATGATGCTCAGCAGGTTCTGAAAAGTCAGCATTAGCCTTCCCAACAACCTTCATCTGCACAAAAGGATAAGCAGCAAGCTAATTAGTTCTTATTATTTTCCCAAGTGCAAACTGTACCTAATGCAAATTATACAGGTGAAAAACTGTATAGCATGCCAGCTATGCTCACCTTTCAATAAAAAAAATATACTATGTTTCAAAGTAATATACACTTTACGGTATCTCCATTGTGAGCTTAACAAGGGATGTGCAGAAAATGAACATCAGTCTGAATGTATATTCTCATTATCTCATTTGTAGAAAGTAGAAACCTTTTGGAAGCAGCTATATAAAGAATCCTGAATGTATATTCTCATTATCTCATTTGTAGAAAGTAGAAACCTTTTGGAAGCAGCTATATAAAGAATCCTATAATGGGGAAATTGAGGAGGCTTTTAGAGAAAGTAGAAACCTTTTGGAAGCAGCTATATAAAGAATCCTATAATGGGGAAATTGAGGAGGCTTTTAATCCAATTTTGTTACATGTTATAGCAAGCATTACTGCACTTGAACACGCTAGCAGAAGTTACCGGAAGACCCACTGCCTAGCGAATTGCTTAGGAGCCTATGCGTTTCTGCTTTTTTTAATATCTAATAAACGCAAAAGATCATTTCAGGATAATTATGGAAACTTCAGAATGTAGTGACGAAGAAGCAACAGAAAACACAACAGTACTAGAGAAGAACCATTTAGGAGTCTAGGAGACACAAAAGCAACACAAACATCAAAAGAAAGGAAGAAGAGAGCAGGGGACTGGTGATGAAAGAATAAACAGAGATAAAAAGAAGTTAGGAAAAAAATTGCAAAAATAAAGAGAATGATAATCATACATCATGTAATCGGTCTGCCCTCCTCGGTATTGGTGAATCACATTTGGGTCCATTTTACCCAGTTGCTAGGCATCCAAACAACCAAATGTTTCCAGCAACAGGGGACAGTGGTATCATGTGCTTAGCACATGATCTAAATTTAACAAAGAATCTAACGAAATCTGAACCAGGGCATCAAAGTGAAATGGGATTGAAACTTTGGGGTATCAAGTATTATGTAAAAACTTTTGGGCATCACAGTGAAAAAAAGGCAAACTTTGAGGTATCAAATTGAAAAATAAGCCCAATAAAATCAAAGGAACCATACTAGCATGTAAAAACATCATTCCAGAACAGAAACGCAGGTCAATGTTAATGGATGAACTCCATGGGTGTATGTAAAAGTCATATGCTTGATTTTCTACCAAGTCTTTAACAGGCAATCTAGATTATTAATAAGGACAATAGTCTCAGAATATCCAAGAGTGCTAAGTTACCCAACACCTTGTCTTGGCTCCTGTATCCATGTCCGACACGTGTCCGACCCTGACACTCCTTGAGTATGCATACATTTATTCAACATGTACTCAATTAGACTTTAGTTTAAAACAGTAGTCTCAGAATATGCATGATTTCTACCAGTCTTTAGCAGACAATCTAGCGTACTAATTAGGACAGTAGTCTCAGAATAACCACGCGGGCGAGTATCTAAGTTACCCAACAGCTCGTCTTGTACTAATTAGGACAGTAGTCTCAGAATAACCACGCGGGCGAGTATCTAAGTTACCCAACAGCTCGTCTTGGCTCCCATAGCTGTGTCCGACATGTGTCCAACTCCAACACTCCTTGGACACTCCTTGAATATGCATACATTTATTCAAACATGTACTCAATTATATAACAAATGTTTTAGACTTTAGTTTAAAACACTAGTCATATACTTCTTGGACGTGTATCTTACCCTTCATATCCACTTCCTGCAACTCGTAGGACGTGAGCTGGGTTTACTTCAACATTTACCCAGTTCAGAAGTATGATTTAAAGGGTCGTTTAGGTATCTAGTTCGAACAAGTGGTTTTCAGAAATACAATATACTTGATGAATGAAACATACAAAATATGAATTTTACATAACAATGTAAATGAAAAAGCAAAATCGGTCTCATGTAAATTATCAGTTTCAATATGTATGTCTGTAGTCGTGTCCTAATATCCTATCTTTTACAAATTTGACGGTCCCGTATGGCCGTATCCATACCCATATCGCATTCGCACCTATGTAACATAGGGAAGAATGCATCCATATAGGTATTCTTACTTAGGAGCTCATTGGTGAACAATGCTTACTAAGCAGGACATTATATCCAATGTAGAACAAAGCAAAAATTACTTTGAACAAGGATTGCACAAATTAAATACTAGAATCATAAAAGTCACATTCAAATCTTAATATTATGCATCCCTCAGCAGATTTAACCAGATACGAAAACAATTGTTGGTGCCAAGAACAGTGAACACAAAGATCACAAAACAAAGAACTACAACCACATGACAGGAAACTATAACTGTAAGTTTGGAGCTTCATTTTGCCAAAGAAAAACTAAAAGGTAACCCAGTTATCAAAAGAATCAGCAATGCGTGAGATTGCTAACCTCAGATAAATGTACTACAAAAGTAGTTTACGTTCATTTGTTCTCTTGAAAAGAATTCAACATACCTCTTCACGAACAGGGGTCAATTGAGAACGTGTAATGTAAGTCCTCAACAAGTTCGACGAAGTAATGTCTTCAGCTTCTGTACCAGATTCACTTGCGGATGAATCACTACCATTTATCTGGTCCAACAAGAGAATGAATTGGATTCCCTATAAAGACTGCAAAAACTTCAAACAACATAGTAGGTGGAAACAGAACAAGTTATTACTGCTGGATGCAGAGGCTTAGCATAAGCGATTATCTTTCCCTTGCCATTAGAAATAGTAACTATTTGCCTGCCATATTGTGCTTCACCACTAAGGACCATCTAAGAACCAATAGAAGTCATCAAAAGTGTGAATTACAAGAGTTGTAATAGTGATAAATATAACAATACAATATACAGAACTGATAAATAAAATAAGATGATAGCCAGACACCTTCAATATGCTAGGATCCTTCCAGGGCCCCTTTTCAGACTTGAGACATCCACCGCCGTCAGCACAGGTACAAGTACCACCAAGAAATTCAGGCAACTCGCTGTGAAACCAAGGAAAACAAAGAAAACACAGAAGTTAGGACAAAGTTTTATTTACAAAATCTCTAAGACATGAATGAGTTCAGAAACAAACTTGACCTAGAATCAATTATTTCAAACAGCTTGCTCTGGTACTTGTTCCCAAGAACCTGCGAGAATTTATGCCAATAAACCAGCAATTTCAGTAAAATAGAGATACAAAATTGGGCAGAAAAGAAAGGTTGAATTAGTAAAAAATCATATTTACATGTATTTTTGAAGTAGTTTTTGGATCAAGAAACGATTTGATCAAGTTCCATAGACATCTAAAACCAGGGCCAGCATTGATGATAAACATCCAGTGTAAAGTCTGCAAATATATTGCTTAAATTATTACAGCAGAATCCTTGGACTCATAAAATAATAGCCTAGAAAGTACAAATACCCCTGCATACCTCTGGATAATTGTCCCCATCAATTTTCTGTAACCTTGTAATTAGTTCTCGTGCTGTCTTGCTGAAGTTTTTCATTCCCTATCAAAAGAATCAAACATCATTAAAAAAAAGTAGCGGACGCATATATTATCATCTACATCACGATGACAGCTTTTGCAAAAAAAGAAAAAAGAAAAAAAAGGAATCATGCCTGAATAAAAGTAAAAAACCAACATACCACGCCTTGAACATCCAGAATAGCCGTGCTTGAATTGATGTGTTTGTTTGCAGTGATTGAGCAAGCTGGGAATTTAATCGAAAAGCTCCGTTCAAACTCCTTCACATGATATCTTACATACCGATCCATAGTTGTCACTTGCATAAGCTTGTTGGGATCTACTTTTCCTAGCCTTTCAATGTAAACAGGTCTTCCCTCCTTGTCCACGCCATGATAACCATGAGGGTAATACTTTAAAACTTCATCTAGTTCAGTATACTCAAAATCCTGATGAAAAGTAGTGCCACATTACACACTATTCCAACTCTGAAGAAGATGCAATTACAAAATTAGCAGTGAAGTTCCAAGGTGCACACTCCAATGGAGTCCATAAGAGGAATTTATTGTTGGATAAACAGGGGCATCGCCTATACTCTATAGTAGTCAACTAGTTGTTATCCGTGCGCCGCATGGAACTTAGAATTAAAATATTGTTATACACATAGATAGTTTGAGCTCTAAACGAGAATGAGTTATAAATATAATTATATAAGTTTGGGTTAAGTACATTTAGGTATGCTTAAGAAAATAGGGGTGATATAGATTAGGGTCCACTTCTATTCGTATGAATGTTTTAAATATAGGCATGATGGGTAAGTACAAGTTCCAAATTAGACTTGGATACTTACTAAGAGTATGGCGAAAAGATCTCTACTAGGCACCCAATATATCTAAATATACTGGCATGTTGTTAAATTATAAATATTTAACGAATGCCTCTCAACCTTAATAAAATTAAGTTATGGTTACCTCTATGATAGTATCAGCACCATACTCTTTCCTCCATTGAAGCATTTCAACCCACATGCACTTTGCTTTCTCGATATCAAATTTCCTGGCTTTCAAAAATCTAAAATTTATATGAGATGAACAGATCAGACATAGAAAAGTACTCCATCTGAAATCAGAATTTTGATACCAGGACAGAGAAGTTAGTAGCAAAGATACATATGTGTTGTGTTGCAATAAAGAACAATATAGGGGGGGGGGGGGGGGTGGGGGGGGGGTGTGGGGTGGGGGGGGGGGGGGGGGGGGGGGGGGGGGGGGGGGCGGGTGCGGGGGGGCGGGGGGGGGGGGAGGGGGGTGGGGTGGGGTGGGTAGGGGGGGGGGGTGGGGGGGGGGGGGGAGGTGGGCGGGGGGAGGGGGGGGGGGGCGGTGGGGGGGGGGGGGTGGGGGGGGTGGGGAAGGGGGGGGGGGTGGGGGCGTGGGGGGGGGGGGTGGTGGGGGGGGGGGGGGGTGTGGGGCGGGGGGGGGGGGAGGGGGGGGGGGGGGGGGGGGGGGGGGGGGCGGGGGGGGTGGGGAGGGGGATGGGGGGGGATGAGGGGGGGGGGGGGATGATGACTTAATTTTTTTTCCTGGTTCTTTCCACCATAACGATCCAAAAAATATTGAATCTAGAAGGTCATGGAAAAATGTCTAATTTACCTCAACATCATATGATAATGATCATGTCTTTCAGGCAGCAACTCGTCTAGAATCAGTGCCTGGCGAAATGCATCCACAGCTTGAAGATCTCCAATATCCCTTATGTCCGCAATTGAAACAGAGGTTACTCGCTTGCTGCTCTTCCTCCTATTCTTTTGCTTTAAAGAATGCCTAAGTTTACTCGATGCACGTATAGCCTTCTTTTTCAAGGATGCCACCCTTGTCCTCCGTTCATCTTCTGAACATTCGAAATCTGATTTATGCTCTTTAGGTTCATCATTACTAGAGGAACCCTCAAAGCCTGTAACATGTAAAATGAGTTAACAACAGTTTCACTAGCCAAAAGTTTGTGTTTAGTAACTAAAGTTTAGTATGTACGAAGTGGAATATAATTCACTTACTCTAAGTATCAAATAATACTCCCCATGCGTCATGCAAATTGTAATTTACATGAAAAGAACAAACAAGTATGCTCTCAAACAGCACTAATTGATAAGTGTAAGGATTTTAAATAAGGAGGGATTGTACTTTAGGGGTATAAGTTGTCCAGTTTTAGAACCCACAATAAAATTATTCCATTACAATTCCTCACGATCATCTTTTAAATTAAAAGAAGCACAGTAATCAAATAAAGTGGCCAAAAACTTTGGGGGGAAAAAAAAGAATTGCACAGCAACAACGCTATTTTTTTATTCTTTGAAGACACATGCTTTATAAAATGCATATCAAACGCTTTTAACTATTCTCCTCAAAAGAAATGTAAATTACAACTAAGAGGGACCAATCCAAGTGTAAGTTTGGCTAAGAAACAAACATCTGTTGAATTATAAACTGTATTTCTCCGACAACAAGAGAGCCCTTACCCAAAACCGCTGGATCTTTCCGCATTATTATTTATTTTATTTTATTTTTCTTCTTCTTCTTCCATTTAGCCCAATTAGGGCCACCACTTACAATTGATAGATTTGATTTCATTTCTAATTGACCACCATCCTCACTGTTCCATTGACAACAATCCTAGTTGGCAAAAGGGCGCATTTAATTGAACTACCAAAACCCTAGCCGCCCCACTCATATCAGCTCAAGAATGAAGAAAAACCCTAGCTTTCTTTCAACAGGAACGAAATCCGCAACAAAACTCCAAACCAAACCAAAAAAAAAATGAAGAAGAAGCAGGATTCAGAAACTTACAAGGGATAGAAAATAGATCGAGACGACCCGACATAACGATCAAACGCCGATCCGATCGATCCGCCACAAGGAGAAAGAGATGATCCCTAAATAAATAAATAAAACCACCTGCATTGGAATTAGAAACCCTAGAAAAAACGAATCGGGCCCCCAAACTGGAATCTTCCTCAGTTCCTCGTACCTGAAAAGAGTCGCCGGCCGAATGAGAGAGAAGAGAAGGAAAGAGCAGCGATCGGAAATAGAGACCGAAAAATATGGGCCGATTCGACGATGAAAATATCGGCGGATGATGTCAGTGTATCTCCTACTTCGTGTCTCCGTTGATTGATGTAAGTTTCGCAAAAGCTAAGAAAAAAGAAATGAAAGAAAATAGCATGACAATGTAGGTTCCAATTTTTTATTTTTATTTTTTGGTACTTTTGACTTAATTTCTGTACTTTTTGATGGGAACGGGGTTTCCATGTTTTTAGGGTCTTAGAGCATCTCCAACCATAAAACTCAAAATGGTGTAGTTTTTACACTAAATTGGTGTAGTTTTTACACCAAATTACTATTCCATCTCCAACCCATTACACCAAATGTTACACCAAAAAGAATATTCCTTTTATTATTCTTATCTTTTAACATTTTTTGAAATTAAAAATATTTAACAAATTATATAATTATATAATTATATAATACATATAATTAATTATAATAATATATTTTATGAATAAAATAAAAATATAAAAATTAAATGCTAAATCAAATTAAAATATTACTTTCATAACTTCAACTAAAGATTACATTTAACATCACAAAAGAAAACATCACACTTGCAAGCAAAATAAAAATAAAAATAAAAGGCATTACATTTAACATAAAATAAAACACAAAGACACGGTTCATATTGATAAAATTCTAAGTCTCCGAATTAGTATATTCATCCCACAAATGATCAATTAATGCATCTCGAAGTGCAATATGAGCTTCTTTATTCTTGATTTGTCGATGACGAGCCAGAAATCCTTCAAACCGAGCATTTTCATCTACAACCATCTCTACGTCCGGAACTGGTGCTTCCTTCCAATTTTCAATTGTAGCATTAAGATCACGTTCATCCTCAATTATCATGTTGTGCATAATAATGCACGCAGTCATGATATCATGTAATACTTCTTTTTTCCAAAAACGAGCTGGTCCTGACACAATTGCAAATCGAGATTGGAGTACTCCGAATGCACGTTCTACATCTTTTCTGCATCCTTCTTGCTTCATTGCAAACAACTTTTTTTTTGGACCACGAGGATCATGAATTGTTTGTACAAGAGTAGACCATTTTGGATATATACCATCAGCTAAATAGTAACCCATGTTATAATGTTTACCTTGAATGACATAATGAGCAGGAGGAGCAATACCTTCAGCGAGTTTTGCAAAAAGATGAGATGCCTCTAAAACATTAATGTCATTATTGGAACCTGGCAAACCAAAATATGCATGCCATATCCAAAGATCATAATCAGCTACGGCCTCCAGAATAATAGTTGGGGATCCACTACGACCTGCGTATTGGCCCGCCCAAGCCGTTGGACAATTTTTCCATTTCCAATGCATGCAATCTAGACTGCCCAACATTCCTGGAAAACCTCGTTGTTTAGCAATATGTAGTAGTCTGGCAATGTCATTAGTGTTAGGCGATCTCAGATATTGTTCTGCAAAAACCTCCACAACAGCACGACAAAATCTCTTAAAACTTTCGATTGCTGTCGACTCTCCTATTTTAATGTATTCATCAGTAGCATCCGCTGGTAGACCATATGCCAACATTCGGAACACAGCTGTAATTTTTTGAAGCGTAGACAATCCAAGTCTACCGACCCCATCCCTTTGCTGTATAAAGTAAGTGTCGTGAGCTTTTATGGCGTTAACAATGCGAAGGAATAAATCTCGAGACATTCGAAATCGTCGGCGGAACATCGAATCATTATATCGCGGATTCTCAGAGAAGTAGTCGTTGAACAGATTACGATCAGCATTTTCTCGATCACGGTTGATCACTATATGACCAGGAATTGAGCCTCCACGAATTACTTGGTTGTTTTGTTGATTGATATAGTAAGCCATGAGAAGATTGTTGTTGTTCCTGATGCGAAACACCGCTTCCCTTTCTGCATCAATCGCTTCAATATCATCTATCAATTGTTCATCTTCAATTTCATTATCAGAAAATGATGATGACAAATTAGAAGGATCTCTATTGTTAAAATTCATTTTTTTTGAAAATAAAGGTTTATGATTTTAGCAAACTCATCAATATGAGCTTTTATAATAGATGGAGATGATAAACGGGAAGTGTTGGAAGTTGAAATGTTGTCATGAAGAGTTATCATGAAGTGCTAGAAGTTGATATGTTGTCATTGATGTGTCTTTTCTTTGAAATGTTGTCATGAAGTGTTTGAAGTTGATATGTTGTCATTGAGGTGTCTTATCTTTGAAATGTTGTTATGAAGTGTTTGAAGTTGATATGTTGTCATTGAGGTGTCAACATTATGAAGTGTTTGAAGTTGATATGTTGTCATTGAGGTGTCTTTTCTTTGAAATGTCGTCATGAAGTGACAGAAGTTGATATGTTGTCATTGATGTGTCTTTTCTTTGATATGTTGTCATGAATTGTTTGAAGTTGATATGTTGTCATTGAGGTGTCTTTTCTTTGAAATGTCGTCATGAAGTGACAGAAGTTGATATGTTGTCATTGATGTGTCTTTTCTTTGATATGTTGTCATGAATTGTTTGAAGTTGATATGTTGTCATTGAGGTGTCTTTTCTTTGAAATGTCGTCATGAAGTGACAGAAGTTGATATGTTGTCATTGATGTGTCTTTTCTTTGATATGTTGTCATGAAGTGTTTGAAGTTGATATGTTGTCATTGAGATGTCTTTTCTTTGAAATGTCGTCATGAAGTGACAGAAGTTGATATGTTGTCATTGATGTGTCTTTTCTTTGATATGTTGTCATGAATTGTTTGAAGTTGATATGTTGTCATTGAGGTGTCTTTTCTTTGAAATGTCGTCATGAAGTGACAGAAGTTGATATGTTGTCATTGATGTGTCTTTTCTTTGATATGTTGTCATGAAGTGTTTGAAGTTGATATGTTGTCATTGAGATGTCTTTTCTTTGAAATGTCGTCATGAAGTGACAGAAGTTGATATGTTGTCATTGATGTGTCTTTTCTTTGATATGTTGTCATGAATTGTTTGAAGTTGATATGTTGTCATTGAGGTGTCTTTTCTTTGAAATGTCGTCATGAAGTGACAGAAGTTGATATGTTGTCATTGATGTGTCTTTTCTTTGATATGTTGTCATGAAGTGTTTGAAGTTGATATGTTGTCATTGAGATGTCTTTTCTTTGAAATGTCGTCATGAAGTGACAGAAGTTGATATGTTGTCATTGATGTGTCTTTTCTTTGATATGTTGTCATGAATTGTTTGAAGTTGATATGTTGTCATTGAGGTGTCTTTTCTTTGAAATGTCGTCATGAAGTGACAGAAGTTGATATGTTGTCATTGATGTGTCTTTTCTTTGATATGTTGTCATGAAGTGTTTGAAGTTGATATGTTGTCATTGAGATGTCTTTTCTTTGAAATGTCGTCATGAAGTGACAGAAGTTGATATGTTGTCATTGATGTGTCTTTTCTTTGATATGTTGTCATGAATTGTTTGAAGTTGATATGTTGTCATTGAGGTGTCTTTTCTTTGAAATGTCGTCATGAAGTGACAGAAGTTGATATGTTGTCATTGATGTGTCTTTTCTTTGATATGTTGTCATGAAGTGTTTGAAGTTGATATGTTGTCATTGAGATGTCTATGACTTCCCAGAATACTGAAATGTTGTTTTAGTTTATGTTCAATGTTCTATTTTCCTTTAATTTTAATGTATTGCAATTAGTGTTAATTTCCAATGTTGTTCTAGTTTATGTTCAATGTTCTATTTGGTTCTAGTATTATGAAATTTTAAGTGTTTGGATTAAACTATCTATTTTTTCCATTGTTGAATTTTATTTTAATAATTATTTTATAATCTAATTTTATTATAATAGTTCATATCAAAATAATTAAAAAAATAAAAGCTACCATGAAATATTTTGATCATGAATAAAAAGAGAAACATTAAAAACCAACAAAATAATAAACTCCATGGCTATAAAAAAAAAAAAATCACTGCGCCAAAGGTACAGTGCTGCGCCAAATCTGGCGCAGCACTGTAGCTCTCCCCCAAAATGGCGCTGGGGAAAGCGTTCGGTTGGAGGAGAAACAGTAACTTTTTTTGCGTCAAATTGAAGGGATAACGTTCGGTTGGAGAAGCTCTTACATACTCACGCCTCTCTATAATTATAATACTTACATTTTTTTTCTTTTTTTTTTTGTTTTTATTTGAACCAAACAAGGGAAGTGAAAATAAATTTAACAGAAGGTTTTCCTAAAATTGTTTTTCATAAGTTCTATCCCATCTAAACAGGCCCTGAAGTACGGACCCGGTACATACTCGTGGGCCCCATCTTCTCCAGAACGTCACGTTGCATCATAAATCCTGTAAGGGGCGGGGGACTGAGATACTCTACTAAGGCATAGTGTCTCCTAATATCTTCTAATGCATCTTTACCTTTTATTTTCTGCATAAGCACAAAATACGAGGAGATACTATGCAATAAAAGGTGAAGACGTATTATGAGATATTATGAGGCATTATGCCTTAGTAGAGGATTCCCATCTAAGGGGCGGCCCAAAGGTACGTTGGATTTTTGCTAACGGTCACATTTGGGGGGGGGGAGCGGTAGTTAGGCAAGGCCCACTGGGTTTTTGGGCTTTTATTGGGTGGCCTCTCCTATTTTTAATTAGCTATTTGAATTCTTCCTAATTAGCAATTGGCGTGTAGCGTGTGTGTGTGTGTGGGTGGGGGGTGTGGGGGGTGTGGGGGGGGGGGGGGGTGTAGGAAAAAGCAAACACTAGACGTTGAGAGTACGGGTTTTCACTCTTTTGAGTTCGTTGCGGGTGATAACTTGATTTATTATCATGCAGTTTTCCCCTCACAGAATTTTAACTATTCTAGTATATTATTATGTAGTACAATTTATAGCTGCAACTCTTATTTATTTAGAATTTCATCACCTACTAGAATAGATTTGATAATCAATATACTTCTTTAGGGTAAATAGTCAATATACTTTTTTCATGGAAAATATTAATTTATTAACACTTTTTTAGTAGTGAAGAGTTATATGATGACTAAAAACACTTTTGAGGTACTTAATTATTGGAAAAAAAATTCAGTAATGAAATAGTTATATGACCAAAAAAACACACTTTGAGGAACTTAATTATTGAAAATATGTACGTGAGTATAAAGAAAAAAGGCTTGAGATATCAACTTAAAACTTCTATTCATACTTGCATGGAATACAAGCAAGCATTATTACACTGGAGTACAGTTCAAACCCGAGAAAAGTTTATGGGCAAAGACAAGCTGAAACATCAAAATATGGTAGGTGGTGAATCAATTGAATGGCGGGTGAAGGAAATTGCAAGAATTCTTACAAGATGCCACTAATCTTTTCAATCTGTAAAAAATTACGACACCTGCGAGAATCCTCAGCACTCAGCACCCTACGCCGTGAGACCGCGGCTTTTGTGTATAAAATTCCGGTTTCGGGGTCATCCTGTTACTGTGGCTAATTAGACGAAAGCAGAGTACGGGGAATTTTTCCTGGCTACGCTCAGATACAATGTTGAGAAACGAAATTTGAATGTTATGAATAAAGCAAGACAGAAGATGTATCATCTAAATCCAAGTTACTGTTCTTTTCTTCTCCTTGATGCAATCTCCAATGCCCACGCTTTTCCCACGTCCGTCTGAAATTTTCCTGCAGAAGCAACGTTTACATGTTAAAGAGGAAAGATGCATATAATTCATTGAGAAAACTACAGATTAAAGTGCAGATACCAATGATTTAGCAAAACTTGCCCAACCTAATGTCACAATCTTCATCGGGGGATCCTCAACATGAAAAAGTCCCTTGCATGATTTCAATCATAATAAAATATATGGGCAAGCTGCACGTTAGGCGCGTCATTCCATAACTTAATGGACCAATCACGATTTCCATAAGCTAGGGATTAGAATATATCTCTGATGTATTATCCACAATTAACACCTTCAGTCTAGTCTAAGTTCACTTCAACCATAATCCTGGATAATTTTGTTATCGCACATCTAGCCGTCTGCAGTTCTTTATTCATTGAGTTCAAACCAACTCACAGAATACATCCTTGTTTTTCTCACGTTGTAAAAATCGTTCATATCTCATGCAGTATTTTACCCAATTCTTGATCGCCCCAAACCAAGATTAGTTTTCAACTTTTCATCATGAGATTAAAGAAAATTAAAAAAAAATGCTAGGAGGAGAACGAGAATATCTGGGCTCATTCTTAATTACAGGGATAATTTGCCCATTTCTCACTACTACTAATGCAAATTTAACCTTTTTTAGTAAAGGTTGTAGCTTGGACTTCAACCTGACCCATTGTTGTCGGTTTGTTCACAAAATTTTTTTTAATCACTTTTCCCCTTTTGCTCTCTCCCTTCTCTTGCTCCACATTTAATGCAGCAGTTGTTACGTACGGTTCTTGATTGTCCAAACTAAGATTCCTTCTCAGTCGTGAGATAAAAGGATTCGTAAGGTGGAGAATGAGAACGCTTAACTCATTCTTACCAGTTACTACTGGGATCATTACCATTTCTTATTACTGTGGATGGCCATTACACCATTTTTTTAACAAAGATCATATCCTGGTCTTCATCCTGACCCATTACTTTACTTTATTCACAAGTGTCATTCTACCCAACGCCAAATGTATGTGACGGTGCATGTTGATTTGCAGCACTAAAGTCACCAGGCAATATAATTATACTTCCAAAACTAGTCACTACCAGACATCTTTGTCTATTCATGACAAGAACAGGAGCAACGGAGACACTTAAGCAACGATAAAGTGAAATAACCATACCTGCAGTCGACTGGAAAAACTCCTCCAAATCTTTTCCTTGTTCTGCAAAAAATGTAACTCAAAAATTATTAGAATAATTACACAGCAATAATCAAATGCTTATTAACTTACAAAAATTAAGTAACAGTGAAAAGATACAGACAAGAAGACCGTTGGGCGCCCGCCGGGGGGGTGCAAGTGCGAGCATATTACAGGCCACAAAAAAGATATGACATGGAAGTCCCCAAAATATTCTTTAGGTTTCTTTTCCTTAGGTGCCTAGAGGGAACAAGCTCTTCTACAAGGGTGCAATCCTATGAGCATTCTGAAAATTATCCAAAATTGATTCAGTTGGTACCTAAATTCTGTGGCCCTGCCAGGGTCACAAGCATATAAAACTTTATTAGTCGACCAACTTCAGGGAGTAACACCAAATAGTTCTCACGATGTGCTAGGAAAACCTACACTTTTGACATGCCTTCTAGAAATAAATATACTAAAAAGAAAGACCTTTAACATAAGCCTTTTCCAATATGCTTAGGCGATGAATATCTCTTAATGTATGTTGTTCAACCTTCCAAAGTACATTCCGGCGTAAATGCAAATTGTTATACTAAAGATAGATGCACATCAGCAGCCAACGATCACTGATGCAGACCCATTCACAATAACAACCATGTACTTTGTCTGCAATTATGCGGCTCAACATGCATCGTGTAGAACAGTATAGATTGTCTCCCAAAACTTAAGTCGGCATAAAGGACAGTTCCGCAGTGATAACCCACTACTTTTTCTTGTTTCATTTGGTTTTGTTGGGTGGGTACAGCACACCTCATCTTTTTCCTAGTTTAACATTTTTTCATAATGACTTCCCTCTCAAAGACTGTGCAGCCTCCTTAATAATCTGCGCTGACTTGAGATCAATTGTACTCTTCACTTAACCGCTAAATATCCATTGTATCAAATAAATAAATGAAAATGAAGGCATTTCTTAGCTACAAAAGTCCATTTATTGAAACTATGTGAATGCATATTAAAAGAATTCTCAATCATGATAAGCCTCCAAAATGTCTTTATGAAGCCCAATGAAAAGAAGTATATCGACTTTCACCGGCTTACCCGTTTCGTATTCTAGTGCTTGAAGTATCATCTCAACCTGAACAAAAGAATAAATAAATAAATAGTCGTCAGTCTAAACCAGATAAACAACCATACTCCCAACAAGAAGAATGTGTTGATACAGGACGAGAAATAAGTTGAATCAAAATAATCCTATGACATGACGAACATGAAAGTGGCAGCTGTTCAAGTAAGACATATACCGCTCAGAAGCATGGCGAATGTAAGAAAACTGTCGCTCAGAAAAGGTAATCAGTTATGATTATTTGAAATAGGAGGGAAACTTATTACTTGTGTGATCTTGAAACTAATAAACCATGGACCAAATTTAATACAGGTCTGGCAGAAAGAGAAAAATCAACAAGCGAAATAAAGATAAACTAGGGTATTGTATCCATGCATCTGTTGTAATTATGGCATATGTTCACAAGCAACAGCTTTAAAGGAGAGATTGCCCTCGAGTATCATATTTATGTCCACAGTTAAAAAGATGAGATGATGAAGCTTACTTGTAGATAGGCCTGTCCATCCGGGCCGGGCCGGCCCGGGCAAAACCAGAGCCCGGGCCCGACCGGGCCGGGCTCCAGGCCGACCCGGATTTTTTTATTTTTTTTAAATTTTAAAAAAACAATAAAACATAAAAATTATATTTATATAATAGTATATATATATTTATACTCTTATATAAATATAATTATATATGTACATATAAGTTTATGTTTATATATATGTATAGATATATAAATATATATTTATACTCTTATATGTATTTATACTATTATATAAATATACTTATATATGTACATATAAGTTTATGTTTATATATGTGTATATATATATACTATATAAATATACTTATATTATGTATAATATATGTGTACATATAAGTATACTTATATACTAAGAGAAAGAGTATAAATATTATATATAAGAGAGAGTATACACTGTACACATATATAAGAGAGAGCATACTTATACATATTATATAATATATAAGAGATATAAACATATATAAGAGAATATCTTATAGTTACATATACTTATATACTTAAGTAGAAACAATCGCCAAAGTATCATGTCATTCAATATATGTATATGTATATATATACACACACACACTGACACACATATACATATATTATACATAAACAAATTGTAAATACTTATAGTAATTACATAAACAAATTGTATTATACATAAAACACGCACACACACACACATATACTATATATAACACACATTATATATACATATATAGAAGAGAGTATACTTATATATACTTATACATATATTTATACATATATAAGAGAGAGTATACCTTATACATTATAACTTCTATATTTACTTTATATAGAGCAGAGTATACTTATATATATATATAATATATAATATATATTATTATATATATATATATATATATATATATATATATATATATATATATATATATATATATATATATATATATATATATAATATATATAAGAGATATATACATAAATAAGAGAGGAGTATACTGAATATATACTTATATAAGAGAGTATACACTGTATACTTATACATATATTATATATATATAAGAGAGAATATACTTATATACTAGAGAGGAGAGAGTAATATATATATAACATATATTATACATATATAAAGAGAGAGTATACTTATATAAGAGAGAGTATACATTGTATACTATATATACTTATACATATATTAAGAGAGCATACTTATACATATATATACTTATATAAGAGAGAGTATACTTATATATAATTATATACTAAGAGAGAGTATATATATATATATATATATATTATATACACAATATATATACACATATACATATATTATACATATAAGAAAATTAAAAATTAAAAAAACACTGTTCTGGGCCGGGCTGGCGGGCTTTTTGGACACCCCTACTTGTAGATACTTTTTGAATGTTTGATAGAGGGCATAAGGAGAGGACTCAATGACAGTCATCCAATAAACAACACATCATGACCTTTAATAGGCTTAAATAAAAGGATACATGTAAATTTGAAATAATTACAGTGGTCTAGAATAGAGATAACTCAGATAAGGCTTGAATCTAGTGCAGTTGCATTCACATGGATAGTAATCGTTGCATTACAGTTTATTTTCTATGTGCTCATCTTAGCAGATCATTTATTGATTTCATAGGTACCTAAAATGAAAATCCGTAACGCAACTTTAAACTTGAACTATCTCCTCGGACAGCAGTACCATGTGGATGGCTTGAGCTCATGTCCAAGTAGAGTAGAACTTTGAATCAAATGGATAGTCTCAATCTCTGCCATGTATCCTCATCATGAGGAACCTTGGGATCAATTTGAAGCAAGTGATAAGAGTATGGCCTCTCAAGTCTGTGCACGTGGAAGAGACTTCGAAACACCTTGGAGTTTCAGATCAGTTTCCCCAGCCTCAGCTTCTAGTTAGTTAGGAATTATTCTATTAGAGTTTCCTGGTTCATATCTAGATTGTATCTTAAGTAGTGAAGATGCTTGGGGTTTGCTTTGCTTATTTATTTGTGTCTCCATCTCCAAATAATGTAAGGCTTCTTAATTTACATGATTGGTTCTTATCAACCAGTTGGCTTCTGCCTATCTAAGAAGCAGGGTGTCACCAGTAAATTTTCAACTTCATTTTTTGATAGATGAAAACTATATTTAACTCATTGAGGGATAACGGTTTTAGTATTTAATCTTAATCCACTTTGAAAGACTATCATTCCCTCTTCAAATTCCTATGAACTCCTCTACTAGCAAGCATTGTGAAAAGCTTATTTTGTGCCTGAAGTTTGCCAATATCTAAAATCAAACCCACAGAGACTAGAGATATTTAGGAATATACAAGTGTGAACCCCTTAAAGGCTCCAAATAGGAGTTATATCTAAAAGAAGAAGTATGAAAATGGTGGCGAATTGTGTGCTTGCGATGTTTTAACTTTTAACTGATCATGATGGCGCTGTGATGTTGCTGGTAGGGGTTGCAGCAGGAGATAAAAGAGTTGCAAAGTGTAACAAATGTGAGTGATTGTCCATTTGTAGGATATGTTTTTTAGTCAATGCAGTGGGATCAAGACTAGTGCCCAGTTGATGCACATACGATACATGAGGCTTCACTGATTTGACAAGAATCAAGGATGACAAGGCAAAAGCAGGTAATACAACCATAAGGAAATTGTAGGGTATGAGAGATGATTGAAACTCAATTTTCAATCATAAGCAACTCTGTTTCTTGGAGTAACAATAGCAATATTTAAACTAAAAAATGAGAATCCTAATCAAATTAAAGCACTAGTCAAAGGCTAGTTCTGACTAAAACTAGAGTTGACTACAAATATTAAAAACAATTCATCGGCTTCATTTTTATATCCATCCAAATGGATATGACATGCATGCAGAAAAGTGAAGTCGCTAAAGGAATCAGTATGTAGATGACACATAAAAACATATCAATGTTCACATCTTCAAAATGTTAAAATAAAAGAGAAAATGAAAAAGGTACCTTGTCAAAATCCTTAACAATATTTGCTTCCAAAGAAGAATTTTCCTCATACTCCATCCATAATTGTTTCATCTCGTTAGCTGCCAAAGAAGGAAAAGTCATTGCCTAGTTTCTGGGGAGAACATTGAATACATTTATTGTTTCATATGCATAATCATGATTATTCTTCTTGATATTTGATATATAGTATTGAATAAGTTTGCAGTGCTGCTGGGAGGAAATAATCTTAAACACGATGAAAGCAAAGGTGATCCCTAAGTTAATATCCTACTCTCCAAATAAGGTATTCCAACAGGAGGTCAGGGCAGCTATACTCTGCTATAGTACCAGGTAAAAGAACTACATCAAGTTCTACTTAAGTCTTTCACCGTTGTTCCCTTCTCAGGAGATATGTAAAGCGAGTTATCTTTCAGAATGTGGGCTTCAATTTCTTAGTGTCCCTATCACGTAATTTTCTTCTGAACACAAGATCTCTCTCGGTCTCACCCATAAGTTAGTTAAAATTTAGTTAAATTATAATGTAGAAGATGTGGAAGCATGAAGCATCAATGTGTTGTATCAATGTGGAAGCATGAAGCATCAATGTTTTGTATGTCAGTTATATTTAAAAAGTTTCCAGTACGCTACAAGGCAGTTCGTGTAAGAATTTGTAATTTTCATAGAGCTGCAGCAACATATCATTTGCACGTACTTATCTTTCATGGGTTATATAAACTAATAAGTAATTTTTTTTCATGTTATGACTATAGAGAATTAAAACTAAATGCATTTTTAGAAATGAGATCCAAGTGATTTTAACTTACATTGTTCCTTAGAGATTAATGTTTCCATATAGCAAGTCATATCATCTCTCTGTGAAGACCCTATTGTAGTGAGTTTTGCAGATTCTCCTTGATTGCATGAGCTACTTCAGTGCCAAAAGAGGTATACCTTTCTTTTTCAAGGGAACAGGGTTCTAATGGCCTGACTCATTCCCTTTTTCATCTAGTTTCCTTTTAACAAGAACTTGATAGTTGGTACCAATTCATAATTCATAAGAGATTGATGTTACATAGACAAGCTGCTACAAAAACCTGATCAAAGCTTTTGGGTCTTTCTCATTGTGGATCTTGCACCATAACCAAACTCTTGTCTCGTGATGGGAAAATTCTATATGAAATTGGTTTTCTAGTATTTGTTCTACCTCATTAAATCAGTCTCGATCTAATTTACTTCAATTACCTCAGATAAACGCATGTTTAAGCCATAGTTTCTAACCCAACTGTTGTTGAGCATTAACACCAAAACTCACATCCAGCATTACTACCTCTTTAAGCAACAAATATCAACGAAAAAAACATTGTAAATAAAATTTCCTAAATGCAGCCATACAATCATTCATTGGTGCCATTAACTTACCTCTAGATCCTCCACCAAGCAAGTTGCACATATGATCAATCGCTTCCCTCTCTCTTCGACTCTTCTCCTCCTTCGGAACACCATCAACAGGAGTAATATCACCGACAATAGCTGATTCAATAAACGTTCCCATAAACAATCTTTCAAACATACAAAAAAAAATCCAGAAAGTTTTTTTTTCCTTTTTTTTCATCTGTACCTTCGGCAATATCATGCACAATAGCCATCTTCACTAACCTAAAACAAAAAAAAAATAAAAAATAAAAATAAGCCCAAGAAAAAAAAAGAAAAATTTCAGAAACACTCTTTAAATTTCGTGAGCCCTAATTACCTATCACGATCGGCACCAGGGATCTCCGGAGCGACGAGAGCCATAACTCCCATCCGATACATGTGGTCCGCTATCGACTCCGGTTCCGATACTCCGCGGCGCACCCAACCCGCTCTTTTCGTGGTCTAGCGATGGATGAGAAAACGAGTAAGGGAGAGAGAAAACGAGCTAGGGTTAGGGTTAGGGTTAAAGAGAGAGAGGATGACCTTGAGGCGGTGGCAGAGAGTGAGGAAATCAACGGCGGAGGCGGCGGAGGAGGAGGAGGAGGAGGAGGGAGGAGGGCCTTCGGGGTGATCGGAGGAGGACATCTTGACCGTCCGATTGGAGAGCGGCCGGGGGGACGAGGATCTTTTAGGGCTCGGATTTGGGAGCGCGAAGGTGGAGAAAATGGGGAGGTGAATAGAGAGGGGTGAGGATTTGAAGAGGAGAAGCGCTCGATCCCCAACCATTTTCTATTCTATTCTCTCCGTCTGCTTTTTAATTAAAAAAATCACGGAGCTCCACTCATTTTACTTATCTATCCAATTTAAATTACTTCTATGCCCTTTTCGTCTTTTTCCGTTTTTGCTTTTCTCCGATTGGATTATTCTTCTCATCATTATTGAATATATCCCCGTATACAAATCTAAAATCAATCTGCAAAAAATTGGCGTACCTCCTGTTTGATACATTTAAAGTGCGACTATGATATGCATGAAAGTATAGTACGCTGTTTAAAGATCAGTTTTATATACTATGTTTTTTTTTTAAATAGTAGCATATTTCTGTTATATACTAATTGCATAGGTGTAGCTTCTTCTGCTTTGCAACTCTGGATCTTCAAAAATGCGTTCATTACTGAGCTCTACAAATCAGTCAGAAGTTGTTCATGTTAATCACATACATCACATGAAAACAACAATTCAAGAAACTTGAAGCATCTAGAGTTTCTGCAACTTCAAATACATGATCAACTTGCATGAAACAAATAAAAAAAAATTTCGATACAAATCCGAGAAACTAGAAACAATCAAAACAAAGAATCGAAGACAATTCGGTCTGAAATCGAACTACACGCTTGGTATACATCAAAAGAGCAATCCAATTTACACATGTTTACATAAAAAAGAATCAGCAACATATCAAAATCATCTTCACACATTTTACCGCGCTTCTCAATCCCTTCTACAACCTCCTGTGACTCCTAATAAAGTTTGTCGTCACTAGATTTAGTGCAGAGTAGCATACATACTGCCCGCCCAAGAACAAAGCAGCAGAAACCAAGAACAAGACCTTCCACTGAGTTCTCGACGCCAAAACAGCCAAAGCCACAGCTAAAACAGCCAAGCCAACAAGGGTATTCCTCCAAAATCCAAAACCCTTCACAGAATCTCTACACTTTTTACAATGAACTACGTGTCTGGAATATCGGTTTATTGGATTCGAGGCATAAATATCCGCGATCCCCCCTTTTGCAGGCATAGAGGCTGAAATCCCCGCGTCAAGTCCAGCTCTGTATTGCTCAACAAGAGCTGGCTCATTTGGCAATGAGATTGAACTGTGCCCAAAATAGTATGGCATCCCATGCCCTACTCTATCCTTCCACTTTCGATACTCCAAGACCCAAGTGTCACATGACCCAAGATTAATATACATTTTACCAACAGGAGTCATTTCCTTCATTAGGATTTCATTTTGAGATGAAAGGAATCCCATGTCTTGTTCCAGGACTTTGCATATGTTTTGATGGAAGAACCATTTAGGGAGAAATTTCATGACTGGGGATTTTAAAGTAGTTCCGAATCTTGTGATCACCATAGATTTCCCTTGGCCAATAGGCCTACAGAGAAAAAGAGACGAAACGTACTGTTTCCTACCGGTTTTATCAATGTATTCGTGATTGTTTTGGAGAGCACAAGGGGCTTCAAACCGTAGAAAATTAATGAAGGTGGGGTTTCTTGATTTGCTCCATTTTCCAGCAAATCCTCGAGAGGAACGCTCAATGGTTTCAAAGACAAGAGGTTGAGCATCCTCTCTTTTAGAGTAAAAATCACTACGATCATGAGAAATTGGGACGTGGGCAGGATCCATAAAGTTCTCAAGAAGTATAGAGTGGTCATATGGCAACTCGTGGATTGTTGAGATTGCTTGGAGGTCTGGCCTTGAGTAGTGCTCAAAATAAGGGAGTTTTTCGCTGCATGGTGGAGTTTCATTTGACATCCAAACCCATACGACTCCTTGAGAGTCCCTTACTTTATATGTTTTCGCACAAGAAGAGAGAGGAATTTTGGCCCCCTCTGGAAGCTATAGCCATAAAATAAGCAGAAGTAGTTTATTTCTTGTGTCTAAATTGATTCATTACTGTTAGGCATTCGAAAGAAATTTGATAAATAAATAAGAAATTGCAGGAAAATAAGGAAGACCTGAGGTATCTTTAGGCATTTACCGTCATCTCCAAACTGCCACCCATGGTATAGGCATTCCAATCTTCCATCAATCAGCTGACCTTCAGATAGTTTTGCTAATCTGCAGAAAATTTTAATATATTCAAGGGCTATTATAGTTATGGCATGCTACAATAACCACTAACAACAACAGCATCAATAACCAGCATCAATAACCAGCATCAATAACCAGTAACAACAGAACAAAACATGCAGCCTCCCTGAAAAATGGCGTAGCTCTCCAGTTTTCGGTCATTATTGTTGTATACTAATACAAGTCCGTGCTCTTTTTTTGTCTCAATTTGCTGGAAGATGCTTAAATGCAAAGGTAGAAAAGGAATTGATTAGCGGTAACAGATGCTTCCTCAAAAATTCAGGCAAAGAGGGGGGAAAAAAATGGGATTGTAAAATGGGATTGTCTCGGATCAATAGTCTTAAAAAGGGGTCAAAAACCTTGAGATATAGATATAGGTATCCCATTGCTGAGAACCATAGTTATTACTATCTTACTCCGACACGTGATGCCTTGAATTGAAACTAAAATTTAGCTCCCATGGTGTTCACAAATTCATCAAGGTAAGACCGTATTATCTTCTGCATTCATCTCCATCTAATGATCCCCTAACATAGGTCACCACAGGTAATATGTTTTTCTCGTTACAGTTCTCTTTATGTTTCAGCCCACTGGAAGTTTCCATTGGTTCCTCCATTCCAACGCCAACGAATTCATCGCACAAATCCAAGTAGAAAACAAGGATATTTCAACAAATTAACGAAATGGGTACTTGAAATAGAGCAGCGTCGGTGAACCAAATACCGAGATTTCAACACGGATTCATCTGTGTGTCGGATTAACGACGCGAATTAACCTCTGAAATCACTGGAATTATCGAAACGTGCGCGTAAAAAAATCACACTAAAATAATAAATAAAACATTGAGAGAGAGAGAGAGACCTGTGAGGGCACCGATCCGCGAAGCAGCAGAAACTCCCATCACCACCCGATACAGACGAGCTTCTCGTCGAACACCGACAGCCCTCAAAGGCCGCGTCCTTTTTGGAACCTCGTCGGACACAATACAACGGGTACCACTCTCTCTCCAATCCCTATGCGCCTCTCCCCGCCCGCCTCGCTTCTCCGCGCTGACATCGGAGCCCCCTCCGCCACGTCGTGGCGGTCGCCGGCCGCTGAGGGGGGAGACCAGGCTGGTGAAGTTTCGAGGAGGGGGAGGGGCAAGAGGAGAAGGAGAAGGGAGGGCGGCGACGGGATCTCTGGACCGAGAGTGGGGTTGGCATGGCGCGGAGAAAGCCGCGGGGAGCAGCCATGGTGAAAGCGCGCGGAGGCTTGGCGGTGGACGGGACCTTCGGGTTTTGTGGTCAAAAAAGGCGCTGGGGGGGGTTCGCAGCTGTGGACGCGTGGAACGAAGCGGATCCCAGAAGCGCCAGCCAAATTTTTATCCTGAAAGTTCTTACGTGGCATGCTGCTTGTGGTGCCTTTCAGCGTTTGCTGTTCATCACTCCCCAACGGGAAGCTTTGCTATGGGCTTTAGAAGCTGGGCCGAACATCCAAGTCGTTTAGGGGCTGTTTGCTTGTATGTTTTTAAGTATGTTTTTAACATATAAAAGGATGAAAAGTGTAAAAAAGTGGGTCCAAATGTCAGCTTTCATCACTTACATTATTTGTTTAAATTCTTTTTTACATGAAAAGTTTACACATCTTGATGAGGTGTCACCAAAAGCAAAATCATCAAACTTAGAAGTGATTTTGTTGGAAAGCTGACACAACGTCATAAATGTGTCCAAAAAAATAATTAAAAAGTCAAAACCTTGTAGAAAGTAGTGAGTTGGATCATCATTTTCCATTTTGTGCCATAAATACTCTAGTTTACATTATACTATCCAAACAATGTAATACTATCATTTTAGAATTCATAAAGATTCTTAATCAAACAATGTAAACACTCGAATGGAAAGTAGTGAGGTGGATAACCACTTTCTATTTTTTGTCATAAATATTCTAGTTTACTGAAGGCATCCAAACAACCCCTTAGTATTGCGCTCGGCTTTGAACGTTGTCATCGATCAAATGTGAAAAATTATCAAACAGAAGAAAATATATATTACTTCACGTGAGAAAAAAAACCAAAAAAAAATAACATCATAAAGTAACATCATAAAGAAAATCTATATTACTTAACGTAGCCCCTTCAATTGCTTAGTAACGTAGCCCCTTCAATTGCTTAGACCTACAATTGGAGGAATGGAGCTCAGCTCAAACTACTACTCAAGGGATTAGATTTTTGAGAACAAAGAGGAAAAAGTTTTCACTATTCATTTACAAACATTGAAAAGGGAACACCAATGAGACGTCATCCCGAACAAGATAAGTGAAGCTTCAATCGTTGAGTTATTAATTGTTTTCTCTTATTTAGATATATCACAATGACATATGTTTAGATCCAATAAATGCACATGGTAATTTATTTCCACACTGTCATATATAATCAAATGAATTAAGTTGCCAAATAAAATTACTGTTAAACATCCATGTACTTTCAAATGAATCTTTGTAAGTATAAATTCTAAGGTGTTGTCATTCATTTCTTAGAATCATATTAATACTTTGAAGAGTTCTCTAATACATTGGATCTCTAACTTGCTAAATTGTTAACTTAGGTTAAGTATTGGATCTCTAATACATTTGGATAGTCTTAACTGGATTTAGAGATTGCTCAATGTTTGTAAATGAATATGTGGATGGTCAATAAAATCAGTAGTCAGTAATTTTTTTCACTTTTGCAGACCAACTTACCACCAATTAAGATGCGTTTGAAATATGTTTAAAAAAATATGCATTTGGGTAGGAGTAGTTGGAGCTAACAATATGTATGCTAGATACATGCTGTTGGCTTTGGTTTTATTAAAGATGTTGAGGATAAAGATTGGAAAAAAAAATGTATTCATATTCTCTGAGTAAACAGGAATAGTGATTTTCTCGCGATCTGTAATCAAAAAATGAATTTAAATGGAATCTGTAAAACAAACTTTCCAAATAATTGACATATTTGAGATCACAAAAACTCTAACCTAGAGATGATGGAATATTAAGTTTCAGATTCCATTGTCTAATTATAAAGGGTAAAGGTTTCCTCTTAGGGGCTGTTTGGTTCGTTTTCTTGATATAGAGAAATGTAATTCCATGTAAAGAAACACAAGTTTTGAGTTTTCCAAACTTTTCCAAGAAATAGATTGTTTTGCTTTGGTTCGCACATAAAAAATGGTGGGAAACCAATGTATTTATTTTTCTTGTGTTTGGTTCGCATAGAAAAAAATGAAAACTTTTGTAAACAAACCAGAGAAGGAAAAAAATCTGACGTGGCAGAGTTTTCATCAATTTCACTTGGTTGAGGAAGGAAATCGGAGAGGAAAAAAAATCTTAGTTGGCGGCGATTTCAGCAGAGTTTTCCCTCTTCCATTCGAGCGAACCAAAGCGGCACAAAGAAATGGACGGAAACAAAAAAGCTGACGTGGAGGGCTAAAAATCTGACGTGGAGAGGTTTTCTGAGTTTTCCACCCCTTATAATAGCGAACCAAACAGCCCCTTATTCTCTCGTTTATGTTACTTATATGTTAAGGGGGTGTTTAGTTTAATTTCTACAAATTATAGGAAATGTTTTCCACCCAAAATATAATTTCCTTATATTTCTTTAAAAAATTATAGGAAAGTTTTGAGAAGTCAAAAAGTACCAAATTTTTTTTTTACTTTGCTTGTTTGGTTCAAAATAAGAAATGACTCATAACTTTATAGAAAATAGCAAGATTTTCTAGAATTTGTAGAAATTGAACCAAACACCACTTAAATTTATAGAAAAGTGTCAACTTTATAGAAAAGTACCAATGTGGTGTCAGATTTCTTGATGATTTCCGCCCATTTTGAAAGGAAAATGATTTCTGTAAAATTTGATATTTTTTGTACTTTACAGAAAACATTTCTGTAAATTTTTTTGAACCAAACACAGTTTACAGAAATCTACAGAAAATTTTAATTACAGAATTATCATTGTCAGACATTTTGAGAAAACTTTTCTATAAAATTGTGCAACCAAACACCCGCTAAGATTAAGCTAAAATTCGGAAAACGTCCCTTTAACTTTTGATGATTAAAACGTGTCCCTCCGATAATCAGGTCACCCGTGAAAATTTGTACCCTGTGAACTCTCTCCTCCTCATTGGTCACATGGTTCTATAAAGATATTATCACCTCATTCTTCTAACTTCATTTTCAATCCTTTTGTTTGGTCCCCATGGAAATGTTAAAGCTTCCTTTTTTTTTTTTTTTTATGCTGCATAGCATCTCCGTATGGAGAGATTTTCCAAGGATTTGGTGGCATTTCAAACATGATTATTACATTTTTTTCCTCCCCTTCCCCCTCTAGTACTTATAACATCTCACGTTGTGGAGCATTACAACTCTTCGTCCCTTCCCTTTTCTTTACATTGTTGTCCCTTCCCATATTTCCCTTCTCCCCTGTTAGTGAACTCCTAACGCTAGCAATATTAGTGTTGAACTTCCCTGATGTATAAAAAAAAGGGTGTATGATGGTGAAAAAAGCACTAAAGATCTTCGCCTGATTACCATTCGAATCATTGAGGTTGAATTGTCTCAAAAATGCGACCCGTGGAAATCTCCTCCCCTCTTTGGGATTATAATTTTGGATTTCTTTGCGTGAAGCTCTTAGTTAGGGATTAAAATTTTCTATTTGTTTGCATGGAGCTCTTAATTAGGGAAACGTGAAATTAGCTTGTTGAAGTGTGTGTGTGTGTGTATATATATTTGGAAATGTGAAATTAACTTGTTGAAGAACATATTCTTTTTTAAAGTGTTTTGTATTAGTCTCATTGAGATTTTATTTTTAAGTGAGAAATGAGTAAGAATAATTGAGGGGTTTAATAGAATTATCATTATCGGAGTAGGTGTAGTTCGAACGTATTAAGGGATTTAATGGACTATTTTGGAAAACCCTCTTTTATAAAAATAAATAGTCATGGTTTTGAACTAACTAGTTTTTATGCACGTGTAGTGCACGTGGTTAGTATCATAATTATTCATTTTTAGTTTATTTTCTTACTAAAATTTGTTCTTCGATTTCAATTTGATAGTATTTGCTCACTTATGTCTATAAAAATTTAATATTGTGGTTATTTATCTTTTTTAATGTTTGTTTGAATGGGCTACACCCAATGTTAAGTTTCATGTTGATAATATTTGAATTGACATGAAATCAACGTGAAGCCAATTTGGATATTCATGTTATTTAGATTGACATGAAATGAAGCTTTATCTAAGGAAGTATGGTATTGCAAAAGTAAAAAATACTTGAAAATATAATATTATAATAGCAAGAGGTATAATTAAAGCCAATAAACCTAGACGATTGATTAGAAGTGGCTAAAATGGCACAAAAGGGAATATGGATTTTATTCCTAATCATTGATATACTTCATTAAAAATCATAAACTAAATATTAATGCTAACTAGTATAATTTTATATGATAAAAGCGTCTACAAAATAAATATATAAAAATATTTAAAATTTTATGGAAATCTCTTCCAAATATTCCTAATTTTACTCAAATTTAGGCTATCTAATAAAATATTAAGAAAATATTATTTTTTATTCTTTCTGCTTTATTTTTTATTGAGCTGAGATCAAGCACTCTTCACTTTTATCTTTTACTAGGGTAATTCTGGAGTGGTGTCTTCATTATCTACATCGATTGTGATATCAAGCTGGACCTGGATCTCTCGTGCTAGTATATTTCCCTTGGCTCATTCATCTTTTATCTTCTCATCTAACTTTTCAACTAATTTGAATGAGAAAAAATGTTAATAAGAACAAATGTTAATTTTATATATGTGACAATTTTTCTGTGTTTCTAATTCATTACTTAAGTTAAGTTAGGATTGGCCTATTTGTTTTCCTTTACAATGAATTCTTGTGTTGTACACTCAATAAGAGCTTCTACTGCGTCAAACAATATTGCATTTGCACTATCCTAAGTCATTATAGATTCTACAATAATTATCATTTGGACACTCGTTATTAACATCTATATCCACCTTCTTATTGCGGCCTTAGCAAGCGTAAACCCACAGGTCAAGTCTATTATAATTGGTAGTTATCTTTGCTTTAAAAGTGCAATAGCTTTATGTATATTGGTAAATTTTAATTAGGTTTAATTGTGTGAATTATAAAGTAGTTTTTATGATCATACCTAAGTTATTTAAGCTCATACCTATTTTGAATGTTGTGATACCATCTTCTGTATGGGAGTAAATTTTGGTTCTCAATGGAGATTTATATTAATAAGAATGGCTTATTACAAATCAAGAATCAAAATTACAACAGAAGTGAAGAGAATGCTCTTTTTGTTTAACATTGGTTCTTCGGTAACGATAGGACGCCTCCCTCGAATATTTACGTCGAGTTTACTTCCCTTGGACGATCCGAACAAGGTTGTTGGCAAGCTTCAGTACACAGTAGAAGCTTGATTGGATGAGTTCGATCAACTGAGGCCAAACAAGTGTTTGTGCTTGTGGGCCGAAGATGCCGCGAATTCGGTCTTCTTGAATGACTCCGATCTCCAAAGAACAAGACTTCACCAACGGCGTGCCAGGAACAAGATGGATCTCAAGTCCAAGGTGGTATTGAGATCTCTCAAATTCACCCTCAAAGAGGTCAGGTCCTAAGACACTTTCTCTATGGCTGCTCATGGCCTTTTATAGAGAGGAAAGAGGGTGTAATCACTCCCTTAAATCATAAAAAGTGACCATTCTCATACTGGATATGACCATGAGGAGAATCATGACCAATCCTTTAAATCGTGGAAAGTGACCATTCCTATACTGGGTATGGCCATGAGGAGAATTATAGTCATTCCCTTAAATCATGGGAAGTGACCTCTCCCATGTCTCAAGTGGGTGGGCTTGGCGAGCTTGCGGGCGAGCTTGCCTTATGCGGGCGAGCTTGCCTTGTACAGGCTAGCTTCAAGCATGCAGGCGAGCTTCCAGCTGTCAGGAGAGCCTGGGTCATGCGGGCGAGCTTCCAGCTATTAGGCAAGCTTGGCTCATGCAGGCGAGCTTCAAGCTGTTAGGTGAGTTTGGCCTTTAGGCGGGCTTGGATCATGCAAACGAGCTTGGCCTTCAGGCGAGCTTGGTTCATGCAGGCGAGCTTCCAGCTGTCAGGCGATCTTGACCTTTAGGAGAGCCTGGATCATGCAGGCAAGCTTCAAGCTATCGGACGAGCTTCAAGCTGTCAGGCAAGCTTGGCTTATGTAGACGAGCTTCAAGCTGTTAGGCGAGCTTAGCCTTCAGACGAGTTTGGTAGGCGAGGCTGTGCAGGCGAGCCGGCCTCATTCAGGCGAGCTTAAAAATTCAAGCCTTCAGATGAGCTTGCTCTTCAGGTGAGCTAAACTCCTTTGCAGGCGAGCTTGCTCTTCAGGCGAGCTTCAGATCATGCTACGAAGAACATGTCATAACTTTCAAACCGCAAGTCGGAATTGGACGAATTATATATGAAAATCAACTATCTCGACAAGACGAGGCTGACCAAATCAACCCAAGTTTGGTTTGCACCGTTCGTTTTGCCAAATTCTCTTTCGGTTTGAGAGATATCAGCGTTTTATCTGTTTTACGAAGTCAAGCATTCAAGCAAATTTGACTTTCAGTTGGGTCTGACTTCGCTCAGGTGGGCCTGACTTCACTCAGATAGACCGTTAAGCTCATAATGGTAATTTTTATTGCCTACAACATAATATCGCTAAGTTTAATTTTTATTGCATTTGTAAAGAGTCTTGATGGAGATGCTTTTGTTTTGATAGCTTGTTCAAAATGAGCCCTACATATTAACTTTAAAATATAATATTTAGTGTTTATTGTGTTATATGGATGTTTTCTTGGTTTACTTACCATTCTTTTATTTATTTAGTTAGTTGAATCTTAAGTATCATGTGTATAAATTTTATCCACTATAGTGATTTACCACCTTTTGTCTAGCTTGTTATGTAAGTATTATGTGCATATCTTTTGTCAATTATAGTGATTTTCCTCCTCTTGTCTGGTTTGTTATATCTTGTAACATAGTTGATCAGTAGCTTCACGTTAGTTGCTATTGCAAGTTCATTTGTATCTAATTATATAATAATTTTATGATCCCTTTAGTTTTTGAAGAATAAAATAGAAATTTTATAATACATACTAATATTTTTTGTACCTTCTATGAAAAATGCTTATTTGATTGGAAAAGTTATTTAATATGTTCTCCAATGGGGTTAGTGCTTCTTCGATGGTTATGTCTCTTGTTAATATCAATTCAAGTGATTCATGTAAATTTATGAATTTTGGGTTAATTTCCTTCACTTTTCCATTTAAAATGAAAATAGCTAGGTCCTTTTGAACGATATCTCTAAACTTTTTATTAGTTTCTCCGTACATAACTCCTATTTTTTTACCTTGTGAATATTATTATCAGAGAATTTTTTTTACCCTATGAATATTACTAACATCAGAGAATAATGTTTTATTAAAATTTAATCAATTAACACTAAGCTATTATATTATAGTCTTTTATCAATTTTAAGTGATTTAGTCTTCTATCAATTAATGCTACATCTGTATTTTTGATACTCCAACTTGTGAGTAAAATTATATGCAATTACTTTCATTTAAAAAATGATGTTAAATTTCAATCTATCAATATATTTTTCAAATTTCATTGTGTTTTTGTAATTTTGAACCTTTAATGGTGTTTCTATAATTTTTAAAATTTTGTGGGTGTTAATTGCAAATTTTAAATTTTAGGGGGCTACTACTAATTTCTAGATTTTATGTTTGTTGTTTTAAGTTTTGAAAAGTCAAGATGTTTTGTGTAAATTTGAATTATTAAGGGTGTTTTGTGCAATTTTTAAAACTTTTTATTTTTTGACAATAATTCATGCATTATAGTATGTTAGCTACTTATTATTTCTTTACCTTTTTATTATCGTTTTAAATCATTGGTGTTTGCATGGTATTATCTTTCTCTATGATCTCTGAGGCTTAATTGATGAGACAAAGAGCTTTTTCGATGGAGAAAGGGGGATCTATGTTCAAGTCTGATGGTAATCCCTATAATTTATCTATGTCGTTCGTAATTTTGAAGGTGTTTTTTTTTTTGTAATTTTAGACTTTTGAGGGTGTTTCTATAATTTTTAAAATATTGAGGGTGTTAATTACAAATTTTAAATTCTTTAGAGGATATTGTTAATTTTTAAATTTCATGTTTGTTATTTTAAGTTTTGATATCGATGGCGTTTTGTGTAATTTTGAATATTTGAGAGTATTTTGTGCAATTTTTAATTTTTTTTGTTGTTATTGTGATATTTTATGTAACTTATTAATCTTATTTTTTTAAATTATTGAGCTATAAGTAATTCAAGATTGGTGGTAAGTATGATTAATGTTAGATTAATATTTAAATAAAATATTTTTAAAAAGTTAAGGGTAATATTGACCAAGGAAAGATTTTCTCGAACTCGTACTTTTAAAATATATGATTTATATATTTTTCATTTTTGACCCTAAGTTACGTCTCGATGTTTTAATTTGGTTAGTAGCAGGCCGATCTACTACATCCAAAATATTAACTTGTATGTTTGACTGGATATTATTGCAACACCATAAAGTTGTTTTAGTAGCAAATAATTATTAGAATACAAAATAATAATCCTTAGTTCTCAACATAACTTTAGAGTTATGCATAATGACTAGGGATTTTAAGATGTACCAGAGCAATCCAAGTTCAATCTCACCGTTCATGAATTTAGAGTGTAAAACAATAACCCTCGATCAAGATAATGACCCATCCCTCCGTTTAATGCTTTACTACTGTATAGAGATACAAGTTAGTACTCTTCTAATTTGCCTCCATTTGCTCAAAGATCTGAAATGTACAGATTGTATAAGTATTCAAGAAAAATGTATCAAGAAACAAGTGATTGATTTCCCCGTAATAATCAAAACATTAATTTAAATTACGTTTGTAAAACAATATTTTCTCATAATTGACATATTTAATGTGATTGGTTGAAGCACGTGAGCAGGCCCCAGGCAAGCACACGGACGAAGCCAAGCCAAGCACACAACCACGTGAATCGTTTCCGCGTGAGATTTGATAGCCAGGCCCACCCGATTATTAATTCACATCTTAGCTATATATAGAGCTGAGATTTGTTCCCTAGGGTTTGTTGCATAGAGGGCTTGGGTTGCGGCTACAGAGCAAGGTGAATTCTTTTTTTTTTCGGCAGGCTTTGTTTCTTGGAGAAAACACAGCAAAGAAAAAAAAGGAGAAGAATAGGGATTTGTGTAGCTTTTGTGAGAGTATTTGTGTGAGAGAGAGATAATTGTGTGAGGGTTTAGATTTGAGAGATTGTAAACCCCATTTGTATTCTCCTCTCTAATAGTAGATTCCCCCCTCCTTGCCCCGTGGACGTAGGCTGTTTGCCGAACCACGTAAAAATTGATTGTTTGAGTTTGTGGCCATTGTAATAGTTTTTAGGATCCCTCGACGCGCAATCCTAGAGCTGACGAGAGGAAGAGCAAATATCCCACTTTGATGGGATATTAGGCTTCAGATTCTTGTTCCCTTTGAGAAACAAGAATTCTTATCGATCTTTCTCTCTTATTGTGCACCAGAAACTCTGCCGAAATTTCCGCTGCGCGCAACAAGTGGTATCAGAGCCAGGTTCCAAATCTAGGGTTTGGTTGGAGGAGTAGATCAATTTGGAGGCTCGTTTAGGGCTTCGTTGGTGATAAAGGTGGGATCTTTTGGTAAAGACTCTATCTTTTTAGTTTTGGATCTATTCTTCGTTCGTTGGTGCGTAAGATGTCGGGGAAAGAAGGTGCTTCAGGTGTCGAGTGTGGTGCTTCTGGCCCGAAGACCATTCAGAGTTTGAATATCCACTCTATGAAGATAGATGTGGAGAAGTTTAATGGCACAAACAATTTTGGATTATGGAGATACGAGGTTTTGTATGCGCTGAACGCGCAGAATTTGGAGGATACGTTAGAGTTAGATGGCAAGCCAGATGACGTTGAAGAGAATGTTTGGAAGAAGATGAATCGAACGGCGTGTGGTGTGATTAGGTCTTGTTTGACTCAAGATCTAAAATATGATGTGATGAATGAGACTTCTGCGAAGAAGATTTGGGAGATTCTCGAAAGCAAGTATTTGACCAAGAGTGTGGAAAATCGCTTTCATTTGAAGAGGAGACTTTATCGTTTCCAGTTGAAGAAGGGAACCTCCATTAGAGATCACATGAACCACTACACAAAGCTTCTTGCGGATTTGGCGAATGTGGATGTCAAGATTGAAGATGAGGACAAGGCGTTGCTGTTGTTGAGTTCCTTGCCCGACGAGGAATATGAGACCTTCGTCCTTACTCTGATTAATGGGAAGGCATCACTTTCGTATAGTGAGGTCACTGCTGCATTGGTGAATTATCAGCTTCGGAAGAAGGATAAGGAGAATTCGACTGAGTCGGTAGCAGAGGCGTTGGTTGCAAGAGGGAAGAATCCAAACCGGAAGAATTGGAAGTCACAGTCTAGAGTAGGGCATCCTACAATTGGAAAAGATCAGTGTGCTTGGTGCAAGGAGACTGGTCATTGGAAGAAAGACTGCCCAAAGCTCGACGAATGGATGAAGAATAAGCAGAAGGGAAAAGGGAAGCAACCATCATCAGAAGCAAACATCGTATCGGATGGTAATAATTCTAACTCTTCTATTTATTCGCTTTCTATCAGTCCTACAGATAGCTATTCGGAGGAATCTGAATGGATGTTGGATAGTGGTGCGACCTATCATGTGTGCCCTAGAAGGGAATGGTTCTCCAGTTTTGAGAAGCTGGTGGATAGTGGTGTGGTGTACATGGCTGATAACCGTGCATGCCAGATCCTTGGGATAGGAAGAATTCGCATAAAGATGTTTGACGGGACTGTTAGAGAGTTAAACGATGTGAGATATGTTCCTTCTTTGAGGAAGAACTTGATCTCGATTGGAGCTTTGGTTGGAGAGGGTCTGAAGGTTCGTGTTGAGGACATGGTTCTCGAGATTGCGAGAGACTCTCGTATTTTGATGAAGGGCGTCAGGAGAAATAACCTGTATTACTTGACTGGAGGTATAGTGGCAGGTGGAGAGCTGACGACTTCTGTTGATTCGACTAGACTGCGGCATTTGGGGCTTGGCCATTCCAGTATTGATTCCTCGCATAGATTGAAAGAGGGTGCAAAGACCTGCAGTTTGAAGTCCAGTGAACATGTTGATGTGAGCAAGAAGACCGAGGTGAAGTGTGGCACCTCTATTCACCGTGCTAAGGGTCGTTCTGGAGGAGTTCACGTGGATGTTTGGGGGCCTTCCAAGGGGGCATCATTGGGAGGTAATAGGCGTTTGGTTTCCTTTGTTGGTGGCTGTTCTAGGCGTGTTTGGGTTGCAACCAAATCCCCTTTGGAGAAAGTCCTAGTAGTATCCAACAGATTGAAAAAGTGTGTAATAGACAGAAAGGTGAAGGTACTCCATTCTGGTGGGAGGTACAAGATGGACCTATTTCTGTATTAGAGCCGAGCTCACGGTATTTCGAGACACTTCGTTGCTATTTGACTCTCAGCAGGTGGAGAGTTTTGGACAGACCTTAGAGGTATCGCAGCGGGTGGAGAGTGGTGCTACTCCACATTGGGTAAAGATTACTCCAGATCATTCTGCATTGGTTGGGATTCCAGCTGAGGTGACACAGCGTGGAAGTCATTTGGATTCGGATGCAGATGATGAGTTGGGTTTTGAATCGAGTGCAGCTGGCAGACATGGTTTTGATATGGCCATTGGTTCACCTCAGGTGGAGGTGTTTGAGGTCATTGGAGGTGCTATCAGCCGCAGAGTTGATGATATTGGAGAAGGGTTGCGAACTCTTCTATTGGATTGAGGTCGTTCGCGGCCATTTGGGTGAACTACGTTCGGCTTGATTCCTTGGGCAAGAGGATACGTAGGCAGACTTTCAGATGCAGCCGATTTGGATTAGTTGATGGGGGTGAGATTGTTTGGACTCTCGTTCGGGTTCTCGACTTATTGTGGATTGAGTTCGTACTGGTCACAACAAGTGGGACATTTGGATGCTTTGGTGTCGGCTCAGTTTTGGTAGAAACTTCGCCGAGGTGGAGAATTGTGATTAGTTGAAGCACGTGAGCAGGCCCCAGGCAAGCACACGGACGAAGCCAAGCCAAGCACGCAACCACGTGAATCGTTTCCGCGTGAGATTTGATAGCCAGGCCCACCCGATTATTAATTCACATCTTAGCTATATATAGAGCTGAGATTTGTTCCCTAGGGTTTGGTGCATAGAGGGCTTGGGTTGCGGCTACAGAGAAAGGTGAATTCTTTTTTTTTTCGGCAGGCTTTGTTTCTTGGAGAAAACACAGCAAAGAAAAAAAAGGAGAAGAATAGGGATTTGTGTAGCTTTTGTGAGAGTATTTGTGTGAGAGAGAGATAATTGTGTGAGGGTTTAGATTTGAGAGATTGTAAACCCCATTTGTATTCTCCTCTCTAATAGTAGATTCCCCCCTCCTTGCCCCGTGGACGTAGGCTGTTTGCCGAACCACGTAAAAATTGATTGTTTGAGTTTGTGGCCATTGTAATAGTTTTTAGGATCCCTCGACGCGCAGTCCTAGAGCTGACGAGAGGAAGAGCAAATATCCCACTTTAATGGGATATTAGGTTTCAGATTCTTGTTCCCTTTGAGAAACAAGAATTCTTATCGATCTTTCTCTCTTATTGTGCACCAGAAACTCTGCCGAAATTTCCGCTGCGCGCAACATTTAAAGGGGATGATTGCTGCTTAACAATGAGGTAAAGATCACTAAGCAAGTTCATAGTAAGCAAATCCGCTAATGAAGCTCATATGTTACTTTGTACGAAGCGTAATATGTTTTGTTTTTGTTTTTTTATATTTTACTTTCCTTTTATTTCTTTATTTTTTTGAAAATTACAAGCCCTATCTGCAACAATAGAAATACAAGGGGTTTATCTACAATTTGGCGATTGTATGTGTTAGATCCAAGATGCAAACCTAGAGGGGAGATGAATAGAGTTACCATCATTTTTCGCTAAAAACACAGAATATACAACGTCATAGATAAAATAAAAGTGAATAAAAATTATAAACCATAAATAATAACTCTTAAATTTAGCTCCTCTAACCATTAAACAAGAACTTCGAAGTTATGGTGAGGGTTGAGGATTATAGTTTTATATTAATTCTAACATGCCCCCGCAGGTTGAACTCCCTTTTTTATGTGCTAAAACCTGGACTCACGCAGCGGTGTTAATTTTTAGGAAATCCGCTTAAAATTCGTGACCGGTGTGATTTGCACCTAGGTTGCTCTGATATCATCTTAAATTTAGCTCTTCTAACCATTACACCAAAACTCTAAAGTTTTGGTGAGGGTCGAGAATTATAGTTTTATATTAATTCTAACAATAACAAACAAAGGACATACAAGATTTTATAGTGGTATGTTTAACAATTCTAGGTCCTCTCTTCTTTTTCACGAAGAGTCTTTCTCACTATATCAAGAGTTCTCCTGAATAACAAATCGATTCACTAGGCTTAGAAAGACCGCACCCTGGAATCTACACGAAACCAGTTGTCTAATCTAACTCTCCATAATGAGTAAATACCTGGCCCTAGCTAGTTCCGATCCTTAATTAATATCGACTTGAGTGCACCGTAAAAATAAGTTTAAAACACAACCAATCAAACATAACTAAGCACAAAAAAAATATGAAAGATCTTACAACCCATTTGATAAACAAATTGTTCTTAGATGGATATAAGTGTAGCACGATGATGGACTATGTAGATGATCATTAGAAGGGCAACTCTCCTCGTTAAAATAATTCGAAGATGTTGTATGCGACGAGAAAGGGTTTTTTGAGGCTCCAAGGGTCAAATCCTTCAATATGATCTCTCTTTAATCAAAATCCTAGAACCCTCTCTTTTATCTATCTTTTTCAATGATAGGTAGCCTTCAATAGATCAAGAAAGTGATAAACGTGGTAGAATTTGGAGATTAAAAGGAACGACAAACGACTGTGGTTAAAACTTAAATTCTACAATCAGCTGACTATGCCATTAACTATATATACCATCCTCTACTCTGATTGGCTAGCACAATTCTTAAGAGAGAAAATCCTCCGTGATCTCGAAATACGAAGAAAAATTCAGAGAAATACGACATAAACAATTCAGGCGATCATATCAGACTCGCGTTCTACACTTATAAGTTATAACCGAGCACATAATAATTAAAGAACTCGAGTTCAATCCATCATGTGTACACTTATACCGTCTTTGAACTCTACAACAATTTTTTATAATTAGATGCAATAACTGAGTAGGTCCTGATACTTGATATGCATATGTCTAAGTATATTTTCACCATATATTTAAAAAAAATTAAAAAAAAAACTATTAAATATGCATATCCAACACAAAATCCCTACTTCCAGAAAGGAAACAAATATTTAAATTTTTTTCCCCCTGTTGTTCTGGGGCTATAAAAAGACAGGCGGAGGACCGGATCCAACATTCTCGATGCGAGGCGGACCTGAAGCCAGCGGACCCGCGCTCAATGTAGAGAACATGGGGGCGTCTTCGCTTTACCAACGGTGAGCTTACCGCAGCCCTTCGCGTCTAATATTTGCTTCCCACGAATCTTTTTCTTTTGCACTAAAAAAAAGGTGAGGGTTAGATTGCTCAAAGATTTGATTAAGTATAGAGAATTGGCAAGTTGCCCGAAGTGGGAATAACCTTTATCTTGAATTAAAATGGTTTTATACGAAACAAGTCAAAAAGCTTGGAGGTGTTGCTAAGAATTTCCTACAAAGACGGAGCTGAAAAGCAACATAATTATTATTTTAAAATAATAGAAAAATTCTATACCGCTCACAACTTTCTCTCTTTCATTTTCTTTCTTTTTTTTTGTTTGTTATTTTGGCTCTATTTGATGTTACTCTTATTTATAAAAGTTGATTTGTTGTTTATCTATACAATGGTTAAAGTGAGTTAACCCTCTATAATTTGCCAAACATAAAAAATATAGAAGGGTTAAACTAACCCCTCTAGAGGGATTCATATGAGTTAACTCATCAAAATGAGGGGTTTAATAATACTCCTATTCAGAAGGATTAAGACTTAACCCGTCTAATTATAAAGAAAATAGTTAAAATCATTGTTATTCCCAAACACTAAAACCGATCACAAGGGCTAAAATAAAACTTATTTAACGGGTAAATAATTTAGTGCTTCAGATTATCGAATGGACTAAGTACATTAATCCTTCTCTTTAACCCCTCTTGCTTAACCCTTTGCCAAACGGAGCCTAACCGTCTAGAAATAAAAAAACGATTTCGATTGTTAAACAATATGTTTACCGTCTGTCCAAGTGTAGATCATATTTAAGGGTGGGTTTTTTCTTAAAGAAATCTGCATTTCAAAATTCCATTAAAAACTATTGGTGTTTTCTTAAGAATTAAGTTTCCGTGTGATAATAAGAATATATTCTTAATGTCGAGCAATTAGACATTTAGACCTATGCGCGCGGAAAGAAATAAAAAAAGGGGTCTTTTCTATGTTTGAGCGGAATCTCTCTTTTGTTACTTTACGGCACACAATAAGATAGTTTTGGAATATTTTATAAAAAAACCCCCATAAGATATTGCAATTCACTTTGAACGTGTCTTCGTTGGATCAATCTCTCTTTTGTTGCGTGGATAGATAGATGCTTGGGATTTGATTCCAACTTCGCTTTCATTCTTGGCTTCTGAAGTGATTATGATCTTGATCCTTCCACAATTCACAGTTTTTTTTTAATTATAATGCTTCTTTCCTTTCTTCTCTTTGTTGACAATCTAGGTACGCAAGTCTCTTTAATCTGTCCCATTTTCTTCCTCATTTATGTATCCATCTAACTATCAAAAAGAAATATTAATGTTTTGTTAATTTACCCGTGCAACCCTCTTAAACGCATGTCGCCAGTTTATTTGTCCACACTTGTTTATTAAAGCAGTAAGAGCCCGTTTGGTTGAAAAAAAAAACAAGAAAGCCTGTCAAAACGTTAGTTTTGACAGGCTTTCTGTCCAAGACCAGAGGTCAAAACCTTCACCCAAACGCGCCCTAAGCATGGTGATATTTGTCCAAAGAGATTTCTGGACACATCATTGACAAAAAAATTTTAAAATTTTTTATGTTGTTTTTGATGGGCATCACTGCGAATTCTATACTTCTATCGTTTAACTCCTCGGATTATCGAAATTTAAGTTTTTACATATTAGTCCTTAGATCTTTAGTATTTTAAAGTTACTCCCGCATGTTCATAAAAACACTGAAGTTTAGATTATTCCAAACTAATCGCTCCAATCAAAATTACCAACACCAAGGTTCAAACGAGCGAATTTTTCAACTATAACTCAAGTGCAATATATCTAAAGGTTAGTTATTATAGATTTAATGCGTCAAAAATGTGAATTAAATGTTGATCCTCATATTACGAAACTCTCAACTGCTCATTTTGCATGAGCTGCTGAGTCACCATCACGTGTCGAAATCTGAACCCATCGCTCGGCACCGAGCTCAATCCCCGGGCGGTATGAATTTGAGTCCACAAGAAATGGACACGCTTCCTTCACCCGCCTCAGCTGACCACATATTCTTTACGTGAGAGTCCCGTACCCCTTCGTCAATTGATAACAAATACAAAATTTAAATGTCGCTCTGTTAATAACACGGTCTCAGCTGAGAAATCAAAGGATAGGCTCAAAGTTGTCCACAGGCTGTCCCTTGCTAGCTTGTTATTTGCGCATCACTGAACAAATTGCATGAGATTTCCCTTATTGACGGCTATGTGGCACAATCTCCATCATCCTCATAAAATAGGAGAGAGTGTGTGAGCTGGTGGGGATTGTGTCACATAGGTGTCAAGGACAAAAATCCCCTTCTTGACATAGGACACCTATTAATCTCTATTCAGATTCATATATTTTTAGAGTAAGTACGCTCAAGCGGTTTTGTTTTTTTAACTGATCTACCAACTCGTTGACTTTATTAATAATATATTTTCTAGAGCGAATTTTAGCTGAATATGTCTATGCTACCATAAAAGGAGGATTGGGTGTTAAAGACTTTTAATTTTTTTTTTGTCCTCTCAAATTTTGATATATTCTTGCAATGTTATTATCTCTAATTAATCTTTCATCAAATAGATATAAACACTTATTAATTATGCGCCTCCTCGGCTTCCTAATTATAATTATCAATAATATTATAACAATCAATTGTTTAAATTAATAAAATAAAATAATTTATTAAATAAGTGCAACAATTATTAGTAGTAACCAATTAAATTATTATTTATGAATTATAAAAAATAATTAAAATAATAGTATAAATAGAATAATATATTACTTAATACTATTAAGAATTGTACTATAATTCAATAAGCAATAAAATAAATAGAATAAACTTCGAATCACACAAATAGTCGTAATTATTTTAATAATATCATATAAATTATGAATTACAATATTTATTTAGTATTATATTATTAAATAAATAATTTAATATTATTTTTAGAGTATTTTCTCAAAGATTAGTACATAAAACATTAAAATTGCAATTAGATCCCCTTTCTTGTAGATTATTCCAAATTAATTGCTCCAATCAAATTTACCAACAACAAGGTTCAATTGAGCGAACGACACTTGCGCATCTTTGTATGTTTTCAACTATAACTCAAGTGATACATAGCTAAAGGTTAATTATAAAATTAATGCGTCAAAAATGCGAATTATATGCTGATTAGAACGAGACTCTCTCTCTCCTCATATTATGAAACTCTCAACTACTAATTTTGCATAAGCTGCTGAGTCATCATCACGTGTCGAAACCTCAACGCATCGCTCGGCCCCGGGCTCAATCCCTGGGCCGTATGAATTTGAGTCCACAAGAAATGGGCAGGCTTCACCAGCCTTTTTTACTTTGCATAACGTACGACGAATCTTAAGAGATCTTGCAATTTGGCACTCCATGACAAAACTACCCCTGAGCCGATGATTTTCTGAACGTAGGAGTGCTTCGGGAGAAAATAAGGTGAGGGTATTTTCGTCATTAAGGGAACGAATCTCAAGGCCCTTAAAGATTTGAGGGACTCCTACACAACTATCAAATATGCGAGGGACTAATAGTTAAATAACCCATAAAGAAAACCTAGATTCCCAAGCAGCGTGGTCGAGAGAGAGCCGTCTATAAATAGCAAAGATAGGAGCGCCGCTTGTCATCAAACCCCGTGTATCCTTTTCTAACCCTAAATTTTTTTTGATTGCCTATTTAAAGCCCCCCAAATCGAGTCCCTCAATTCCATCCATCCATCGATCGATCGATCTTTAGGGTTTCCTTTTGGTCCTTGTAGCTGTTCCCCCCACCCGATTCTTCTTCTCTATTTCGCCCTTTGATCCGCCGAGGAGGAGAAGGGTTCGGATTCTTGCTCCCTGCTCAAATTCATTGATTGTGAGTTTTCTTCTCGATTTTTTTTTGTTCATTAGGTTAGGGTTCTGTTCCTTTGATGAAAAAATCTGTTCTTTTTTCATCTATTGACGGAGTTCACGATGTGCATATTAAATCCGAATTGTTAGCGATCTGTATGATTCTGCTGTGAAATAATTGGGAATTTTAGAAGATTAATAATAATAGGGCTTTATGGTTGTGAACGGTTCATATCTATCTATTTTGTTCTGTTTATTTGGGCTTATTTTGTTTATATGTTTGGTTAATTTACCATAAAGTTTTGTCTTTTATAATGTTTACTTTTTAATGGGAGGCATATGGTTGTTTCACGTTTTAAAGAGTACGACGGTATTGATTTTCCATAGATCAGAAAATATGGTAAAATTTGTTCTATTTACTTTATGCTCTCTTTAGTTGTTTTATTCACTTTTTAAGGTCTGATGGGATAAACTACCTATGTTATTGATTTCTGATATAATTCTGTATGCTTGTATGGTGATCACAATATGAGTTTCTTTTTTTCTTAATTCACTTTATGGAATGTTATTTGAAAGAAACTTTTTTTGGCAACTTCAAATTGCTGTGGTGTCCATTTACTTCTTATTTGTAGCTAGATTGTCAGATCTAACAGAATGATTAGAGTTAGATACTTCGGTTTACCTTAAAATCATCCCTTAAATTATAAATTTTTATACTTGAATGCTTTTCTCGTCATCTGACTTCATAGGCTGTAGTCAAGGTGATTTTTTACCTGCATTTGATACTTACCTTAAAATCATCCCTTAAATTATAATTTTTTATTTGCATATTCTACATGAATGCTTTTCTTGTCATCTGACTTCATAGGCTGTAGTCAAGGTGATTTTTTACCTGCATTTGATACTTACCTGTTTTTAAAATCGTTCATCTCATTGTTTATTAAAAACTATCACATCTTATTATTAAAATTGATGATTCAAAGTTTGTGTAGATGACCACTCATCAACCCTTGATTCCAAGTCTTAGCCTTATCTTCTGTTATGTTCCTTTTTTATCTTAAAACTTTACAATAATTTTAATCCTTTTGTTATCTATTTTACCAATCATTCGCTTATTCCTCCATAATGTTACTAGTATCTGCAGTAATTTGTTCAACCCGTTTTCTCATCACCCATGCCATCTTTTGGCCTTTATACATGCTACTAAATTTACCGGCTTCATTTATCATTTTCATAAAATCTGTATAAATGTTTTATGCTAGTTATTCCTTCATAAGGTTAATAGTGTTTGCAGTAATTTGTTCAACCCCATTACCTGTCTCATATGCAATCTTTTGCCCTGTTTTATATGCTACTTAACTTACCAGCTTCATTCAACATTTTTCATAAAATTTGTATAGCTGGCTTATGTTAGTTAAACGATCTTCTCATCAATTATGATCACTGTTCCTATCTACAAATTCTTAAAAGTTGAAAATAATTGTTTTGTATATAGACGATCTTGCCTGCCCATGATGAGTGTACAACCACATTTCTGATAAAGAATATGTTTTTTTCCACTTTCTTGAGTGCAAATAGATTTTTAATGTGTACACTGCAAATTAATTTGCACTGTACTTGTGAGCACAACATATATGTGCTATTTTACTAGAATTATTATTCTGATGTTTGTTGTCATGACTAGAAGCCTCGTGGAGTGATTAATAGGTGGTGATTTCTGTATCGTTAAACCTAACTGGGATAACTCTATTCTTTATAAGGTTTAAATGGTTTTACGACCAATTGTTTTTTGCTTTTCCTTGACATTTACTTGTCTGTTATTATGGTTCTACTTTTACTACCAGTTAGTATATGTTCTAAATAAACAGCACAAGTAACTCTTGTTTCGCCCGTTCTTTTGTTATTGCAGGATTTGTGAATGTTTTAATGGAGTCTAAAGGTGGCAAGAAGAAGTCTAGTAGTAGTAGTAGTTCCATGCAATACGAAGCTCCCCTAGGCTACAGCATTGAAGACGTTCGACCAAACGGAGGAATCAAGAAGTTCAGATCTGCTGCTTACTCCAACGTAAGAAATAAAAAACAATGTGAACTGAACTTTAGTAGTTCTATTTCTTCTTTTTTTGTTTACATGTTTTAACTGTGACTGTTTTTATTGGTGCAGTGCGTCAGGAAGCCGTCTTGATAGCCCTACTGTTCGACCTCAGTAGTTTAGGGTGTCTAGTATTTCCATTCTGAATTCTGTCAATAATTTACTTTCTGGCTAGCTGCTTTCTAATAACCAAACCAATCTCTCAATCCCTCCCCTTGTTTCTCTCTGTTCTCTCTCTTTCCAACCAATGACAATCATGAATACCTCTCCAATCGGGTTTGAGGGCTTTGAGAAGCGCCTAGAAATCACATTCTCCGAGGCCCCCCTCTTTGTAGACCCACACGGTCTTGGCCTTCGCGCTCTTTCTCGTGCACAAATCGATTCAATCTTGGATCTTGCCTTTTGCACCATCGTTTCCCAGCTCTCAAACAAGGACTTTGACTCCTATGTCCTCTCTGAGTCGAGCCTTTTCGTTTACCCATACAAGATAATCCTTAAGACCTGTGGCACTACAAAGCTCCTCATGTCAATTCCAAGGATCCTCGAACTCGCGTCTGAGATCTCACTTACGCTTATGTCTGCTAAGTACTCTCGTGGCACCTTCATCTTCCCAGGAGCTCAGCCTTCTCCTCACCGTAGCTTCTCAGAGGAGGTTTCCACCCTTGACCAATTCTTCGGCAAGCTTTCATCTGGTGGAAATGCCTATGTCATTGGAGATCCAGCATCACCAAACCGAAACTGGCACATTTATTATGCCACCAATAAGCCTGAGCTTCCAATGTTGACTCTCGAAATGTGCATGACTGGACTCAACACCGAGAAGGCATCGGTCTTCTTCAAGAGCAACCCGGAGTTATCTCAGACCATGAAGATGACTGAGCTAGCTGGAATCTCGAACATTATTCCTGAAATGGAAATATGCGATTTTGAGTTCGAGCCTTGTGGGTATTCTATGAATGCAATCTGTGGACCGGCTGAGTCAACCATCCATGTCACTCCGGAGGAAGGGTTCAGCTATGCAAGCTACGAGGCCATGGGATTTGACCCCATGAAGCTAGATTTTGGCGCTTTGATTGAGAGGGTCCTCGACTGCTTTGGGCCCACTGACTTCTCTGTTGCTGTGACCATCTTTGGTGGTCGTGGGTTAGCGGGCCCCTGGGGCAAAAGCGTCAACGTGGATGGATACAAGAGTATTGATACAGTTGAGCAAGAGCTTGCTGGTGGTGGTCTGCTGATTTATCAGAGCTTCTCTCAATCGGTGGCAATGGTGGGTTCTCCGAGGTCCACCCTTCACTGCTGGGATGGAGAGGAGTCTGAAGAGGATAAGGAGAAGGATTTGAAGGAGAAGGGAGGATTCTGAGATGATGGTTTCTAAGCTTTATTTAAGGTTTGTGTCGGTTCTCTCGTGTTAGTTTTTGGCTATTGGAGCAGCAAAGCCAGTTTGTTTTAGCGTCTATGGTGTGTTTGTGTCTGAGATTTGCAGAACGAGGCAGAGTCTGAATAAAAAGGCTTGTGGTGTGGCCTGAAGCTTCTTCTGTTTGTCTTGTGTCGAATCTCGTGTCGAACCGGATTATGTAATAAGAGCTCTGTAGCAAGTGATGTTTGTGCTACAAGGACCCAAAAAACCTGTGTTAAGTGAAAATCCTGGATGTTGTTTGCGGATATTTGCTTGCATGTTGTGTGATGTTGATTACTGCTCCTGTTTACTTGCCAGTTTATGAGAAATAGTGGAGGTAGAGGGCATCCGTGCTGGGAATATCACGTCATTTCTGAGAGTTTGCTCTTAAAATTGTTATGATGGTGATTGAGATTATCAACTATGGCCTTTTCAGAATAAATAATGTTAGGGGCACATCCTCAACCACACCCCCATAATTTCTATAGTGATAGGGGGTTATGCATGATATTTTTTTAAAAATATCATGCATGGCCCACTAGCATTATATAGAGTGTGGGGGTGTGGTTAGGAGTGTGGTTAAGGGTGTGCCCTTAGTGGGACTCTTTCAGAATTTTCCTTCGATTAGAATCATTCGCTTCTCGTGTCTCTCTTTTCCTATCTTGCACAGGGATATGTTTCTGCTGATTAGTCTATATCATGCTCTTTTTACTCGTAGAAGATGTCCCTAATCTATCGGAGCTCATTTCTTTTGTTTTATAAACATCTTCAATCACTAAATGTCTAATTATATATGCACTCTTTTGTTTTATAAACATCTTCAATCACTAAATGTCTAATTATAATATGCACAATGCATGACACCTAAAATCACGCGTCGAGAACAGAAAAGAACTATAAGGGGCTGTTTGTTTTGTTGTTTTTGAGAGGTGTTAAGAGTGGAAAGCTGACATTTTGTCAGAAAATGTCAGCTTTTCACCTAAAAAAGCCTCTCACAGAGGCGTTTTTGGGTGAAAAGCTGACATTTTCTGAAAAAATGTCAGCTTTCCACCCTTAAAAAAAATTACCCAAACGCACCCTAATAGTATTGAAAATAAAAGCAGCACAAAAAGCATGAAAATGCGAAAGACAAAATTTATGGGGTTTCCAACTTAGAAAATGTCAGCTTTTCACCCTTAAAAAAAATTACCCAAACGCACCCTAATAGTATTGAAAATAAAAGCAGCACAAAAAGCATGAAAATGCGAAAGACAAAATTTATGGGGTTTCCAACTTATCAGCCCACACAGGCCACATGATGCGCGTCATGAGCAAAAAAGATGCGTCTGAAACCGTCACCGCATCGACCTCAAGCAATGCGAGCACCGGAGAAACACGCGCTACGTACTCTCGTCACCAAGATGTCTTTTTTCAGAGTCTTTTTTTTTCCTTCTTGATTACTCTTTTTGTTACTATCAATGAGCTAACATGTTGGAGTTTAAAAATAAAATAAAATAAAATAAAACATGCGTTAACCTTTTCATTTCTAATAATCGAACTTAATTTAATTGTTAGCTTTATGTGCCTGTTATTTCGACGCATAGAATTTACCTACACTTTTACAACGGCGAGTTACACCAAAACACCCAAAGTTTGACCGATTGCACTAAAATATCCAGACTTTAAAACCCCATGGACAAATACCCAAAGTTTGCCCGATACGCACCAAGAAAAAACCCAAAGTTTACAATCCTACATTTAAATACCAAAAAAAAAAAAAAAAAGTTGCACTCTAACACCAAATGCTAGAAAATTCCCATGCGACACTCGGATGCTATTTTTAAAACATTTTAACCCTTGTTTTTTTGTTAAATCTATTATTAAACTTGTCAAAATCCCATTTAAGGATAGAATTACGGTACTTTATAAAGTTTGAGATGTAACTGCTACATATTGGATCTCAGATAACAACTCTCCGTTAATTACCCCTTTTGTCATGATCAAGGAGATAATTTGGAGTTTAATCGTCAGCTTAAACCTCTTCATTTCTAATAATCACATACTTAATTTAATTGTTAAGCTTTTACACAATTATAAGAACTAGTATGCAATACGTGTGTTGCACGTGATGCGTATTAAGAAACTATAAGAGTCAAAATCCACAGTGTTTCCATAATTATGCATTGAACTTATACACAATACACAAGATGAATACCAATTAACCATTATCTCACATGACTTGGGATATTGGCCATAGAGAAGGAACCTAATCAACCATATATATGGTGCGCGTGATAAAAGTGACTGCACAATCAAGAAGAGGTAAGTTGATATTAACTACAAATAAGTAATATTCGGCATCACATTACAAACCAGCAAAGTATTCAATTAGCATGGCGATATACATACAATGAGAGTAAAAAAGAGTCTACATGATAGATTGAAAACATAGCTTTATTATACACTTTTTACAATGAGATGTCTGAAATATCGGTTTATTGGATTTGAGGCATAAATATCTACGTTTTCCCCTTTTGCCCGCATAGAAGCTGAAATCCCCGCATCAAGTCCAGCTCTGTATTGCTCAACGAGAGCTGGATCATTTGGCAATGAGATTAAACCATGCCCAAAATAGTATGGCATCGCATGCCCTACTCTATCATTTGTTTACGAGTATGTCTTTAGATGCTGAAAAGGGATAGTAAACCCTAAATTAGAAATTAATTATATATATCTTAATGAAAGAATATCTAAAAATTATACTTTTCTTTGCCAAGTTTTAAAAATTCAGCCCTTTTTGTGGTTTGGAACTTTGAGGGTGTGATTTGTAATTTTTAAAACTTTGAGAGTATTTTTATAAAAAATACTTATAAGTTGGGTAGTTGTAACTTCTATGTTTCATGTGTCGGTGGTAATTTTTAATTGTCACGATATTTCTTACAACTCTGAAATTTTAAGGTTGTTTTTTACAATTGTTAAAACTATAGATTAATTTTTAAAAATTTTAAATTTTAGCGGTCTACCAATAGTTTTCAGATTTGATGTGTAATGGTTATAAATTTTAAAATTTTAGAGTTTTTTTATAATTTTTAAATTTCCAAAGGGTTTTTTTTATAACTTTGAGGTTAATTTCGGTAAATTTTAAATTTTTAGGTGCATGAGGGTAATCTCTTAAAATTTATTGTTTGTTGTTTACAAATTTTAAATTTTTTATAATTTTAACTTTTGATGGAGTTTCTATAATTTTTAGGACACTGAGTGTATTAATTAAAAATTTAAATTCATCGGATGCTGCTGTTAATTTTCTAATTTCATGTTTGTTATTTTAAGCTTTGAAATATCAAAAAATTTTAGGTGTATTATGGTAATCCATTGAATTCATTTATGTTGTTTGTAAGTCTTGAAATTTTAGAATTTCAAGTGCTTGTTTGTAATTTGAACTTTTGATGGTGTTTTTATAATTTTTGAGATAATGAGATGTTATTCGCAAATTTTAAATTCTTCGCTGTTAATTTCTTGATTTTATGTTTGTTGTTTTAAGTTTTTAGACGTCGGGATAGTTTTATAATTTTAAAATTTTTAGGGTATTTTGTGTAATTTTAAAACTTTTAGATTTTTTTACACTACTTTATGTATTATAATGTATTATAGTACGTTAGCTACATATAATTTCTTTATCTTTACAAACTAATACCATAAAACGATGTTTTAAATATTTTATTAATATAAATTTTTTTTAAACTGTTAAGGTATAGATAGTTCACGTAGGATTAGGATATAATAATTATGATTACGTTTAATTTCTTTATTTTTACAAACTAATACCATAAAAATATGTTTTACATATTTTATTAATATAATTTTTTAAATTATTAAGCTATAGATAATTCACGTAGGATTAAGATAGGATATAATTATGATTAGGATAGATTAAGACATAAATGAAATATTTAAAATAGTGAAGGGTAATATTGACCATAGAAAGATTTTTCCGAACTCGTGATTTTAAAGAGAGTACTAGGTTTTATGCACGTGCAATGCACGTGGTCAAATATCATGATTAAGTATATTTTGTTTATTTCCTTACTAAAACTTGTTCCTCAGTTCTACTTTGATGGTTTTTGCTTACTTATATCTCTAAACTTTAGCATTGTGATTATTTATTTTCTTTAATATTCGTTTAAATGAACTACACCCAATTTAAATTTTTATATTGATAATTGAATTGATAGAAAATAAATAAAATCTGAAATCAATTTGAATTATCATGTCATTGAGACCAACATTAAACCAAGCTTGACCTGAGAAAATATAGCATTGTAAAAGTGAAAAATACTTCAAAAAATAACGTTCTAAAAGAAAAATGAATAATTAAAGCTCATAAGACAAGATGATTGGTTAAAAGTGGGCTAAAATGACACAAAAGATAATATGGAGTTTGTTCCTAATCCTTGATAGACTTTAAAAATTTTATAAAATAAAGATTAATACTAAATCTAGTATACTTTTATATAATGAAAACATCCACATAAACATATAAAAGTACTAAAAAAGTTTATGAAAATCCCTTCCAAAAATTCCTAATTTACTCCAAAAAAACCTATTCTATAAAATCTTCAGAAAATAGTGTATTTCATTCCTTTTGTTTTATTTTTTATTGAGACGTTATCAATCCTTCTCCACCTTTATCTTTTTTGATAAAATTAGACTACTGACGTTATCAATCCTTCTCCACCTTTATCTTTTTTGATAAAATTAGACTACTTTTAGATGCCAAAAAAGGATAGTAAAACCTTAAAATAAAAGTTAAATTTACATATCTTAATGAAAGAATATCAAACAACTACTCTTTTTTTTGCTATGTTTTGAAATTTTAGTCGCTTTTTCATGATTTTGAATTTTTAAGGGTTTGTTTTGCAAATTTTGAAACTTTTAGAGTGTTTTTTAAAATTTTTAATTTTTAAGTTGAGTGCTTGTAATTTTTATGTTTCATGTGTTGGTAGTAAGTTTTTGAATGTCAAAATATTTCTTGCAACTCTGAATTTTGAGGGTGTTTTTTGCAATTATTGAAACTTTAGATTGTTTGTTACAAAATTTAAATTTTTAGCAGTCTGCTGATAATTTTTAGATTTGATATGTATTGGTTATAAGTTATTTAATTTTATGGTTTTGTGTGTTTTTTAAATTTCGAAGGAGTTTTTCAGAATTTTTATAACTTTGAGGTTATTTTTTATAAATTTTAGTGTCTGATAGTAATTCTTTGAATTCGTCTTTGTTGTTCGCAAGTTTTGAAATTTTAGAATTTTATAGTGCTTTTTATTATTTTAACTTTTGAGGGTGTTTTTATATTTTTTAAAATATTGAGGGTTTCATGTTTGTTGTTTTAAGTTTTGAAACGTCTGGATATTTTGTGTAATTTTATACTTTTAAGGGTGTTTTGTGCAATTTTTGAAACTTTTTGGGATTTTTTGCAATCTTCATATATTATAGCTTATTATTTTTTAAATTATTGACCTGTAAGTAGTTCATATAGGATTAGGATAGGATATAATTATGATTATAATAAATTAATTTTAAATAAAATATTCAAATAGTCAAGGGTAATATTGACCCTGGAAAGATTTTTTCCGAACTCGTATAATTTTGAAATCTGATATGTATCGGTTATAAGTTATTAAATTTTAGGGTTTTCTGTGTTTTTTTAATTTTCAAAGGAGATTTTCAGAATATTTATAACTTTGAGGTTATTTTTTACAAATTTTAGTTTTTTAGTGTCTGATAGTAATTCCTTGAATTCGTCTTTGTTGTTCGCAAGTTTTAAAATTTCAGAATTTCATAGTGCTTTGTTATTATTTGAACTTTTGAGGGTGTTTTTATAGTTTTTAAAATATTGAGGGTTTCATATTTGTTGTTTTAAGTTTTGAAACGTTTGGATGTTTTGTGTAATTTTATACTTTTATAGGTGTTTTGTATAATTTTTAAAACTTTTTGGGGTTTTTTGCAACCTTTATATATTATAGCTTATTAATCTTTAAATTATTGACCTGTAAGTAGTTCACATAGGATTTAAGATAAGATATAATTATGATTATAATAAATTAAAATTTAAATAAAATATTCAAATAGTTAAGGGTAATACTAAACATGAAAAGATTTTTTCGAACTCATACTTTTAAAGGGAGTATGATATATATGATATGATATGATATATATATAATTTACGGTAAAAGACACACTTAACGATAATTTGTACCTATTTATTTGTCCATTTAAATGAAGGCACCCTCTGAAAAAGGTGTTCGAAGTTTTTCATTTGAAGTGTATTTCCTGAATCTTACACGATAATATTTCCTTAAAAAATGATTAACACCTTGATCACATTTCTCCTCCCCACAAGCGAGCTCAGCTCACTCTCTGCTCGTAAAACTCCCTCCGCTATAAAATAATAACCTCCTCGCTCCCTCATCGGATCCAATCACCAACCCCCTACCCAAAAAAATGGCAGCAGGTAAACTCCCCCTAAACCCTAACCCTAACCCTAACCCTAATTCTCTTTCTGACTCCCTCTCTCTCTGTGTATGTGCGCGCGCAGGTAGCGATTCCCCCTCATCCTTCCTCTCCGACAAATCGGCCAAGATCTTCGTCGCGGGCCACCGGGGCCTCGTCGGATCCGCCATCTACCGCCGCCTCAAAACCCTAGGCTTCACCGACCTCCTCGTCGCCTCCCACTCGGTGCTCGACCTCACCCGCCAGTCCGACGTCGAGTCCTTCTTTCTCCTCGTCAGATTGACGAACGCTTCATTTGGTTTGTATTCTGTGCGAGTGACCGATTTCATCGCCGTCAACCTCCAGATCCAGACCAACGTCATCGACGCCGCGTTCAGATCTGGATCCGTCTCCAAGCTGCTGTTCCTCGGATCCTCTTGCATCTACCCGAAGCACGCCCCTCAGCCGATACCGGAATCTGCGCTCTTGACGGGCCCGCTTGAGCCCACCAACGAGTGGTACGCCGTCGCCAAGATCGCAGGTAATTAAGGTTGCAAACGAATCAAATCGAACTTTTGAAATGCCCATATTTGCGTTCCTTTTTGAAATGTTAGAATTAGAATTTGAACAGGGTTTGCGGATAAAAAAAGAAGAAGAAGTAATAATGCAAGTTACCTGGGATTAAATTCGAATGAGTATTTCATAGTTTATGTTTGGTTAAATTATGTGCTTCCTTAAGAACCGAATAGTTAAAGACGAATGATAGACAAACCATTTGTCGGGTTTCGTTTCCGCTTATGATTCGCAGGGATAAAGATGTGCCAGGCTTATCGGATCCAACATGGTTTTGATGCAATATCTGCCATGCCGACTAACCTCTACGGTGAAAATGATAACTTCCACCCTGAAAATTCCCATGTGCTGCCTGCTTTGATTCGAAGATTTCATGAGGCTAAGAGCAACAACTCGAAGGAGGTGGTTGTTTGGGGGACTGGTTCGCCGTTGAGGGAGTTTCTTCATGTTGATGATTTGGCTGATGGGTTGGTGTTCTTGATGGATAAGTATTCGGGAGTCGAGCATGTGAATGTGGGGAGTGGGAAGGAGGTGACTATTAAGGAGCTTGCAGAGATGGTGAAGGAAGTGGTTGGGTTTGAAGGGGAGTTGATTTGGGACTCGTCGAAGCCTGATGGGACACCGAGGAAGCTCATGGATAGCTCGAAGCTGGCTGAGATGGGGTGGAGTGCAAAGATCGGGTTGAGAGAGGGGTTGGAGGAGACTTACAAGTGGTACTTGGAGAATGTCGTCAAGCAGCAGTGAGGCTTACTTACAAGTGAGTGATTCTTGGTGCCCATTTAAAAAAAAAAAATTCTTAATTTAGTTATGTGATTGTTGTTTTGTATTGTTATATTTGCGGGATTGTAATTTTAGTTGATTGGATGGATACTCATGTTACTTGATGAATAATAAGTTTAAGCTTTTAGTTTTAGTTGATGATATATCAATTCAACTAAGATATTGTTATAAGGTGCAACCTTAATAAATTCAGTGTTTCCTTTACATGCAACATTGCTTTTGTTTCTGGTATTGAAAGAAATTGTTATGGAGAATTGAGTAATTTGAATGTTTCATTTGGCTTTGCACCATGATTACCAGCTGGCTAATTTTGATTAGGAAATCTTTATCCTCGAACAAGATAGAAAGAAAATCCAGCTGACCTCCTGTGGCTACCGCTCCGATCCTAGTATTTGTAGTAAATTGATTTTGTTTTTCTTCCCCTGCTAACTGCTGCCATGAGGATGATATGCGCCTGTTTCATATTTGATGTTTCTTTCCTAGAGTGTTCCTCTGGAATCCTAATCTAACTGTGAATCCATGGTGATGTTAGAAGTCTGGTTTATAACCATATATAATTGTTGAATTTTGTTTCTAACCTGTTCCTACTTGATCTGTGTAAGGTCGCGAAATGTGTACTGGGGTTGGTGCAATCATAACGCAGGGTGTATGCTTATAGTTGCGAGACTAAGGTTCATATTTGTCCTGATTTCACGTCTTTTTGTAAATACTACATTATAATGTACGTACATGTGGCCTGTGGGAGGTTATGGTTGTCTGTCATTTGCAACATACTTACTCTTAAGGAATAATGCCATCTGAACCAATTTTTGATGAGGTGGGCATATACTGTTCATGAGCTCAATAAAATCCCCTCCATTGCTAATAAGTCTAGCTTGGAAAAGGGTAGTCCCATTAAGTCTAGCTGCCTATTCAAGGTAGCTATTCATGAAGATAAGCGTATGGGCTGCAAATGTAGCGCGCTATCGATGAATTTTGGTCTATATTTCTATTGATGTGCTTTGGGAGGTGATTTTTCACGACATAACCTATTGAATCGCAACTTGTGCAAGTTGCGAAATCTTGCACTTCCTTGTCCCATTTTCTGTTGCAAGCTTATGTTTTAATGCCAAACTGTCATTAGTTGTCTTGCTTGCTCTCTAATTGTTTTAGTGCATACCAATGACAGTGTATGATCCTAAGACATCCATAATTCATCAAACTAGGTTATCATTATCAGATGAGTTCCTTATAACTGGGCGTTCTTGTTTGTTTGATCCAAAAATGAATATTTATAGTCTGTATGCTGTAAAGACCATCTTTTGTGCAAAATCTAACTGTTCTTTCTTTTCTTTTTTCTTTTCTTTTTTCCGTTCTTTCTTTTCTTATAGTATGGTATAAGAACTATGCCCAGAATGACATCATTGTTCTTGATGAATGGGTTGGGTTATGGGAGAACCTGGTTTTTTTCCAGAAAGAAGGAAAATTTTATCTGAATTTGCTGTTTCCAGGATTGAACTCTTGTAGCTTTTTATAGAAGCACTGCTCTATTATGATACTTTCAATAGTAAAAGATCCTGGAAGCGTCGTCTCTATAATTTACGACGTAAGAAATACAAAGGATCCTTTTGCCGATATATTTTGCTTTAGTTATTGCGTTCTATAGACAATTTTCTGGCTTCTGCTTTCCCGGGGTTGTGATTTTTCTTTATCTTCTGATGCGGTTTTTGCAGGTTCAATTTTATCATTTCAGAAATGATTTTCAAAAACTGAAGTTCCTCAGATATCTAGAACAAAAATGGAACAGTGTGCACAAAAGAAATTCATTTCGTGATGCTAATAAAAATTTAAGGGGAACTAATGACAGCTTTTTCAGACGTTTTCTTATGATGTTTGAATATTAGTTAGGAAAACATGTTGATCTGTGTGTTGATTTTATTTGTCTTAAACCTGTCCTCTCCTATTATCTGATGCTTAGAATTCTGATATAACCCCTTATGAATATTGGAAGGGGAGAACTCCTAATCTGACCTTCTTTTGGATTTGGGATTGCTTGGTTAAGGTAGCTTTTCCCGAACCTAAGAAGAGGAAAATTGGTTCTAAGACTATTGATGCTGTTTTTATTGGATATGCACTAGATAGTAATGTTAATAGATTTTTAGTCATTAACTCTGAAATCAGTAACATATCCAACAACACTATCATTGAAGCAAGAGATGCAGTTTACTTTGAAAACATCTTTCCTTTCAAGTCTAATATCTTTGAAAATCCTATATCTTCTCTTCCTTCTAATCTACCATCTTCCGGTTCTTCTCAACCTTTTGATATTGAACCTCGAAGGAGTAAAAGAGTTAGAATTCAAAAGGACTTTGGAGAAAACTTCTTTGCCTTTCTTGTTGAAGGTGATCTAAGCTCATTCAAAGAAGCAATGGATTCACCTGAATCTCCTTTCTGGAAAAAAGCCATTGATAATGAGATTAAATCTATTATGAAAAATCATACTTGGATACTCATCGACTTACCTTCAGGTTGTAAACCTGTTGGTTATAAGTGGATATTTAAGAGGAAACTTGGAGCTGATGGTTCCATTGATAAATATAAAGCTAGACTAGTAGCTAAAGACTATACTCAGCAAAAGAGCATTGATTATTTTGATACATATTCCCCTGTAGCCCGAATCTCAACTATCCGAGTATTATTAGCTTTTGCTGCTATCCATAAGCTGATCATACATCACTGTAGCCCGAATCTCAACTATCCGAGTATTATTAGCTTTTGCTGCTATCCATAAGCTGATCATACATCAGATGGATGTCAAACTCAACTATCCGAGTATTATTAGCTTTTGCTGCTATCCATAAGCTGATCATACATCAGATGGATGTCAAAACTGCTTTCCTAAATGGTGATTTAGATAAGGAAATCTATATGCACCAAGCTGAAGGCTTCATTGCCATGGGTCAAGAAAACAAAGTCTGCAAACTTGTTAAATCTTTGTATGGTCTTATACAAGCTCCTAAACAATGGCACCGGAAATTTGACAGAGTCATTGCCCAATATGGTTTCACTGTGAATGAACATGATAAGTGTGCTTATTCGAAATTATTAAACAATGACTATGTTATCCTTTGTCTCTATGTTGATGATATCCTAATCTTTGGAACAACTCTTGAATTAATTTTAAAGGTTAAGGATTATCTCTCCAAGAACTTTGACATGAAAGACTTAGGTCTTACCGACATGATACTTGGATAAAAATCACTAGAGGCACTAAAGGAATATCCTTGAGTCTTTCTCATAGTATTGAGAAAATGTTAATCAAATTCAATTTTCATGACTCTAAACATGTCTTCACACCTTATGATTCTTCTATATCTTTGAAGAAGAATGAAGGTGAACATGTCTCCCATCTGAAGTATTCTCAGCTGATTAGATCTCTCCTATACATAGCCAACCGGACCAGACCCGATATAGCTTATGTTGTAGGGAGACTGAGCCGGTATACCAGTAACCCTAGCAAAGATCACTGGTCTGCCTTAGAAAGAGTATTTAAATACTTAAAAGGCACAGTTGACTATTGCTTGACTTACGCTGGGTACCCTGATGCTATAGAAGGATATAGTGGCGCTAACTAGGTCACATATTCTAATAGTGTAAAGTCTACATCTGGATATGTATTTTTTTTTTTATAGTGTTGTTGTATCTTAGAAATCCTGTAAGCAAACAGTAATTGCCAGGAGCACCATGGAATCTGAATTGATTGCTCTTGATTCCACGTGCACAGAAACATAATGGTTAAAAGATCTACTTTCTTCATTTGGTCCCTAAACCTTTGTTGATGCTCGTGAATAAACAGTAAATGGGGGTTTCCCGCAGTCGGATGCAGTTTCAATTATGGCGACGGTGGGGAAGAGGGAGAGGATGAATGTTGGGTCCGACTCCTCTTCCGACTTTATGCCCGATCCTGAGCGCGCAGGGTGGACTGATAGCCTGCACATGCAAGAATCGCAGGAATATGTGGCTAGTTTCCTCCGTGGTACCTCCGACGGTCAAGTCAGTTGGTGAACTTGGGGAGAGTTTTTTGAGAGGCCCCTAGGCCATTGAGGTCCTTGCAGAGGGTTTTCTCTTAAGAGTTATTAAAATGCTCTTGATAAAAAGAAAAGAAGATCCCAAAGGGGGGTAAAGCTCAAGTGTAAGAAGAAGCAGAGAGCAGCCCCCTGCACTTACCCTTCTTACCTCCTTTATATAGCCTCTGAGACTTTTTGCTTTTCTCTTGCACAGGAGGGCGGTTGCAGGGTGGGCAGATAGATTGCTGAGTCATCCTTCTCCTTCCAGATGTCGGCTGATGATTAGAAGGGAAGTCATTCGAATACAGGAGAGGATTGTCCTCTCAGTATCCTGGATTTGTTAGAAGAGGTAGGGTATAGGATAGGTCGTCTGTGTGGCCATCCTTCTCTCTACAGGTGGTGGCTGGCGATTGGAGGAGAAGTCATTCGTGCACAAGAAAGCATCATGGCAATCTTCTGGGAAATGACTTGTAAGCCGAATAAACCGCTGGGGCACGAGGGTTGTCAGAATAGAGATCTTGATGGGACTAATCAGTACTGTTGTGTCGATTGACATTTGAAGTGAACTTGGTCGGCTCTTATCTCTTTAGTCGAGGCGGGTTGATCTGCGAGCTATCATTATGATTTAGCGACCCGACAGTCGAGTGAGCTTCAGGTCGGGTGTATAGTCGAGTCGTCTGCTCGAGGAGTCGTCTTAATTGCGAGGGGGCGACTGATCCCGCACTTCGAGTCGGTCATGATGACCTGTTGATCGAAATATGGCTTGTTTGCTCGTCTGGTCGAGGAACTTGGCCTTGACTGGGCTTTTGAGCCTCTAAGTTGATTTGGACCATAGCTCTCTTGGGCTTATGCGGACATTCTCCCGATATTTTTATTTTAGTATGGTGACTGACCATAACAACCTTCACCTGCAATTTCTATTCATTCGGATTCTAGATCTACCATAGAGCTTCTAAAGCAAGTGCATGTCAATAAAAAACTGAACATACATATTCAAATAAAATATAAATCTGTACAACGTCTGCTAGGCAAAGTTGTGATCTTAGACTTTATAAAGACCAGGAGTGTGGTTCTAGATTCATCGAGGGAGATGGGGTTAAGCCCATAAGTGGGGCCACTGACAGTGATAACCCAACCTTTATTTAGAGATTTAGTCTCAATGTAGGTTCAATGTGGTAGAAACAAGCTGGATTAGTGACACTCGTGTGGAGCATCGACCTAGATATATTCATATATCATTATGTAGCATCTGCTACTACCCCTTCTCTATGGTGACGATGCTCTTATGATACAACTGGTTAGATTGAGTTTTACTCTTAATAAGTTCAACGCGTGTCTTATGGAGGGTATGATATCCAGCTGTAGTACCCTTGGAGGACTTACCTACGTGAGAGGAACTGTGATGGTCGCGGTTGGGGGGAGGGGGGCTAGGCTAACTCCTAGAAACTCTCATGTGTCAGTTTATTGTGAGCATGCTCTTTAACGCTTAACCCTCTTTGCTCAATGGATGAAGACATATTGTGTGTATTTTCGTCAATACTTGGTACAAGGGGCCTAATTCAAGGCCTAGTCTATTATGTCTCTTAGGTGGCGATGAACTCACTAAGAAAAGGTTCAAAACCGAAAGCTACCTCTCCCGAATTCACGATATGAAAGGTTGCCCAACCTATATTTGTTTTATGATTTCTTGATTTATTTATTTCAACGCGTGTCTTATGGAGGGTATGATATCCAGCTGTAGTACCCTTGGAGGACTTACCTACGTGAGAGGAACTGTGATGGTCGCGGTTGGGGGGAGGGGGGCTAGGCTAACTCCTAGAAACTCTCATGTGTCAGTTTATTGTGAGCATGCTCTTTAACGCTTAACCCTCTTTGCTCAATGGATGAAGACATATTGTGTGTATTTTCGTCAATACTTGGTACAAGGGGCCTAATTCAAGGCCTAGTCTATTATGTCTCTTAGGTGGCGATGAACTCACTAAGAAAAGGTTCAAAACCGAAAGCTACCTCTCCCGAATTCACGATATGAAAGGTTGCCCAACCTATATTTGTTTTATGATTTATTTATTGATTTTTGAGTTTTCAGTTAATATTGTATTTTTGGGGGACTGTTGGCTATGTTGTTCATGAAAAAGTCAATTTTGCCTTTGTGAATAGTTTCACATTGGAAAATAAGATAAATAGTAAAGGGTTTATAATGGGTCTCCTCTTATTGGGCTTTGAGTAATGTTTTGGGTTTTGTATTGTGTGGGCTTTGCATAACACACACGCACGCCACGTTGCACGCGCACGCGTTCTTTTTATTTCTTCAGCCTTCTTTTTTGCACGTTTTACACGTTTTGATTCTGTCACGCAACGGCTGTAGAGATCGTGCGGGGGTTACGCGATTGAGGAGAACGTGCGCGGATTATTAGCAACGACTCTGGATTTGTAAACCCTATATATAGAGGCCTGATCAGTTCGAGGAAAACACAAAAAAACACACTTCTCTTCTTGTTAAAATCGAGCTCTCTCTCTCTCTCCTTCTAAAATTCTTGGCTACAGTTCAATTGGTTTTGTTTTTTGGGCAACGTTCTTCATCTGAGCAGAAGCTCTGCCACTCTCGTCCGAGTTCAGAGGCCGGTCGAATTTCGGGGGTTTTTACCGCTAAGGGAGAGAGGATCATCTGTGCCAGAACGATAGGTGAGTCTTCAATCTTCTATGACAGTGTTTACACGACTGCTCCCGATCAGACTAGAATTTCTAATTCTTTTATTTCGGATTTTTATGCTAATAGTTTTCAATTTTGACAGCACATAGTTCTTGTGATGTATCATTAAAAAAGTCATATAGCATATAGTTCTTCTGATGTATCATTAAAAAAGTCATGTATTCAGTCGGTGTCGTGTTGACCAGCTGTTTGCTTGGAGATTTTTCGTCAGTTCTTACCTGAATTTGTGCTAAATTTTCAATTCTTTTGGTATCTCACTAATGAAATCAATCAGATTGTCATTAGATACTGGGAAATGGGTCTCCGTACGTATCGTCGTGAGTGTACAGTTGGAGTGTTGGTACACGAGTAATCTAGCTCATTATACCACAAAATCAACAACTAATCATAAGTTTATAATGAAATATATTCTACTCAGTCATTATAAACTTTTTGATGGGAGTCGCGTGAGCTTTGTTGAAGAGCTCAAACGGAGTCCTTGCCGGTCACCACTGTTGCTTTGCCTCTGTTGGAAGGAAAGGATAAAAGCCTTCTGTGTTTTCCTTTTTTTGATTCTTTTCTTGCTAACCCTTCTCTAATGCGCGTTCAATTTTGCGTGGAAAAAGGTTCATCAGTCAGTATCTCTACCTGTTTGAGCAATTAAGCCCCTTTTACCTTTTTTGATTATTTTAGTTGCTGATTGGGTTTTCGAGCTAGTTTTACTGTTAATATATATATATATCTGTATTAACTAAAAATGGTTGTTAGTATATCTATGATTAATTTGGTACATGTTGTTTGCCCGTGACTCTGTGAGGGAATCATGGCTTATTTATAACAGAGACTTTCAAGCTGTTTTTTTTTTCTTTTTTAAAGTTTGAGGAATAACGGGGAAGAATTAAGGGGAACCAATGAAGCGCTGTTATAAAATAGCGGTGAATAGTACCGTAATAGCGGCGCTAATAGTGTTAGCAGTCCCTTTCCGCTACGCTATCGCCCAGTAGCGGTGATATATTACGGAATATATAATTCCCGCTCGCAAAAGCGGCCAATAGCACACCATAGCAGTAAATAGCGGGCGATTGCGGGCAGAATCTGCTTTTTTTATCGCTATTTAAAAGCGCTTTGAGGTTATTTGCCTAAAATTAAACTTGACCCGTAACCATTGCATCCCACTGCCTCCCGCAATTTCTGGCATATTCACATCGCCGCCCACAGCCTCGGGTCCCTCCCTCAGCGCTTCCTCTCACCTCCTCCCACTGTGAGCTCCTCCTATCGCAGTTCTCTCACCGTTCAGCTCATATTCTCTAAGACGACGACCCTTTGATTCCTCCTCCAGTCGTCTTCGCTATTATGTGACGGCTACGTATCTATTTCATATTTACGATCTTTTTAAATCGCCAAATATGCACTTTTAGATTTTCCAGATTTTTCTTTAATTTTTTTGAATACTTATAGGTATCTAAATTAGATCGCTATTTAAGTTTGCGATGTTTATCGCTATTCATCGATATCTCGCCGCACGCGACGCTATCTACCATCGATAACCTCGCAACTAAGTAATATTTTTTTTCTTCCACGAGGTAAAAGATTCACATTAATTTCAAGGGGAAACACGAGTTCAGAGGAGAAGATCAAGAAGACCACCGTTGATCGAGCTTGAAACAGGGGAGAACATTTATAACAAACTTTTGGAAAAATACGCATATCTGTCCCAAAAAAAAAGCGAACAAGAAAAGAGAGAGAGAAAAAATTTTTAAGCAGCAGTGAGAAGGATCGAGATCAAGGTTATACGAAAAAAAAAATTTACCCAATAAAAAGAAAGAGGAAGAGAAAAGAATACAGATTGAGCCTGTGATGCCAATATCATCTCTAATTAGTTACATAATTAATCCCTCACATTACATAAATCCTAACAAATCCAACCCTAAAACAACCCCAAATGGCCTTCTTCAGCTTCGACTGCGGCTTCCTCTTCCTCCATCTTCAAAACAAAAAAATGCCCTCTTGGGCGTCTTCGATTTGCGCTGAATATATATATAGAGAGTACCAAAAATGCTTTTAAAATAGTAAACTTTCAGATAAATAAAAAAACTTATTAAAATAATAGTATTTGAAAAAAAGGGGGAAGGGGGAGTAGCGGTTGCGGCGAAGCGCCAACTCGGGTTCCGGGTCCCCCAGTTGTCCGAACCTGTACGCCTGCTCTGGGCTTTGTCACATCCGCCGGGTAGTGAAATGACGCGAGCACCCCTCGTGGTGGCCTGAGGTGGCGCCTTGAGAGCGAGGGGTGGTTTTGGAATTTGAGGATGCGGAAATCGAGAGGAGCGTATCTTGGGGATTTTGCCGTATTCTCTCTGATGTACTTATTCGGTGGATACGAACGATAGAGCCCAGGAAATGGCAGTTTGATGGAGACGCTTCTTCGCTTTTTGAGCATTTTTCGCAGCCAAAAAAACAAAAAAACAAATGAGGTATTATGTGATCCTTCTACTTTTCCTTCTTTTCCTTTTGGGTTATTTAGATATTAGCCCCCCACTATACAATATTTTGATATTTGGCCGCCAAATCTTAAAAAATTTATACTGGTCCCCCAAAATCTTTAAAATTCGATATTAGAACGCCAAATCCTATTAGAGGGGTGTTTGTTTGTTTCACCAAAAAATTTAGCATTTGGTATGGATTACAAGTTTGGGGATCAGAAAGTGAGTTTCTTTTGTATTTTGGGATTCCATATATGGTGTTTGTTTTAAGAAAATTTTTAGAATATTGAATCCCAAAAGTATAAAAATTGATAAATTTTTAGAATTTGCCAAATCCTCTTAATTGGAGAGGATTTTGACAAATGTCATAAATGGGTGTGCTTACCTCTCAATTGGAGAGGATTTGACAAATCTCAATTTTATCTTTTGTGGGAGGTAACCTCACCAAGATATCATATTCATCATATTACAATTTTTTGGCATTTGGTAATGCTACAATTTGAGCTTAAAGCAAATAAAATATTACAAATTATAGTATTCCAAATCCTAAAATATTAATAAAACAAACAACATTTTAGAAATCTCAACTCATAACAAAACACCTATGGATTTTTAAATACCATGGGGAAATCCATATCCTAAAATTATAGGATTTGAAACAAAAAAAAACCCCTTAGTGTAGGGGTGTCCATTTGGGCCTGAGACCCGGGGCTGGGAAAAGCCCGGATTCCAGGGTCGAATCGGGCTCCGAGGTCAGGTCCGGGTCGCCTCGTGGAGGCCTGTACTGAGCCCAGCCAGGCCCTACCAAGAAGATGGTCGGGTCAGGTAGCCCGAGTCCAGGTCTGACCCAGTCCCAGGGCCGGACCCGGCGGAAGATTTTGGACCGGGCTGAATCTATATTGTTATTTCGTATTCCCACTTGGCATTGTTACTTTCGGGGACCGGGCTTCATTGGCTCCAGCGCACTATATATGGCACTCGTCCTCTGTTTAGTCAGGTTGCCTTGGAGAAAGGGATTCACTAGATCCCGAGAGAAAGTCTTACAGGTCCACTACGGTTGAAGGTTTGGCTGTCACAGATCCTCGCTAATACCCAGTTCAAAGGGAAGCTATGTATGTAGGTGCATTTGACATTCTCAAGCATTTGCCTTTTGGGTCAGTCCTTCCAATTGGGAAGGAAGAAAGGCAGGGATGATATGCTTCTCACACAAAGCAGATTGGGTAGTCGGATCCCAATCAATAGGCTAGGCGCCTAGCTGACAATCTTTCTATTTGATGGTCTAGTCTCTCCGTCCCCACTCTAAGGTTCCCAGTAGACGAACCTACCCCAGACCGGACCCAGCTCGTAGTCCAACGGTCACAAACTGCCCAGGTCGGCCTACACCCGGCCTGGTCCAAACAGTCACAAATAGCTTATAACGGTCTGACCAAAATAGCTTATAACGGCTATTTTTGGTCTTTTGATCAAAATACCCCAAAAACGGTCAGAATAACTAATTTTTAGGGTATTTTAGTAATTTGGCTAGGGGATGCCTCTATAAATAGAGAGAGATTTTATCTATTTTTCTTATTCAAAACTCATCTACTTCTCTCTAATACTCTCTTATACTCTCTTCTTCTCTCTTTCACTCTCTAATTCTCCAATTAAATGGCTTCCTCCTCCGATTATGAAGAGCAAGCTCCAACTCTCGATGTTGAAATGAGTCTTGCTCTTACTACACCTACCGCTACTCCTCTTATCGATGTTAATCCCGAATTTGGTGGTGATGATCCTACATCTAGAGCTACTAAAAGGCCGAGATCCGATGTATGAATTTTTTTTGAGAAGATAGAAGTCACCAAGGATCAACACGATAAATTTCTCACTCAAAAGGTTAAATGTGCATTGTGTGGCCATATTTTCTAAGTTCATCATAAAACTACACCAATTACCTCAAACACCATTTAGAAAACCATAATAGAGCTCAAGCGGCAATGTCTCAAGGAGACATCCGTCAGTCTCTCCTCTCCTAATCATTAAACTCCGGTAGCCTGGATTCTTGGAATTATGACTCAATTAAAGCTAGAAAATGCGTCATCTAGTTTATTGTTCTTAAAAACCTTCTTTTTAAATTAGTATAAGATGATGAATTTGAGGATATGATCAGAGATGGTTTTTAATCCCTCATTTAAAAAAATTTCTCGTCAACCTTGTCAATGTGATATTTTAAAATATTATCACCAGGGAAATAATTTTTTATTTTTAAAATTTAAATTGTAAATTTATTCTAACTTTTAATATTTGGATATCTAGAGCACAAACTGGTTATTTATGTATCACATCATACTGGATTAATGATAGTTGGTAAATATTTAAAAGAGTTATTTTTTTATTATATTTGAAGGTTCATACGCTGGTATTAATATTATAAATTTAATAATAGAAGAACATTCCAAATTAGAAATTTCTAAAAATATTTTCTCTTTCACTAGATAATGTAAGTAATAATAATATAGATGTAGATCATATCAAATAATCTTTGTTATTACCATGTCATGGTGATATTTTTCATATTAGATGCATGTGTCATATTTAAAATTTAATTGTTCATAGTGCATTTAATAAAATTAAACCATAATAAAAAAGATTAGGGTCATAACTTATGCTCATAATGCTTCAGAACAAAGACTTAAAAGATGGAAACAATAATATAAAAGATTTTTTTTTGAATCCCAGGTTAATTCCAAAACATGTTGATCATAGGTGGAATTTTACCTATGCAATAAATATAGCAATAAAGTATAAAAAATTTAAAAACAATTTTATTATTTTCCATGCTTCTAGTTCTAACTCTGGTAGTATGTATGAAATAACTAATAAAGAATGGACAATTATATATAGTGTAAAAGAGAAATTACAAGTTTTTTATGATGCTACTATGTTGTTATTTGCTTGTTATTATCCAGCTATTATTCAGGTTGCGTTAAAAGTTTTAAATATTTAAAATTTTAATTATTTCGAAAATATAAAATTTTTAAATGGAAAGTAAATTTAATAAGTATTTTTGGCTTATTCCTATTATTTTTGGTTTTGGGGTTCTTATCGATCCATGTTTGAAGGATGTTGGCCTTTAAAATTTGTTAAATTCTTTGTATAAAAACATAATAATAGACATTGATGATGGTCAGATTGTTATTGCTCTTGCTCATTATAACACTATTAAATATTATTTTCAAAGATTATATGAGGGGTATGCAGGTAGATATGGTGCAAGTACACATCAACCTACAGCTTTCGCTTCTACGAGTTCAAGACGGGGTAAATGTAAAAGTTATGATAGGCAATTAATGATAGCGAGGCTAATTGGTAGCCGTGGATCTAGATATGGATCATCATCAGGGGAAATTTCTAAAATTGAAGAATATTTATTCGCACATTTAATTGATATTCAAAAAATTGATTTCGATATTTTGTAATGGTGGAGAGTATATGAAAAAATTTTTATATCCTATATTTTTCATCATGGTTCGTAACTTACTAATAGTGCAGATTTCTACAGAAGCTTTGGAATCCACCTTCAGCACCATTAGGATGTTTGATCGACGACCATAGAACAGAACATCGTTAGATCCGCCTACTGTACGGGCGATAATGTGCCTATAAGATTGGTGGAGGTTCGAGAAGAGAACTCAGGTCACCGATTGGATGGCTAGTATTGAAGATAGACTTGATGAGTTGACAATAGGAGATAGAGATAAATAGTAGAATTTAGTCAAAGTACTCATTAATTTATAATTTTTATTTCTTACCTATAATTTTTTGATAATTTATTTTGAAAAGAGTTACAAATGATAGTGATATAGATAAATAGGTTTCAACCTAGTTGTTTGGTGGAAAATTTATAGTAAAAAGAATGAAAGAAAATTAACTTGTATTCTCTCGATCTTAATTACAATTTGGATTCCGATTACAAAAGAGAGGAGAATGATCTGAATTTTTCCCTTTGTTTAATTCTAGGTTCTTCACAATAGCGATGGAGTGCTTCATTCGAATGCTCGCGTCGAATTTGCTCTCCGTTGACGATCCGACCGTCTTATCTCGTGGAAATAATTAACTTGTGTGGCAAGTTTGATGGAGAACTCTTAACGAGTTTAAGAACTCAGAGTGAGTTGAAACTCTGTGAAAAGAGTTGTTTAAACCGAAAATTTGGTTAATAGCCAATTGGACTTGTTTGTTGCTGAAAGATATTCCAAGATCAGATCTTCCTGTTGCTCTGATCCTGTTGCCGACAATCCAAGAAGAATCAGCTGACGCTCTCTCTCTCTGAGAAATTCGATCTATTCTTCACCCACCAATCTCATAAAGCCGAACCCCTTGGTGGTTTGATCTCCCCTAAAAATTCTAGCCCTATAGGACATTGAAGAGAACTTGTTTGAATAAGTTTGAAACTCTAGTCGAGTTAAGAAACTCTTTTGAAAGAGTTCATTTCAGAAAGGATTAATAATCCTTTTAGCCAAGAATGGATGATCAATTGTTGATCAGAATAACTTGCTAAGCAAGTTTTAAAACACTGATCGAGTTAGGAAAACTCTCAAAAGAGTTGATGATAACAAAGCAAGTTCAATCATTTTAAAAGAGTACCTGATCTCTTTCTCTCTTTGGCCGATCTGAAAAAAGCTCGGCCAATCCTCTATAGGTTTGGTAATACCTCTATATCTTCAAATCCAACCAATAGAAACTAAGATCCACCATTCAGAATTAGGAACAATGAGCTTAATAGCTACTCTCCAAGTTTCACGTCGATTGGACTACGAATGAGGGTCCGATCATCATACCGATCACTGCTATGCAAAAGTGACTTTTCTCTGCACTCCTAGAATGATCAGCTTAGGCAAAACCTTCATATCTCCAAATCTAACCGATAGAAAGCAATTTCCACCATTCAGAATTAGGAACCACGAGTGTAGTAGCGTCTCTCCAAATTTCACGTTGATCGGACCACGGATGAGGGTCCGATCATCATGCTGATCACTGCTGTGCAAAAGTGACTTTTCTCTATACTCCTCGAACGACCAGCTTCGGTAAAATCTCCATATCTCAAAATCTAACCGATAGAAAGCAATCTCCACCATTCAGAATTAGGAACGACGAGTGTAATAGCTACCCTCTAAATTTCACATCGATCGGACCACGGATGATGGTCCGATCGTCACGCCGATCACAACTGCGCAAAAGTGACTTTTTCTTCTCCTCTCTTGTTCTCTCTCTCTTATTTTCTTCCAACCCTCTGCCACCAGCCCATATTTTGCTGTAAAACCCCCCTATTTATAGGGGTTTAAGGAGTATAACTACCCCCTTAATTATCTCCATAATGGGGGCTTAATTGCCCCATTAAGTGGAGGATCGTTTCAAGAATTTAAAATGGTCAAACACGACCTTCGCGTTGAAGAGATTGTCAATTATAATCTCTTTTTTTTCAAACTTTTGTGAGGATTGTCAGATTATAATCCTTACATTTAGCTATTGATAATATGAGAATCGTCAATTTGTAACTTCCGATGTTGATTGTGAAGGCTATTGAATTAGATTTTTTATCAGTTATTGTGAAGGTCGTCAGATTATAACCTTTATCGATCTACGTGAAAGTTTTTAAATTGTAGCCTTCTGAAAGTTGTCAAATTATAACTTTCATCATCGGTGTTTGATGAGGATTAGCTATCTGTTGTGATTTTTAGACAACCTACACTAGTTGGGATGTATTTATCTATTATAACCTGATAAATTTTAAGAAAATTTTATAATTGTTAGTGATTTAATAATAAAAAAATATTTTTTTATATTTTAATTTCTATGATATTTGTATTTGTAGACTGTATAATTAAAAGTGATTAACAATATGATTGATTTTTTATCAAAATTTTACATATTTTATTTTTAATTACTCTTGAAATTTTTAGGGAAATTTTAATTTTAAAGGAAAAAAGAAAATGAAGCGGGACGGCCCGGTGCCTAGCCCTCTTGGGCCTAGGCCCAGACCCGGGTCCGGTTGGTACCCCGTTTTGCCCCGCCCGGACATGTTTTTTCAGACCGGGCCAGTTGGACACGCCCATATTAATATGCTAAAATACACCCCCTTGGTTAAAATCAGGTTAAAATGAAGGAATTTCTGTTTATTTTAACTATTTCGGTGGTTTGCCAATCATACCACTCCACACAAACCCAAAACCGTTAACCACTTTAACTTATCCGTTAAGTTCCGTAAATGCATTAAATAAAGTCCTAACTCGAACTCATTTTCCATGTCATCTTCTCTAATGTCTTCCCTGAACAATTCTCTTCAGCTCTTATCCCAAATTTGCATTGGATAGATCCACGTTTGGGAGGTCGCTGGAGAAGATAAAGTGAAAAATGAGTTTGGGTTTGCATTTTATTGAAGATATTTGGAGAGCTTAACAGGAATACTTTGAAGAAAATGAAGTGAAAAATGTGTTTAGGTTTCGATTCTATTAAGCAGATTAGGAGAGTTTAATGAGTATAAGTTAAACTAGTTAATAGGTTTGGATTTGTGTGGGAGGGGTATGACCGGCAAATCACCAAAAAATTAAATTAAATAAAATATTTATCTCATTTTAACTAGACTTTTACTAGAGGAATTATTTCAACATGCTAGTAGATTTGGGGACTTAAGATTAATTTCAAAGATATGGAGGACTAATACAAAATATTAAAGATTTATAGGGCTGAGATTAATTTCAAAGATTTAGGGGGCTAATATCAAAATATTGAAAATTAATTGAGCTCAATTCCAAGTATTTGGGGGGCTAATATCGAAATTACCCTTTTCATTTCCACCTTTTTGGTCCGCCAACCTACCCCCCACCCCCCTTCCTTTTTCAGAATGCATTATGTTGGGCTCAAATGATTTTGGGCCTGATTTGGGAACGTTGGGCTGGATGTAGACTGAATGTTTGTTTTCAAGCCGGGGTAGCTAGGCCGACTATTTTTATTATGAAGACGCTAATTATTTCTTGATCAAGTACCGAAAATATTTAAAAACGTGGATTTTTTTAAATTAAAAATAGTATATATAGAAAATAATTTCAAACATCTAGTTGTTTGGAACCAACAGTCCCTCCGAACTGTCCCATACTGGTGAGACCTAACTTGCAAAGTGTATTTGTGAAAACCTATTTCCATCTTCGCGCGTTCTTTTTTGTTTATTTGGCTCCCAAAGGGGGGGGGGGGGGGCAATCACGTAGGTTGGGTCCCACAAGTAAGATGAAAAAAGTAACACCTCATGGGTTTTCCTAGAAACCCATTTTAGAGAATTTTTCTTTTTGAAGAAAATCGGTTTCACTTTAATAGTTTTTGCTTGCTTATGTGTCTAAGCTTTAGAATTATGATTATTTATTTTCTTTGATGTTTGTTTGAATAGACTACACTGAATTTAAATTTTCATATTGATGATTGAATTGACAGGGAGCAAATGTAATCCAAAGCTAAGTTGAATTTTTATATTATTTGGACCGATATGAAACCAAGCTTGACTTGAGAAAATATATTATTTCAAAAGTGAAAAATACTTGAAAAACAGCCCTATAAAAGCAAGGCAAATAATTTGCTCCCTTATGTGTCTAAGCTTTAGAATTATGATTATTTGTTTTCTTTGATGTTTATTTGAATAGACTACATTGAATTTAAATTTGGGAAAATTGTTTGGGAGAACCAAATTAAGTTGGGTCATTCATCCTCACCCCAAGCCCAAAAAGCATAACCAAAAAACCCTTATACAGAAAAAGAAATACAACAAGCCCCCAATATGAATACAAATACACTACCCTAAAAAGTATCCCCAAATTACCCTTCCCAATTCACTATACCACCCTTTCTGAGCACTGTTATCAAAACCACCTGTAACAAATTTCGAGACCATCTTCCCTTTCGAAACCCTCTTCTTCCCAAAACCGCCACCAACGACAACGCTTGGGAACCATCTTCGCCGTCTTCGTCGAAGACCGTCGCCGCTCGTCGTATTCTTCGAATCTTCCTCTGAAGACCGCCGCCGCTCGTCGTCGTCGTTTTCGTCTTCGGTGACTCACATTAGAACCGACTTCGTCGACTTCATCTTCATCGTCTTTGTCGAAGACCGCCGCCGCTCGTCATATTCTTCGAAACCCTCTTCCTCTCAAGACCGCAGACGCCCCTCGTCGTCGTCTTTCTCTTTAGCGACTCACCTATGAACCATCTTCGTCGACGCTCGACCGCTGACAAGATCCCCCCCCATCGCAAGCGAGTCACTGGAGTCCCTCTGCCAAACCGAACAGTGACACTTCGCATGACCAAAAAGGCTTGAGTGACTTCCTCCGCGCTGCTAATCCCAGATGATTCGCGTAGCGCGATCGAAGACTGTGATCTGGCTCCGTCTTTGTCCTATCGTTCACCGCGATGAAGAACTTCGTAATCGTTAACGGATGCTGCTTCCTTGGATGACATTTTTACGGCGAAAACCCTAACCAATATTGAAATCTAACGAGTTTTTTGAGTTTGAGAATTTTGATGGCTCCTCAGCGGTAGAAGAGAGAGGGTACTTGAGTAGGGAGAGGGCATGGTTACCAAGTTCAATCAAATCAAAGGGTGAATTTGTAACTTTCGCTGAGCTTTTCTCGTGGTCCGCTACTTTGGGGCATTAACACAAATACGGTGTGTATTTGAGGCTGAATCACATGTGCCAAAATATAAAGGACCAGGTCACATGGGGTTACTACTTTTGGGGCCTCGACACATTTTTTTCTTTCTAATATACTAGTTTTCATGCCCGTGCAAAGTACGAGTTGTTTTATAACTTTACTTTCTTAAACAGTTAAACCTGTAAGCAAATTCATTAATAAAACTAATTACTTAAGAATCTAACTAATTGTAATCAGAAAATAATGATAATTATGTACCAATAATTATTAATCACTGAATATTACTAACAATCAACCCATAAGCTTATTACTATCATTACCAAACATGAATATTACTCATAATCAACTCACAAGCTTATTGCTATTATTACCAAACATCTAAATTTAGACCTTGTTTAAGAAAGACAATCAACTTATACATCCTGGAAGATGATGGCTATGTAAGCTTTTTACTATCATTAACAAACATGAATATTACTCATAATCAACTCACAAGCTTATTGCTATTATTACCAAACATCTAAATTTAGACATTGTTTAAGAAAGACAATCAACTTATACATCCTGGAAGATGATAGCTATGTAAGTTTCTGTGCCATTTTTCAATGATATATACTTCTCGCGAGCTTGTTTGACAAAATACAGACAAGAAGTGGTTGTTTTCAGAATCCCAATGAGAAATTGCGAATATCTTAGAATCAAAAGAATCACCAAAATAGATAATTAGAATCACATATATCATAAAAGCGAACCTGAGATATTATTATATGTACCCGGTTGATGAAGTTTACCATGTGTACATATCCTCAATTTGATAGTCTTAGAATCACATATATCATAAAAGCGAACCTAAGATATTATTATATGTACCCGGTTTATGAAGTTTACCATGTGTACCTATCCTCAATTTGATAGTCTAAAAATTAAACACAATACAAATGCCAAAGAAAAAACCCTAAAATTGCAGTTGCATTTGATAAAAAAAAGAGTAGCTTTTTATTCAAATTCACCTCCACTAGTATTTCTTGAATTGGATAGTGAATAAATCTAGAGAACTTCATGAAACAAAAATGACAACTTTGAATGCAATAAATGTGATAAATAAAGCTCCCTAATACGTAGTGAAGGCAAAGATCAGTTCACTAAACCCTAGGTATACTTCGTATCGAAACTTGAAATTTGCAGTAAAACTTAGTAAGATTATGAATTACTCACATGGTTCTAAGCCAAATCAGGTATCTTCTCCATCTCCTGAATTCCATAAATGATGAACAATTTCACAAATCAACAACAATTTCACAAATCATGAACAATTTCAAACCAATCATTATAGCTTTTTCACAAATCAACAAAAATCTCATTCTTGAACAGACCATAAAGACTCAAACTCACCAAATTCCGTCAATGACTTCAAAATCAACTTTAACGTCCGATTGTGCTTGGCCACTTCCAACATAGAACCCATTAATAACCAAATCAAGAACAAATAAACTAAGTAACTAACTTACACCGAAATCCCTATATCTTCAACATCAACCATGATGAAAATGTGATAAAAAAACAAAATCAACCAAATGAGTACCTGAGGAGTAGTTGAAAGCCGAGATTTGAGGCTGAGCAATGGGATCAGAGTTGCTAGGGTATCAGCTAGATCCAATCAAGGGCGGCAAGGTCCGATCAGTGGTGGCAAAGGTGCAATTGGGGTTTCTTTTCTATTATCGGATTTGAAGATGGAGGTTTCTGAATTGGGATATGTAGAGAAAAGAAGGGATCTCGATAGGAGATGTTGTTTAGAGAGAAAAGTGGTGATTTTAGATAGCAGTTATAAAAAGAATGGCGAGTTTTCTAAAAAACAGAGGAAACCTGGGAGTTACATGTTGGTTTATAGTTGGTTGTTTATTTAGAAGACGTTGGAGTATTTTTTAGTTATTTCGGGAAAAAAGTGGAAATAAAGTTGGTTAAGGACTGAATTTTCTATAAAAAAAATATTTTTTAAAAATAACCCGATTAGTACAAATCAGATTTACTGTTCACATTGTTCTCCTTTAGAGCCTATTTGGATAATGAAAGTATTAAAAATAAAAAGTAGGTTATAGAAGTAACTTTCAAAACTATGAAATAAGAAGTAGTAGAAATAACATTTTTTGTTTGTTTCATATATTTTTAGAAGTAATGGAAGTAGAACTTCTTCCTCTTCATTTATTTCTTTTGTTGGGATAACATTTGGAAATATTACTAGAAAGTAATTAACACATGTCACTTCCACAATTTCAAAGTCACGCCACGCTCTTTAATTTGATCTAGCACGTTACAATCAGCTTCATGCTGCTATGACCCCTCGCCACTTGAGAGCAAGAAGAATCCTTCAACCACATAACTTCAAAATAATTGTTTACCTCTCGCCTACGATAAGACCCCGGATGATCATAAATTCCTATGAGTCTCCAATTTCCCTCCTCCCTCGCTCCATTGATCGTAACATCAACGTGGTATTTAGACAAAGAATTAATAGACAAACTGTTCTCTTCATCCCAAAGAAAAGCTGTTCGACAACCATCACAAATTACTACCAAATAATTGTTAAAATTAAGAGAAATTTTATTAATGAAAAGTTGTTAGAAGTAACTAATAAAGGAAATATTAACAAAAAACTATTTATTTCCTAATTAATATGCATTTCAACTACTTCCGAGCTACTTCTGAGTATTGAGAATTTAAAAAAATATTTTAAAAGTAAGGATGACATATATGCGCCACCACATAAGCATTTAAGGAAGTATTAGAAGTAAATTTTTCAGAAAATCAAACATATTTTTTTGTTTGGAAGTAACAGAAGTAGCATCTACTTCTTTTACTTCAGCCACTTCATAATTACTTCGGTGCAAACAAACATGCCCTTAGTTAAAAAAAAGTAGTAGATAGTAGTAAAAAAAATAGTTTAATGGATTCTGGTTTTAATTGGTAGATTAATCCATTTATTAAAGTAATAAAATTAAAATGAAATAAAATTCATCAAAACCAGCTAATGGTTACCTGTCAAGCGTCAAAGTAGGTGCAGATTTTGGCCCACAAAGTTTTAAGTCTCCGTAGCGTTCCAATTAAAGTCACGATATTTGCACGTGCAATTAAAGTTGGTAACTTTACCACCCCTCCACCTTCGCTCCCCCTCTTTCTCTCTCCAGCATCATTTCTAGGGTTTCAATCTCTCTCCGCTTAATTCCTCCCCAAAAAAATAATTTAAAAAATAAGACAACTCCATTAATTTTTCTCTCAAAAGTTCTCGATCGAGGACACCTTGATGAAGCTAACAGTGAAGACTTTGAAGGGGACGCACTTCGAAATCAAAGTGCAGCCCAATGATACGGTATATCATTCAATCGATCTCTTTTGATTTTTTTTAATAATTTGAGTTAGTTTCTCGTACTGTTCGATTGGGATTTCGTCTGAAAAGATAACGAGCATTTGATTGAATCTTTTCACGTTTTTTATTTATGTATTTTCCGTGTAAATTGGTGCAAGATTCGTAGAATGGAAATTTTATGAAAGATTGTTCCACTTTTTGGGGTAAAAATTGCAGTTAGAAGGTATCTTTCATGTTATCGAGAGTTTAAAAGACGTTCAGTTTTCTGATACTCTTTTACCCCAACAAGAATGCAGCATTGCTGAACACATTTAATATTTGACTTGGGTATAATTATCAGTTGAATTTGAAAATGTAGTGGCATTAGTCGAACCCAATTTATTATTTCTTTTGGTTGCATTCTGCTTGTTTAAAGCTGCGGTGAACATATATCTCATTTGTTCGCTGAGAAAAAGTTGATAGTAATTGACTGATAATTTGTACTTATATTTAAATAGTTAAACATAATTTATAAATCCAGGCTAGAGTTTTTGGTTTGGGCTTCCCTAATTTGTACTGGAAAACCACAACTTTGTAACTACATTATCTGAAATTGAAGGATGAAGTTGTTATCAGCAATGAGCCTCCACAGAGATTTGATCCTACCCATTGGAATTCTGTACATATCACAATGGAAACTGGAAAGTTTGAAAAAGTTGGGTTTTTTTTGGGAGATTGAGTGCAGGTACTACTTAATTACTTTCCACGTACAGAGAATATAAAACATCGTTTGATTCTATGAGAATTTTTACGAAAGCATCTCATTTGATTCTCTTTCACGGCTTTTCTATTCCCAGAATATATCCTATTTCTTGGCCTATTTATTCATGATTTAATAAAAAATAAAGATGTGACATCCATACTCGAGTCCTTGATTTATGCTCCTCAGTCCATTGTGATTGCATGGTAGATGAAAGTTGGAAGCTAAGGTTGTGGTGTAGTTGAATCTGTAGAATTATTGGTCAATGGTCAGTGAA
>NC_033798.1:128559260-128626067 GCF_001876935.1 Asparagus officinalis | reverse complement strand
TCTATGTAAAATTGTGTGCAGTTGGCTAGCTAATTTCTTTAATATTGAGTGTTTAAAGTGTAAGTTTTGTGTGTAATTCTTATGGAGGAGATCCAAACGGATGATAAGGATCACCCTTTGGGTGGTGCATCTGATGCTTGTCTGCATGGATGCACAGGAAACACTCATCGAGTTAGTCCTCTTTGATTTTTGATCTTGGTGAAAGAATTTCTTTCTGCGGCTATCGTTGGTTGTAATTTATCATTTGATGATTCTGAATTCTGTATTTAAACTGTATACACCAACAATGTTTGTCTGGTAAGAAGCTCCATGGCCTACTTATTCTCTGGTTCGTAACTTGCTGATAATATTCATCCTGCAGATTATGGCTGTGAAGAAAAATATTGAGGAAGTACAAGGGAAAGATAGCTACCCATGGGGCCAACAATTATTGATCCATAATGGGAAGGTTTTAAAGGATGAGAGCACATTGGAGGAGAACAAAATCAGTGAAGATGGTTTTCTTGTTGTTATGCTTAGTAAGGTATATTTTCCATTGTAAGGTAGAATTTTTTTTTAATTTAGTAAAAGGCTCTTCAATCTCTTCAGACCAAATTTATAATTATTAGCTCAAGTGGTGTTGGTTTGTGCATTGTTTGATTATCTTCTTTCTAGTTTAAGTTATGGTTCATTGGTTCAACTTGCAACCAAATACATGGCTTTTTATTGCTGTTCAATCCAGGATGTCCTTTTCATGTGGATTTTTTCATGGTAGTTCATGCGGATTTTGGTTTCAATACTTTTCTTTCTTATTTACTTGCTTTTCTGACTGCAATCATGTTATCACTTCAGAGCAAAGCTCCAGGTACTGGCGGGTCTTCTTCGGCTCAGGTATTCTTGCGCTCTTTTGAATCAAAGTTTCTCTTTAAGGTGGTCATGCTGCATTAACTATTTCCTATGTTGATAGCCTTCGGCGACTGCTGTGACCCCTTCTCAGCCTCCTATTCAGACGTCTACTCAGGCTTGCCCACAGACTCAGTGAGTTGCATTCTTGTTTTTCTTGCTTATTTTCCTTGTACTTGTGTTAATTTTTTATTGTTTGGATTTCGCTGATTGAATCAGGCCTCCAACAAATCCTGCGACTACATCTGAGAGAGCAACAACAGAGTATGTATTATTTTTGTTCAAAAATCACAAGCATTTGCTTGACTAATTCTACTGTAATATTCACTGAAAATTATGAAACCTTGGCTTGACATCCTCTATTTCTTCTGGTGAGTGTCTAAGAATACTTTAATCTTGGCGTAAAATGTGTAATATTCACTGAAGATGCTGACACCTATTTAACATTGAATATTAGGGCTTACAACCCAATTGTTGACTGACTGTTTTAGGTATTTTCTCAGTAAGAGTACCAAGTTTTAAATACTTCCCTAATTGCTGTAGATGCAGCTTCTTATTACGGAAAGTTTGCATTATAGGGATCTCATGTGGAGCTTCTTGATTTCTGTGACTTTACATCAGGCCTTGATCGTCAGTGAGGCCTGGCTTTCTGAGGCCTAGCTCACTTGTCAGGAACTTATGCTGTTGGTTTGGATTAAGGAAGTTGATGGGTTTAAGACCAAACTAGTAGAGGGACAATATATACTACGGCATAAATGATATACTGCGCCATGATACCGAGGAAATTGATGTCAAGTTGGGCCAATTGCGCAATACACACACACACACACACACACACACAAGGAATAAACTCCTAAAATAGTAACCTGAGGAACCTATTTTGAAAAACAGATATTATACCCTTTCCAGCTCGAGGGGGAAATAAAAAAAGAAAAAAAAGATACAAGTTTGAACTTTTGGAATAGTAACTGGATAAACTTTTTAAGAGTAATTATACAGTTTAAGGTATATATGAACAATTTAAGATTTTGGAAGAACTACGATCAAATTTAGGAAGATTTATTTATGAGGCTTTCTCCAGAGATAGAACTTAGAAGAATGTGCTTCTGAAGAAGTGACCAGGGGGAATGTACTTTGAAGTAAAATGATTTAGTCAACCTACATGCATTATTAATATTTGGCAAGGTTTTAAATGTCGGATATCGGGTTCATGTCGGATGACTAAAATCCATGTCGGATAGCGAAAATCGGGGATATATCGGGGGACATTGACTAAATATCGGATTGTCATATCGGGTAGTGCGCATATGTATAATATCATGTCCTAAATGTAATCTAAGCATTCATAAATTTAATATAAGCATACTTTATAAATTCTATAGACTAAACATATAAAAAAGTAAATAATATATGGATTTAGGTTCATAAATTCTTTCTATCGGGTTCATAAGAAATCCTTAAACATGAGAACGGATCAAACGAGTTTGAGTATTTATCACTAAACCCAAACTCGATAACAAAAAACAGATCTTAAAAAAAGTATCATATCGGTCGATTTTTCAAAGCTAAAAAATAGGCCGATATGCCCGATATGACCCAGATATTTTCGATTTGGTCCTGAAAACCGACATACGAGTTGAAAACGTCCATATCGTGTCGGTCAAGCCCTCAAACCGATATGTCGGCCGACATGTCGGACATGTCGGGTGACATTTAAAACCTTGATATTTGGAGATTAATATCAAGTCTTCTTGCAAAGTCGTGTGTGTGTGTGTGTGTTTTGTTATCTTGATTCGTTTAAATTTGTGGAGCTGTATCAGCAGCACTTAGTGTTGATGGATGCAAGGCTCATAATCTAATTATCAAGTTATCAATATTTTTATTTCATTCATTGATGAGACCATCCTCCCTACTTTTCGTACATGATACAACCAACTGATGTCGTATCATGTACAACGGGTCCCATTTGTAAGTCCAATCGACTGGTTGTTAAAGGAGAATTAATGCCTTCATCTGTTAATTGCAGAGCACCTTCTGATGCATATGATCAAGCTGCGTCTAATCTAGCTGCAGGCAGTAATCTTGACCAGATTATTAATCAGTTGATGGATATGGGCAGTGGCAACTGGGACAAGGACACTGTCTCGCGTGCACTTCGTGCTGCTTATAACAATCCAGAGCGTGCTGTAGAATATCTATATTCTGTATGCAATGTGTTTTACAAATTTCATAGTTGCTACATCTTATATGGAAACTAATCTGTATAGCTGATATTTTCCTCTCTAATGTCAGGGCATACCACCAGCAGCAGAAGTTGCTGTCCCAGTAGCTGCAAACACAAATGAAGCTGCTGCAACAGGGTCATCCCCTCAACCTGGTTTGCCAAATTCCTCACCTTTAAATATGTTTCCGCAGGTAAAATAGTATGTTGTTATCATTATTGGATGTCCATTTCTTTTTACTGTGCAGCATTTAAATTGACGTTATCAAATATTGTTGACAGGGGGCTGCCAGTCTAGGTGCGGGTAATGACGGATCTCTCGACTTCCTGAGAAACAACCCACAGGTGTGTCATATCCTCGACGTGAATCTTCTGATTTATATTATGACATCTGTTTCGTATGTTGTGTCTATTATAGATACTTTATAGTTTATGGTTAGGTAATTTTTTCTAAAAAGACGAGACATTTCTGAGTATTTCTCTTTGATATTGTATAATTTGTAGACATGGACAAGAGTGTTGTTCTCCAACATGGACAGAGAGTTTTGGACACAACAACTGCCTCAAATCAGCTTCTGTCAGGAGCTTATTCTAATATTATGATGATGGCTAATTTTATGCTCCTGGTGATGGCTAATTTAATAAATAAAACTGTCAGGAGACAACATTTTTCACTATAAACATTTTGACGATTTACATATTTGCAAGCGTCGGACGTGGATGGAAATAGGCGTCATGTCTGGGAGTGTGAGACAACTATTTTAGTTGGGCGAAGTGACATATCACAGGATATTTTAATTATCACTAAATCACTAGTTGATGACTTGCAGCAGTGCCTCAGGTTGGTGGATTGTGCTAACTGGTGGAAGGAAATAGTTCAAAGATCCTCCATTAGCATTTCCTTAAAGCAATCTAAGGGCAGTACTATCCTGCAGTTTGTTTGTGAACCCTATGTAATATTAGGTTTTAACTGTTTGAAGAAAATTATCCGAACTAATTGGCTCAAAAGAATTTACTAGTACTTAATTTAGCCATCATCAGTAGTTTGTTTTTTGGACTATTTGAACAGTCTTTTAAATATCCTACCATTACTATATTAGATTAGATTAGACAGGCTGAAAGTGTTTCGTTCTTTTATGATTATAATAATTTATTTATCAAAAGAATAGTGATACTTTTGTTTGCTTGATACACATTGAGGATTTTTTGTGAAACCTTGACCGTCTATAACCTATGTATCCTATGATACCTGATATATTCTCCATTTTTATATGTAGGTGGGTCATGGCTGAACAGCATGCACGAGAATAGTTTCTCCTTTCTTTGCTTTTAGATAGTTAATTCAATCGTTTCATATCAGTGTGGGACCTGCGTCTAGAGTATATTGGTTCTATACAAGCATTGTCTTAACTCTTTCTTTTCCTTGCATTTGCTTTTCACTTCCTGGTAGTTTACTAATGCAGCTATAACATATTCATAGAATAAGGGCAGCCTGTACCGACTAAAATACATGTCACAAGTGAGAATCACCTTTTAAGTATTGGATAAAATTCAATGACAAATGGGTAACAAGTCAAGTTATTTCCTGTTAACTTGGAAAATCTTTAAATTTTCTTGTATGCCAAACTGGGACTTGTCCGAGCACAAGCCTATCTCAAACATGCACATAGCCATATTGATTCAAACTTAATGCTTATCCACTTATTAATAGTCATAGTAAGAATCTTTCTCAGGTTGAAGAAGCACCTGAAAATTGATGTCTCATTGTCTTACTTTTCAGTTCCAAATGTTGAGAGCAATGGTCCAAGCTAATCCCCAAATTCTACAGGTTTGTATTTTCTTATTCCTAGAACTTTATATTTTTGTTGGGGTTTGGAGATTTCAAATTTCATTGCCTTCTTTCCCGCATTTATTTCAGCCCATGCTTCAAGAACTAAGCAAACAAAACCCGCAGCTGCTTAGAATGATTCAGGAGCATCATGCTGAGTTTCTTCAGTTAATAAATGAGCCTGTAGAAGGCGCTGAAGGGTGAGTTTTAAGTTGCTTTCCTCTGCAGCACAAAAACATTGCTTATTATACTAAGTAATTTTTATCTGTTTCTTCTGACCAATTGATTACTTTTTGTTGTTTCATGGACGACAAGCATTTGTTGTAGATTGCAGAATTGATTTGTCAGATTTTTATAGGTTGAGATACCTTCTTTTTTATAGTTACTTAGGAATTTGAACTGAGTAAAGCTTAAACATTTATGGATCTGTTATTTGAGAGCAGCACCCACAATTAAATTACTAGATATCTAAAGTTTCTAATGCTTAGAGAAAATTATGCAGATCCATTATTTGTAGATTAAGAAAATTAGTCTCTCTGAAGTTACATTCCCTTGTTGCCATTCACTCAGTTCAAAGTTAGACATGACGTCATGGTTGCATGTTCGCTGTCGTGGAGTTTTTTGTGGAGCGTAAGGCTCCGTGAAACCCATGACAAAATTCTTTTAAGTTTTAGGTGACTAGGTCCAACACTCGATGTTGGTGTTAGAGTGCTTACCGAGGAAAATTTTGTACTTGATAGGAGTTTGCTGTAAACCTGAGAAGGTCAAGGTGTCGGGGAGAAAAAAATACCTTAATTTGTCATGTGCCCTAAGCCCATGCAAGGGAGGAGTAAGCCCAAGGTTCTAGTTATTGAAGGCAAAAGTCTTTTGGGGCAAAAAGGAAAAAAGGGTGATGGATCTGCTATAGATGACACTTCAAAACCAAGGATGAATAAACCTAGAGAGTAAAACATATACATTCACAAACAATCATGATTTCCATCTCCATTTGATTGTTTTCTCTAAGGGCCTCACTGCATATGGAGGGAAAAAGTAAGAGTTGAGTTTGTATTGGAGAGCATGTTATCTCCTACCTCTTGGAGTAAGCAAGAAGAAAGCGTCTGGGCATATGTGCATGCAATATCCTAATCAACATTTTAGCACATAGTCTAAGTTTCTTTCGCATATAATTTTTTAATGTTGTTGTTATTATTACTATTATTATTATTACTACTATTACTATTATTATTTTAACGAGCCCATATATATTGATAAATAGACAAAATACGTTAACACTCCTCTCTAATTACGAGAAAGGGCGGCAAAAAGCGAGACGAACCTCACTTGTACAAAAATCAAACTATGAGCTGGAACTACAAAAGCTCCTGAAAGGAATAAACAAGTAAAACTCCCACTAGCAGCGTCGGCAATATGCGAATCCCATTTGGCCACGCCACAGCAAATGTTGAATGGGCCTGGGAAGATCCGATATAGTCAGGAAGTAATGGATGTGTGGTAGAGAGTGATCGAGCTTCAAAAGGGCATCAACCACCTGATTGGCTTCTCTGACACAGTGGTGCACAGGAATGTCGCGAAGATGTCGATGCATGGCTTGCCAAGGGCAGAGGAGCTTCTAGTGTGGGCACGAATGACCGATGCTTTTGGCTAGGCTCATGGAGTCGGTTTAGGCTATTGTGGGATGGATGTTCATCTCATCAATGAGTTCAGCTCCCATTGCAAGGGCTTGCATTTCTCCTTGAAAACTGGTATCAGAACCCCTAGATCCTGCATAGGCATATAGGAGCTGACCCTTACGATCTCGAAACACACTGTTGCAATCTAATTGCCACGGCTAGAACCATTAATGTTAAGTGCAAAAGTATTCACCGTAGGGGGGAGGGGGGTTCGGGAGCATAGGGTAACTCGATTGGCCTTGGGGGTCCTAGGGGTGATGCCAATAGTCTGCAAGGAGTCAATCCCATACTTGGAAGAGTAAATCATTGGTTTGACAAGTTGATCTATGTGTTGAAGTGTATCAATGATCACCCATCTAGAAATGCATATGATCTTTATTCATGTCACCGTAGATGGTGTTATTTCTATAGCTTCATATTTGCATGCAAATTGCAATACAAGCTAGCGTCCCCATGATTGAGAAATAGGACTTCCTTTTACAAGTCTGAAACCACCATTTGATTCTAGTAGTGATGGATTGTACTGGAAAGTAAGGAACCGCTAACAGATTGCTGAAATAAGACCGTAGGGACTGGGCAAGCTCTCGATGCACAAAAAGATGGTCCAGCAACTCAGCGTGATGAGTAGAGCAGCATACACACTTGGAAACTATGGAAATACCACTTTGTTGTGCACGTTTGTCAACTGGCAGGATGTTATAAAAAATTCGTCAGCATATAATCTTTGCCGACGTGGGTATGGGAGTAGCACAAATATCATCAAGTGTGTGCACAATTGGATGGTGGTCACGAATAGAGTTCCATGTAGACTTAGTAGAGAATATACATGTATTTTCAGGAGCCCATTGCTGTAAGTCATCATCCCCCGTGAGCCTAGGTGCATGGTCATACAGTGCTTTAACCACATCAGGGCCGAGAGTAGGGATCAAGCTGTCAAACATCCAAACATCATTATGATTGAGGTCCCTGAGTTTCAAGTGGATATCCTCATTGGGAGTGAGAAGATCAAAAAGAAACTCAGGATGCCATCGATCATATCAGAAAAAATTACCCGTACAAATGGACCAAGCACAACGGGCAGCGAATTCCTGTTTCATGGCTAGAATGCTTTTCCATTCAATGTAGCATCTCTGCGAACCAGTCCATTAGGATGGATGGGGCTGAATTTTGTCATGCATGAAGTTAGCTCATATAGAGGATTTCATGCATAGTTGCCAGCATTGCTTAAGGAGAAAAGCTTTATTCATATTCGATAATTGTCGAATCCGAGACCTCCTTACTAAGGCGAAGGCACAAGATTTGCGCCATTGAAGCTAGTGCCTCTTTTTACCAAAGTCAGAGTTACCCCAAAAGAAGTTAGCAAATAGAGCTTCAATCATAGAAAAAATTGTATTGGGAACAACTATGGAGGAGAGTTGATGGATAGGCATACTACTCAACACATGTTTGATGAGAATAAGTCGTCCCGCACAACTTAATAATTTGCAATGCCATCCTTGGAGGCGCTCCTTGATTCTGTCCATGAGAGGGAGAAAAGAGGCAACTTTTCTTTGTGAGGGCCAATTGGGAACCCAAGTAGGTCATTGGAAATTTTTCCCTTGAGAATTTAAGAGTCCTTTCAACAACTCTGATGCGAGAGAGGGGAGCTTTGGCCTGAATGTAGTAGCGGCGCTTGGTCAAATTAAGTTTCTGACCCAAAGCTTGTGTGTATTTATCAAGAGTGTAGATGATTCATATAAGGGTCTTACGGGTTGCATTAGTGAAAATAATGAGATCATCCGCAAAGAGGAGATGGGAAGGACATTAGGCTATTGTTGTGGAGAAAAGAGCGTCTAGAGCAGTGAGATGGTTGAAGCCCAATGATAGGATTTCCTCAACAATAATGAAGAGGCTAGGGGATAGGGGATCTCCTTGACGAAGGCCCCGAGAACTTTATAAACTCCCTGGAAAACAACTGAGTAATGACAATTGCATATGTAGGCTTTAATGAGATCAATCCATTCCTCAGAGAAACCCGAAACGAGCCAATACCTTCGATAGAAAGTCTCATTCAAGTTGGTCATAGACTTTGTGCGTGTCAAGGTTGAGAATGATGTTGGGACGTTTTGCCTTTTAATCTAATTCCCTACATATTTCTTGGGCTAACCCAATATTGTTAGAGACGTTGCGGCCTTTCACAAAAGCTCCTTGTTTAGGAGAGATAATGGATGGGAGAATGAGGGCCAGTCTTTATCATATGCTGTGCCAATTGCCATTCTTTATCCTTCATCATTCTGATCTCATTTATTACCATTTATTTTTGTTTATCCTCTCTACGATTTTTCAGGGATCTCTTTGATCAGCCTGATCAGGAGATGCCTCACACAGTCAGGGTGACACCTGAAGACCAGGCTGCTATTGCACGAGTGAGTTTTTCGTCCACCTTTCAATCTCTTTGGCTTGAGTGCTTTCTTTTCCCATGAACTCATAATAATATGAATTGTTTTCAGCTTGAGGCAATGGGATTTGATCGTGCACAGGTCATTGAAGCATTCCTAGCATGTGACAGGAATGAAGAATTGGCGGCTAACTATTTATTGGAACCCTCGGGTGATGATGAAGTTTGAATGGTATGTTCTATACCCTCATTCAGGAAAATATATGCTTAATGTCGTGGGTTTATTTTTAGTATTTACAGCAGTTTTAATTGTCAGTCATTTACTGCTTTTATTCTGACTCGATTGCGGGAATCCTCTTTTTGGTCTATCAAAGGTTAAGATGTAGTGAAATTTTAAGCTCGTGCTTTCTTGCAATTATATTTATTATCTCATGTCTTCACCTCTTATTGACTGTTACGAAATATTTAGCCCCCTTCAATTGTTTGGATCACTTGATTATAACATTTTCCTCTTCATATCCCCCCTCCCCCCCACCCCCCACCCCTCCCCCAAAAAAAAAACACCAAAAAAGAAAAAGAAAAACAACCATGTAAACAATTTCTTCCACTATATTCTGTATTTAGTTCTAAAGTTTCATTATTTTGAGTCTCCATATGATTCTGAGCCAAAAAATCTGGGTGGTGTACTGCTTATATTAAGATTGTTTTCTCTCTTTCTTACTGTTGAAATTGTCGACATTTTAGTTTGCAGCGGATTGCTTGATGGCTTCAGAGAAAAGGAACACGAAGTCACAATTATGAAGACTTTGCCGACTTCTCATAGCTGTGAGGGCAAAAAAAAGCAACATTTACTGTTACTCATGATTGAGCAAGAGGGGATTAGATTGTTTGATTCTTGTCTACTTTCAAAGAGGGGGAAAAACGATTTCTAGAGGGCACACCAGCGTGATTGATAGATGCTGCTAACCACAACAGATTCTCTCAGGAACTGAGAAGTTGTAATTCTAGATGCTAAGTTTGAGCCTGCGAGACTTCGCTGTTAGTTTTTCTTTATCTTCACCTTGTTGCTTTTGTTCATGGCTTATTCAACAGGCATCGATGGGATTAATGTATGTTTTTAAACGTATGTGGTTGTCTTATTGATAATTCTGAGGTAATCTAGGAACTTCCTTTCGATAGGAATTCTATGTAGTTCTCTTTACGTTTGAGAGTTGTTATAGCAGTGTACTTGTGGAAATGCTTTCCTACACGCTGACGACGAGCCTGATGCCCGAGAGCAGTGAACTGATAGCTTCCGTTGTTGGAGAACCTATGACTTGACGTTGCCAATTTAGCTTTATTTATAGTAAAGTATCCTGACTAATTGTTCATAGACTTCTTCATCTGCATATGTAGTCCACTGCAGATGCAAGAAACGCGGTTTATCAGCGTTGTTTCATCTCCGTAAACATAATGCCGACGTGTTGTATAACCCTATTGATTGGATTACTTGCATCGAATATTAGTATCTTTCAAAATTCGCGTGCTCTTGAATTGCCTAGTTACATGCACTCGGATACTGATGTTCTCTTACAAAATTCCTGCGATTAGCAAATATTTGAAGATGGTCCGAGCATCTTGGTTGAATTCTTTGAAAATTTTTGGGTGTATACCCTACGTGTACGTAGCCATCTTTCTCTACTTTGAAAATTCTGCCCTTTTCGAAGGACTTCTGTTTTTAGGATGTTGTCTCTCGTTAGTCTGCTTGGTTTATGCATCAGGATGCTAAAATGTTGCGGACTCTTGTAATATTTCACAAAAACAAGCCTGTGGGCATTATTTATTTGTTTAATTCATTACGATCATCTTTTGTATAAAATCTCGCTTAGTAACAGGACTCCATAAGTGAAAAAAAGAGAACGAAGTTCGAGCGACTGTACATAACGAGAGGCTAAGGGGTTGTTTGGTTGGCCGAGAAACTTGAAAAAAAAAAAATCAAAACACACAACACGCCCATATGAAGGTGTTTGATTTTCTTTTCTTGTGTTTGATTGAGAGAGAAAAAAGAAATGTTGTGCACGTAGGACCCACCAACTATTAAGATAATAGTGTCACGAGTCCCAAATTTAAGAAAACTCATTTTGTTCTAAAAAAAAAGTCATGAAATAAATTTAAAAACATGAAAATGGCTCTCACAACATATTTCCACGTGACTAATCTCCCAAACTTAGTTTTCTAAAAAATGAACTAGACTTCCCCTAAATTTCTGAATATACGGTTGAGAGTGCTAATGATACGGATGCCGCTCTCGTTCTCTTTCCTAATTTGGTAAACGCTGGCAAATTTCTTTCGTCGTCCAAAGACCAGTCAAACGCGTACGTACAGCAAATTTCCTTCCTCAAATATCGGCGGCTTTCCCCTCTCTCTCTCTCTCTCTCAAGAGTCGCCGTTGATAATAATTTTTTTTTTTTAGTTTTCTTGGTCATCGGATCTCTTTACCACCGCTCTGGGATCGATCCTCGCCCGCGGTGTGTATCTCTTCCTGATCTCGATCTCCCTCTTCTTTCTTTCTTTCTTTCTTTCTTTTTTCCTGTGTCTACTTTTAATGATCGCTGATGATAAAAAAGATGGATCGAGAATTAAAATTGAATTTTGTCCGAAGACGTTCATCTAAATCTCCGGGCTTCGCAATTTCCTCAAAATGATTTAATCGTGTATGCGTCCAAGTTTTTTGGGGGTGAAGAGGGCTTTCCTTATAATTCATGTTTTGCTAAATTAACCCATCAAGAAATTCTGTACGCCATGACGACTCCGCAAAAATATTTTGATGGATGCAAATATTGAGGTTTCGCCCTAATGCAAATTATGATGGATGCAAATATTTTGAAAGAATGAAAGAGAAGTTCAATTTTTGATGGATGCAAATATTTTGAAAGAACGAAAGAGAAGTTCAAAGTGACTGAAGAAATTAAGATAATTAATTTCTAACGCAGGGTTTCCGAATTCAAAGAAGCAAAACCGAGTTATGGGTGTAGTAGACTTGCCGCCCTCTTCTTATAAGAGATCCGCGTCGTTCAGAAGGCATCGAGACGAGCAGTTTAGCTGGTCTGCTCTCCTCGAGAGGCACGGCGTCCTGCCGAGGATGCCTGCTCCTTCTGCTTGTCCTCCTGCACCATCTATCTCTACTTCGCCATCACTTTGACGGCCGATTCATGTTCAGCATTGTCAGGTGCAGAGAAGGCGCTTTGTGAGGCAACATCTTCCTCGCTGCGCAAGGGAAAGCTGCGGTTGCTCTGACCGCGGCTCGAAGGACGTTTTGACGACTCCTATCCATACTTGAACCTGGGCTTTTCGTACGCGAGTAAGTAAACGAGCGTCTAACTTGTCATGTAGGAACTATTCGGTTTGTTACATTTTTTTTTCTTTATTGTTTGTTACATTTTTGATGGAACTTGTCATATAGTTTTATTCTCAAGCTTGATTGAATGCTGCGTATTCAGATTTATATTTTGTTATGCCTGAAATCAGGTAAAACTTCAATTTGTTCACAACTATGGTAGCATTCGAGTGTCGCCTTACTGCTCTGACTTTTTCCCCCTTCATATTGCATGCATAAACCCCTAACAATAAACATTTATGTCCAATGTAATCATGCTCGCTTAGTTGTTCCCTATTGAACGACGACTACATTCCTGTTTTATGAATTGATTAAAAAAAAAAAATCTCGTATCATTACTTTCACCAAATTGATGAGAAAACTACGACTTTGTGGATGGCCAACCTTTTCTTTTCAAATTGATTATCTAGCGCTAGCAGTCGAGGATCCATTTTTGGTTTCAGCCTGCATCAATATTAAGGAGCAATGCAGTTGTAGGAATCAAATCTGCCGAGAACCAGCTTTCAGCCTTTGCTACTGTTAATTCTTATAGAATTATACATAACAGGTTACAACAATTTCTGTCGTCGTGATCTTTCCAAAGTGAGCTAATACAGAACAAAACGAGATAATCCTTTGTGCTCAGAGGTTGAACGTAGAAGGATGGAGAATTCTACAAGATAATCGTTTGTGTTACAGAGGTGGAACAATGAAGGATGGAGAATTCTACACTGAACAGCAGAGCTTTGAATCAATGGAAGCCAAACAAATGCAGAAAGCTTGATAACCCGTCAAAGGATATCTGCAAATATTAAGAAAAGCAAAGTTATTCTTCTTATTCTATTTATTCTATGCATTTCTCATAAAATACCCAGAGGATAATTATATTTACCTATAATCCATCACATACTTTGACTTCCCAATCTTCCCAAACTGCAGAAGTGTTTGTTTACCTTTCTCCTATGGAACAACATTAGCAGTGAGTACTTGGATTACAAATCAACACAAAAAATACTGTGCTTATGCTTGTCGCATATGGACATTAACTTACTGAAGTTAGTTTATCAATTTATGAGTATTCTGTTATATGATAATACAGTTTTATTAATTATTCATCTTCTGGTATTTCTATAGGAATCTCAGGGTAACTAAATCAGTTGTTAAAAGCCTGAGACCGACAGCCCATAAGAATTTTCAGATCACAATACTTCCAGAGATCTCGTCAGTTGCATATTAAATCTGTTTTAAGAATAATATGTACTAATTTTGACCATTGACTAATGGCTAAATCACACTGAAGTTAGAAGTTAGAGAAGAAACTTTTCACAAGTTTATAGAAGTGGTCATCTTATAATGAAGCTTCTGCAGCTCTATTCTAAGAACACAAATCATAAATAAAAGGAAATCGATTAATACTCAGTGTCAAAATTTATGTGACTTCTATTAGAATGTTTAGATAGAGGACTTCGATAAAAAGTTGCATCTGCTTGGTGATTAGAAGAAAGATTACCTCCATCGTTAGCTGGAAATTCTTCACCGATGTCTGAATCTTGGGCATTGTCTTTCCTGCCCTCTCTCTGAAATCTAGCTCGTTGTGCTTTGAAGCCTACAGAGCGTAGGAATGATTAATCACAATACCATGGAAACTATAAGACTACCGATGTTTCTCTTTATTCACTAATTTAGTGCTGTAACTTACATAATTGTAGTGTGGTGCCCTTGAGAAGAGTTGATGAGCTTTGTTCCCTTTCTTCTCCCAGTCTTTTGGAAGTCCATTTATGTGGTTGATCTGACAAGTACCCGATTTTTGTTAGAATCCATTTGTTTTAGTCTTTCCCCTTTTTTTCTTCGAAAAAATAGGCAGAAAATTTTGGTTGGTTCCATTTTCACCTGAGTAGTATTTGCATTCTTTAACTGCATAGATTGTTGTTTCGGTATCCATACCTTCATGATTCTGAAACTCCCTGTGAGTGTTGTTACTGTGGGCACAAACCTGCCACATAACACGAAGAGTTCAGGAGTAAAACAACAATAGACTCAACTAACTTATCCGTACCATCTCTATACGACTATTTACACCCAGATATTTATATAAGTGATATGCTGCCGAGATTTTATTTTTTACTACCATATACATTTTGTATCAATGCTGTGTGCAGTGGCTAGTTTTCTACAAATGTATACAGAAAAAGATCTCATTTATTAAGAAACAAGGGTAGAAAGAAATGCTGAGGAGATAGAAAGAGAGATTCTCTTACGCAACAACACCAAGAAGTTTCTTTGGCTGAGTTCTTAACGAATCACGAGCTCTGCTCTGCAAACAAGAAGAATAACAAACTTCTTATCCAAGTGAAAATAGACACAGATTTCCAGGTCAATGAAAGCATGATCGAACCTGATCCCATATCTGAAACTTTGAACCCATGAGATTTGCTGATATCGTCCCCAAGAAGCTGTCATCAGGAGAGGAGAGCAGTCCTCTAGGATTCTGAGCTACGAGAAACTTGGATCGACCATTTTGCCTTTTGTGCCGAGCAACTGCTAGCTTCCTATCTTGTCGTCCGTGTCCCTCCTGTTATTACGATGAACAATTCTATAAAAGGTTGGAGGGAGGAGTGGCACTGTGTTCTTTAGTAGGGGTAACGCTAATCGGTAATCATACTGATGTTTTTGAATTTTACAAGCAGTTTCAGAACTACTTAAGAGGTAACGCTAATCAGTAATGTTTGTGTTTTTCTAGGAAAGCGATATAAAATTAAGAATAGCCAGGAAATAAGAGCAACATTATTTTTGATTTAATATCAGACGGAAATATGAGCACGTCGAAAAACCTGGGAGAAATTTCATTTCCTAGCAGCAGGAGATCAGGAGCAGATCCACAAATTAATGTTCAAATTCAACAAGAGCAACTTTAGTGCGGAGGAGCATTAGAACATCATGAGGCTTGATACCCTACATGGCTGTGTTTTTCTTCTTCTCTTGCAGTATGTTATTATGACAAGGCCAATTCTTTCATTCAACGCGATTCATACGCTGCATCTGATTCCTCATATTAGATAACTCTGTCACAGTGAATTTTCATTCTTAAAAGAATTATCAGCAATGTCTGTGCATTAGAGTGTCAATGGTTCTACTCTTTTTTTTGTGTGTGTGACTGCTCAGTAGAGTAGAGGCCTCATTATTACTAATTTGTTCCATTTTCTTTTAAAAAAAAAGGCTTAATTCCGCTTAAGTATCCTATAGTTTCCTCTACTTAGCACTTATCCCTCCTAAAGTTTTTAAAAACTTGCACTTATATACCCTAAGTCCCTAACTTGTTTTAAAAGCACTTACATATTGTAAAGTTTTAAAAACGTGCACTTGAAAACCCTAATGACCTGTTTGGATGGAGGGTAGAGAGGGGGAGGAGAAGAGAAATTTAATTTTAACATTGTTTGGGAGTTTCATTTAAGAGGGTAGAGGAGGGGAATGAGAGAAAATTTGAGCCCAAATCTTGCACTCCAAATTGGGGTGTCATGAAGGGAAAGGGAAAGACTTTCCCCTTCCTTCCCTTCCCTAAGTCATCTCCCAAACACACTGTAAAGTTTTTAAAACTTACACTCACACACCGTCAGTTATGCAGACTTGAGGCTATTTAAGTGCATTTTAAAAACTTTTAAGGTATTCAAGTGCTTAAAAACATTAGGGCATTTAAATGCAAGCTTAAATATCTCTAGAATACGTAAGCGCTATGAAAAACAAGCGAAGGTATATATAGGGGCTGTTTGGTCCGTTTCTTAGATATAGGGAAATGCATTTCCATGTACAAAAACATAAGTTTTGAGTTTTTCAAACTTTTTTCAAGAAATAGATTGTTTCGCTTTGGTTCGCACAAAAAGAATGGTGGGAAACCAATCTATTTATTTTTTTGTATTTGGTTCGCATGAAAAAAAAAGAAAAACATTTGTTTATATGGCAAAAAGCTGACGTGACTGTAGTTTTCGTCGATTTCACGAGTTTGAGGAAAGAATTGAGGGAGATAAAAAAATCTAATGTGGCGGCAATTTTCACTGAGTTTCTTTTCTTCAACCCCAGCGAACCAAAGATGGAAAAAAACACCGACGGAAAGCTTATATCCTACGTAGCCACGAAAAATCTGATGTGGAGGCGGTGTAAAACTTTTCCACCGAATTAAAAAACGAACCAAACAGCCCCGTAAGGGAAACTTTAAAAACCTTAGGTCGTAAATCGCATCCAGAAACAAGTGAGGGTATTAAAGCGCAACGTAAGGGGGAACTACAGGGTATTTAAGTGCAATTAAGCCGCNAAGAGAAAAAAAGACAGGAAAAAAAAAAAAAAAAAAAAAAAAACCCATAAACAAACAGCATAAAAGGCTCACATTGGTACAGAGAGAGTAGAGAGACATCGTCACCCCCTTCACAGCTTCCACCCGTTCCTTCACAATTACGCAACTACACCTCCCTACATCCATTGGTAGCGGCCTACACAGCAACGACCTGCACTTTTTTTTTTAAAAGATAAAAATTAAAAATTAAAAATTAAAAAAAATACAAAGAACGGGAGAAATCGAAAAGCGAGGAGACCTGTTGGGGAGAGTAGACCAGGACGAAGCCGGCGCCGCCTCGGAATCCGAGAAGTCCCACATGTCCGAGGACGACGACACGGCGCCGATCCGGCCCCACTTCGTCGTCGGCGGGTCCAAGAGAGACTCGGGCTCATTGAGCTATCATTGCAGAGCTGCGAGCTGGCAGGCAGGGCTTCAGCGCTTGGTTCTTCTCTTCTTCCTTCTCCCCACCCCGCCGCCGCCGACGCCGCCGCCGCCTTGAAGGACTTGCATCCTGTGGGGTCCACCACGGTGGGGCCACGTTCTCCTTGTCCGACGGAGCAACGCGGGTTTAGATAGAGGGAGTTGTACGAGGAAGAAGACGACGAGCCGGATTTCTTCAGGCCTTGCATTTCCTGGGTCTCTTGTTTCTCCCTTGGCTTTTCTTGCTTTTGTACCGAAGAAAAGGAGGGGGGGATTTGAATTTGAAATGGGGGAGTGGGGGTCTCGGGAGAGGTGCAATTATAGGGGATTGGGAATCGTGAGGGTGATAAAAGGTCAATAATTTGGTTTTTCTTTTTTTTTTGGCTTTTTTTTTTCTTTCCGTTTTTGGGGGACGGGATGATGATGTTAGAGTTTGGAGGACAGCTCATCCTCTTTAAGTTATTAGATTCAGCGGGAAAAGAGGTGGTTTGAATTTGTTTGTTGGGCTACACGGGCCTTCTTAGAAATGGGATTTTCGGATTTCCCATTGAAAAATTCCCCAGGGACCCAAAATATGGGACCAATAGAGGGGACAAGTGAGGTGTTCCCCTCCTATTGGATAATGAGTTGGCCATCATTAATGATGGCCAACTCATTATCCAATAGGAGGGGAACACCTCACTTGTCCCCTCTATTGGTCCCATATTTTGGGTCCCTGTAGCAAAGCTCTTTTCCATTATATTGTTGGTTGTTAAAACTGATTCGAAAGCAAACCGGTTTACTTCAGTCTACTAGTTGGAATGCACGCGTAATGCACGCGGTTGAATATCATAATTATTTAAAAATTAATAAAAATAAAAAAGAGAATAAAGTATTTTTGTGACTGATCATCAACTCAATAATCTCTCTCAAATGAAATAGTATCATTGTTTCCTTCAACTCAGATTATAGCTATATGATCTACTATTTGTGAGTTATAAATACATTGGTCTAGTATAACATCTCTGTTTTTTAGTATCTTGAAGTCTTCAAAAGATGGGGTGATCATTTAATTCACAAAGGAATTTTGCATATAAATTTACTTACAATACGTCTGTTAAACTTTTAGTTGTGGTTTGACTCATATTCACATTAACTTTTAGTTGTGATTTCACTCATATTTATATTATCAAATATTCTCATTCAATTTTATATCTCATTCTCCATATCAGAGAAGTAAAAACTAAAAGTATGAAGAATTATTTTCTCACAAAATTAGAGCAGTAAGATTATGATATATTTTGCCATGTGCTCTAAATATAAAATTTCTTTTCTTTGATGCACGGTCTCTAACAAATCTTGCCCAAACAATGTGAATGAAAAATACTATTATAACTCACTTACCTAGGGCAAGTGTATTGTATACAGAACATATAACTCATTTGGAATATCCACATCTATTAAGTTGATTTTGCTGTTGTAAGAGCAAAACATTAGAGGCTCACATTTAAACTCTTTGGCTCTATAAAAGACATAAGAATTTGGAGTGCATAGCTTATATATCATAAAAAACATATTGGTTCATGAAGAATTTAAATGGACAATATAATCAGGAACTTGAAAATATAGCCGATATAGGCAATCATTCCTAAAAACCCTCATACTTCAATCTTGAGGAAACAGAGAAATACACCAAGATAATCAAAATCTCCATTATCCTTCATACTACCCAAAACAAATACAAGCAACCAATACTACAATAACAATATACGAAAGACGCAAATGGTCACAAGCAGTTCAAACAAGCATTATAGGTTTTATATACAGGTAAACATAGCAATCTAATCAGCAAACTGAAAAAATACCCTCAGTCACATAGAAGCCCAAGTTAGTTTCCATATGTACAACGCAAACGTTAGCTCTACTCTCCTTTAATCCTTCAACTAGCTCGCTGATCCAAGCCTTAATATAACAATCAATATGCAGTAAAATATACTAGTGCACATTTTTCCAACCATTTTGTGATGGATTTTCCCCCTTCGTTATTGTTCAGCATCAGAGTAACTTATTCAGTCAAGATAGCCCCCTGCAGAAAAAGGGAGAACCCGTCAAATGACTAGATATATATGTAGTAGACTTTAGGATCATATCTTGCTGAAATAATCACAGATTAGATCATATTTGAAAGCTGGCGCTTTCGTTAGCATGAGTTTCTATTTATGTTTAGCTTCATCTTCTCAATGCCTCCTTAATTTTACAAAATACTACAACATGGATCACAAAAACCATTAAGTTTTCAACTAATGCTCATTCTTCACATACTACACTATTTCCTTATATTTTTCAGATGAAAGCAGAGAGATTAAATGCCAAATAGACCAAACTCATGGCTCTAGCGTGAGCCAGACGTGTATATAAACTAGAATCAATATAATAGAATTTAGTGTACATTTTTTATGTTGGTCGTACTACAAAAATATGACCTAATTTTAACACACACTAAATTCAAGGCAATCATCTACTTGTTGAAGTGAACCATATCATAAGGATCACTTGATATCCAACTGTTGTCACCCAAAACTTGGGTGCTAAAGAAAGTTCACATTTTCTCATAATTTTGCAGGTCGTCTTCATCCAACATTGAAAGTAACGCATACAAAACCTATCCCTAAGTTACTATCTAAGAGAAAAGTAAACCCACTTGATTTTTATTTCCCAATGAAAAACCCCAAAACGTAGCACATTATTACTTTAGACCTCCATTAAGAATAGAATACTAAGTCGGACATTTTATGGACAGAATGTTCTATTTTTAATTAAAATATCTAATTTTGTCCAAGTGGAAGGTAATCAAAAGGTAGTTCTCATTTGACGTTTTTCTTCCAAAGTGTTGAGAGAGTAGTTGTTTACTATTGTTTAGTCCCACATTGGTTAAAGACAAATTTTTTTTATTTCCTTAAACACTATAAATAACATCCTAGAGAGAGAGCTAATAAACTCACTAGGGTTTTCTTAATTACATGATATCAGAGCCACCCTCATTTCTCTCTCCAATTTTCTAAACTGTAGCCGTAACCCTCCACAACCAAACCCTAGAAAACACTGTTCATCGGACACTATTCACCCAACGGTATTGTTCACCCATCAGTTAAAAAAAGTTAAGCTAATTATCTAGCTTATCAACTAGATCTTCATAGATCTTCAGGTAATTATTTAGCTTACCAACTAAATCTTCAGCTAATCATTTAGCTTACCAATTATATCTTTATAGATCTTCAGCTAATTATTTAGCTCTATGTTACGATCAGTCGTTAACAATCTCTTTGAGATAAATGATAACTCGTTTTTGATGGAATGATTTTACTTATTGAACAAATTATTTGTGTTGATTAGTTGTTGATGATTTGATTATTCCTCAGTGAGGTTGATAGTTTATTTTTGGGAGATACTAAGTTAAAGGATCTTATTTGCTATATTAATGGCGTCCTCCAGTAATTCTATTATGTCGATTGATGAGATGAAGACCCACACGGAGATACTCTCTAGCAGGATCACCTACCAAAAATTGAATCTAATTACTTACTTGGGAAGCAACTAGTTTGAGTTTATATTTCAGGACAGAGAAAGGATCATCATCTTACAGATGACCCTCTTGTACCAGTTAATGTATCCTGGAAACAGGATGATACTAGTCTACATCATTAAATTTTAAACATGGAACCACAGGTCCTTCAGCTAACAATTCACTATAATACAGTGAAACAGGTGTGGAAGTTCTTGGAACAGCTGTACTCAGGCCAGGGACACGTCAAACATGCGTATGATATCATTCAGGAGTTATTTCGGAACAGGATGGACAAGCATAGTAATGAGGACAAGAAATGACAATATTTGATTAGTTGATATATTTTTGAATTTTGAATTTTGAATTTTAAAATTTAAAATTTAAAATTTGAATTTTAAAATTTGAAATTTGAAATTTGAAATTTAGTTTAATTTTAGTTGAGTGATTTGAGGGATTGTTGTTTATTTCTATTTTTATTGCACGTTGTGTGCACGTAGTTTTTTTATAAATAAGGTTGTATGAGACTATTGAAAATCAATGATGGAATGAAAATGAAATGAAATTTGTGTTAGCTAAACTTGGTGTGAAACCATGGGTGTGAAACCCTAAGCCTACTCTTGTTTCTTCTTTTTCTCCTCAGCCGTCCGATCTTCCTCATTGCCAAATCCAGCCGTCACCTCTTCTTCGTTCTCTGCTCCACGTAAATTCCCCACCCACGTCTTCGTCTTCATCCCTCAACAATAGCAACCCAAATCAGCTCAGCTTCGTCCCTCCCACAAACCCCACCACCTCAACTCCGTCTCCGAACCCTCACTGCCACCTCACCTGAAACCCGCAGCGCCACCAGTCCACCTCAATAGCTAGTGGCAAGAGACAATTAATAGTTTCTACCAGAATGTGAACATCACCGCTAGCTCCCCTCTCAATAGCTAGATCTAAGAGCATCTCCAAGGGATCCCTTGGATGTCCCTTAATTTATGGAGAACTTTCAGGGAGGGGTTGGTTCTACTCCAATGGTCCCCCTTAAAATTAAAAGTCCACTACCCCTTAATTAATTATGTTTAGTTTTTTAATTTTATAGATTAGGATTTAATTAAATATATGGTTTATTTATAAATGAATAAATAATTAAATATTAATAACTAAAAATAATTAATTAATTAATTTAAATTAATAAATTACCTTATATAATCATTAAATTAATTAATCATATTAAATTTTAACAAATAATTAATTTAGATAATAATTAATTTAACAAATAATTAATTTAGATAATAATTTAATTACTTTAGATAATTATTAAATTAACTTAATTATATTATTTTAAATTAACTATACATTAACTAAATTTAATTAACTATAAATTAACTCTAAAACAAAATATATCATACTCCCTTTAAAAGCACGAGTACGGAAAATCTTTTTTAGACAAATATACCCCTTTATAGTTTGAACTATCTTATCTATAATCAAATTCTAATTTTTAATGGTCAATATTACCCTTCACTATTTTGAATATTTTATTTATATCTTAATCTATCCTAATCATAATCATATCTTATCCTAATCCTATGTGAACCATGTTTAGCTTAACAATTTAAAAAAACTAATATTAATAAAATATATAAAACATAAAAATGATATTAGTTTGTTAAGATAAAGAAATTACAAGTAGATAACATATTATAATACATGAAGTATTGTAAAAAACCAAAAAAAAAATTTAAAATTACAGAAAAGGCCCTGAAAAGTTCAAAATTATAAAAATCATCCCAATGTCTCAAAACTTAAAATAAAAAACATGAAATTAAAAAATTAACATCAGTTTGCAAAGAATTTAAAATTTACAGTTAACACCTCAATGTCTCAAAAATTATAGAAACACCCTCAAAAGTTTAAATTACAGACAAGCACATTAAAATTCTAAAATTTTAAAACTTACAAACAACACAGATGAATTCAAGAGATTACCATGATACACCTAAAATTTTTGACATTTAAATTTAAAATTTTGAATTAACACCCTTAATATCTTAAAAATTATAGAAACACCTTCAAAAGTTCAAATTATAAAAAGCAACACTATCCAACTTATTGTTTGTCTACAATTAATACAAAACACAAACACTAGACAAACAATATTAGATGTAAATTGTTTGTTAAACATCATCAAAACAAAGAGGCCAACAGTAAGGGGAGGCGGTATTGGGGGGATGCATTGGTGGCGGTGAGTTTTGAGAGAGGGAGAGAACGAAGGAAGAGAGAGAGGGTGAGGGCACCGTGAAAACGAAGAGGAGAGGAGAGAAAAGAATAAAAAAGTGAGTTTTGAGAGAGGGAGAGAACGAAGGAAGAGAGAGAGAGAGAGGGTGAGGGCGGCGTGAAAATGAAGAGGAGAGGAGAGAAAAGAATAAAAAACTAATATATATATATATAAATTTGTAAATAACATAAGATGAATTCAAGATATTACCCTTCGACACCTAAAAAATTAAAATTTGCCGCTCAAAATTTTTAAAAAACTCCTTCAAAATTTAAAATTCGTAAAAAAACTCGAAATTTTCAAAATTTTTAACTAGCACACATCAAATTCGTCGATTGGTAGACCGCTGAAATTTAATATTTTTTAAAATTAATTTATAGTTTTACTAATTGCAAAAGGCACCCTCAAAATTTTAGAGTTACAAGAAATATACTAACATTTAAAAAATTACCACCAACACATGAAACATAGAATTTACAACTACCAAACTTAAAAGTAAATTTTTTTAAAAACTCTTTCAAAATTACAAATCACACCCTCAAAGTTCAAAACCACAAAAATGGGCTAAAATTTTAAAATTTGGCAAAGAAAAGTGTAATTGTTTAGTATTTTTCATATATATATATATATATATATATATATATATATATATATATATATATATATATATATATATATATATATATATATATATATATATATATATATATATATATATATATATATATATATATATATATATATATATATATATATATATATATATATATATATATATATATATATATATATATATATATATATATATATATATATATATATATATATATATATATATATATATATATATATATATATATATATATATATATATATATATATATATATATATATATATATATATATATATATATATATATATATATATGGGATAGAGCAAAGGTAATATTATTGAAATAACAGAAATTCTTATTGGATGCACATCAGAAGAATTCATTTTAGAGGAAAATAAAGAGATAGCTTCTAATTTATTTAAGTAATAAATTAGGAACACAAAGAATTTTATATATATGAAATTAATATTTATTCTCATTGAAATAGAAAAAAATCAAAGTCTATATTTTGAGCAGTTTGTGTTGAACATCATAAGTACATTTGACTTCTTTGTAAAGTTAAATGAGATGATAAAAAATTAACGAGCCTAGGAAAGATAATAGCATAAAAAATACAAAATTAGCCTGATGTCACAATTGATGTAGATGATGAAGACAATACTCTAGAATTGTCCGAGAAATGATAAATGATAAACCTGAAGAAGGATTGATCTTAACTCAATAAAAAATAAAATAGAAGAAATAAAAACAATATTTTATGAATATTTTATAGAATAGTTTAATTATTTTGAGTGAAATTAGGAATCTTTAGAAGGGAGTTTCATGAATTTTTTTCAGTACTTTTATATTCTTATGTGGATGTTTTTATCATATAAAAGTATACTAGAGTTAGCATTAATCTTTAATTTATATTTTTTTATGAAGTCTATCAATGATTAGGAATAAACTTCATATTCTCTTTTGCATCGTTTTAACATACTTTAAATCAATCATTTTGTCATATTGGTTTTAAATATTCACCTTCCTTGTATAACACTATTTTAATATTTTTCACTTTGCAATGCTATACTTTCTCAAATAAAGCTTAGTTTCATATCGGTCAAAAATAATATGAAAATTCAAATTATTTTTAAATTATATTTGTTTTTTGTCAATTCAAATATCAACATGAAAATTTAAATTGGGTGTATCCCATTTAAACAAACATAAAAAAATAATTGGGATGTAAGAGTTTAAAGAAAAAAATAAGCACAAACTGTCAAAAATACTTAATCATGGTATTAAATCACGTGCATTGCACGTGTGTAAAAACTAGTTAATATAAAATTATAAGGGGAACTAAATCCATACCCATGCTCTCTTCTTTAATAAAAGATTAGTTTTCACTCAAGGGTTAATTGCCAACAGCCCCCTTTATTATCACCTAATTGTAAAGACACCCTACATAATTCTGTTTGTTACCCCTCTATAGTTCTACTTGTTGTGGATATCCTATAATATTGGTCCAGGTGTGAAAGCACCTCTTAATGAATTTTTTTGACTCCTTTAAAAGAAAAAAAATAATAATTGGGCGCCCATTTTTACCAATAGAACTATAAGATCAAACATTTTTAACGATTTTAAGGGGGGAAATTCAATTAGGAGGACTATTCGCAAACAAGTGGAATTAGAGAAGGTCTATTCACAACAAAAGGGCCAGTAGACTGTAGTGAGTCTATTTACAATTTGGTGATAATACACTAGGTATGCCTGGAATTAGACTCCGTTAAGCACATAAAAACTTCCATGTATATCTTCCACTCTTCCAAAACTAAAAGAAACAGCAAGAAACATAATGATCCACACAGTTAAAACTCCTGAACAAAAAAGGAAACCCCTCGTAGCTTAAATCAAATCCACATCCAATGTAAAATGGGCAACCATTTTCCCCTTCTAAACTCAAACCACCTCGTAATTGTCTGCTATCAGCTGTATCCTTAACCATTTTCCCCTTCTAAACTCAAACCACCTCGTAATTGTCTGCTATCAGCTGTATCCTTTGAGCATACTTTGGAGGAGGACCACCTCTAATCGGTATGACATTTCCAACCTGCAAAAAATTACAAAGCTCGTGTTAAAATACACGGACATCTTCCAAATCGCCATCTCCACCTCTTTAATCCGCAGTTTTCAAACCAAAAAACAAACATTGAGAAAATCCACAGTCAAAGGAAGACAATGGTGTATATATTGATGGTTAAAGCAAGCTAAAACAAGAACAATGAGTTACAAACTGCAGCAAAGATATCTTTCAAGGATTATTGATCATATGGAGAAGCTTGCAAATTGCATGTGATGCTTTATATAATTGCATGAAGGGGGAAGTTCAAAGAAGTAGGAACTAACAAACAAATCTTTACAGGGGAATAAATAATAAAGTTTACCAAATTTAATGGAATGAACCCTAATAATTATATCTAATAGAATAAACCCAAATGGATGGGAGCTTCATATTAGATCTAATGTGCTTACTTGGAACAGTCAATAGTGGTCCAATCACAAAACACAACATAAAAATATTAGAAGGAAAAATTAACTTTGTGGCTCTCAAAAAAGGTGATTGGAGAGATGGAACAGGATACGTTTTACTGTAAAAAAAAAAGACGGGAGAGGTCCTAATAACTCCTACTAAAGGATATAAAGATGTTAAGAACAACTGCTACTTCACAAGAATTACATTACCAAGGAAATACAGTGAATGCTATATGACAAATGCAATAAAAGCAGATAGTCAAGTGTGCAACCTTTACGTCACTGAAAGTGTTGGCCGCGGTAAACTTGATTGCGATGGGGAAGAATGAAGATGGATCAGCAGGAGGCACGACAAACTCCATGGATCCACTGTCAACAATGACAAGTTGAATGAATCATTTAAAAAATAAATCTCTGAAAGAGCTCCCATTACAGATTTATTCCTAGACATGATTATATTACCTCCGGTTAGTATTATCGACGAGAAGGATTGACCATTCCAATGTCGAATTCCTTGCATCATACCTGAAATTGAGATATCAAAGGGCAGAACCACTGGTGGAAAAACTGATATTATCTAAATATATCTGAATCTAAATGGCCATTGTTCTACCTTACAATCTTGGCCAAAGTAAATAATGTACTGAAGACTTAAGATATTAAACTCCAAACAGGATAAATACATTTTCCTCATCAGTTAGAGAAATGGTGAAGGATTCGTAAAATTCTAAAGTGGTTAAAATATTAATTCTGGCTTTTTCATTCTAAAGCAATCACACAACACATACACACACTCCACTCAACCGGTGGGAGGCATGTCCAGTGCAAAATGGTTATGAAGAAGAAAACAAAGAATCAGAATTCAGAATCTATTTACATTTGCAAAAAGGAAACATCAACTTTACCTCCATTCTCCATCTATCTGCCTTACACTAGGTGGTTCTCGACTTGCAGGAAGAGGTATAGTTATCAAAACATTTTGCAGGTCAAACGTCTCAAAAGCTTCATATTCAATATTAACAAACGTCTCACTTCCAGAAACAGTGGGCCAGCAGTTAACTGCACATAGATACAATCAATCAGTAAGCAGTGCTAAAAATGTTAAAATGAACATTGTTGAAGAAAAGATGACTTCAAAATGTAAACCCACCAGTCAATGGCAAAGAGGCCTCATTCATGCCTTGGATTCTCCACTTGATCAAATTAACATCATTTTGACCAGTGGGGAAAGGCCTGTTTGGATCCTTCAGGCCTACTATATGATTGTTGTTGAACAACTCTTTGTTAATGTTAGGATGAGTCTTGAAGCTGAGACCAGGCATCTCTTGGTTTTCGATCTGAAAAATGCACATCATATACAAATTACTCAATAATCCACATATAAATAAAATTTTCGAAACAAAAAGGAAAAATCTTCACAGACGCAGCGAAAAGAACAAATCCTTCTACTACAAGAAAGCCTCCACCCCAAATTTTTGGAGACAGACATGAAATCTGAATTGCAAAAATCTACAATTTTTCAGCTGACAACAAACTTTCTTTGTAAGTAATTAGATGAAAATATGCAGAAATCTACAAGCCTTTCAACTGACAACAAACTTTCTTAGTATGTCATGTAAACAAAACATACATAGGAACCGACATTATCATGTACCACTAATAAGACTAACTACGACAAGATGATGCAAGGTGGCTACTGAGATTGTTACTGGTTATCCATCATCGCTTATTGATTACAAAGAAAACCCTATTTCTTACTTCATATGAAAATTGAATATTAACACTTAGAATAAATTAAATTACAATAGGATACGGAAGGATAAACACTCCATGAAGTCAAACCTTAAAAAAACAAAATGCAGCCAAAGTAACATTTTATGAGAGAAATGCAGTTACAAAGGAAGGCCTTTTTTGTAATAGGTGTTTCTTAAAAACATGGGAACCAACATGTCAGTTAACCTGTCAAATAAGAATGTATAAATATATTTTCTACAATGGTGCTCCTTGATAATTAAAAAAGCAAGCTCACCTAGGTTGCAAACAGGAAAAAGTAATTATCAAAAACCTTCCCAGATATACGACTGATTAGCAAAGAGAAAAAGAATGGACCTAAAATCATGATTTTCTTTGTAGTTATATTGGTGATGTAAATGCATCTAAGCATCTAAATCAATAAAATAAACAGAAGGTGAAAACATCAAGGAACAAAAACATTCTGATGTTAGATTCTGCAATTCGGAAAAATGTGTATTTTCTTGAAATATTAATCAGTCAAAGGCATTTGTTTAATTTACACTAATGCCAGTTATCCAGGTTGAAGGTATGCTTGATCTTCAGAAGCCACTAAAGTACGACAATGAAAAAGCATATTAATCACACAGGAAGATATATGATACATGTGTGTGTGTGTGTGTGTGTGTGTGTGTGTTTTGTGTGTGTGGGTGGGGACTGCAAAGCAACAGGTGGCACATCCTCAAGAATAACTTCCCCTTCAGCTTTGAGTGAATTCATTAATTGACTTGACTTTTGTGTCTTGCCAAGCTGCATACCAAGACCTTTAGAGGGAGCTGTCGCAGTTGAAGGTGGACGACCTGGATTTTCAGATAGCTTCTTAGGAAAAACAAGAGAGCAATAATAAAACACATTATAATTTGAGGTTTTAATAGCTAAAAGATGAGAACAAGTTTTGTGGGTAAGAAGGTATGGTGCTTAAAATATAAATGGCATAGAAGCCTAAGTATAATTGTGTATGAAATTATTAAGTGATATATGAATCTCAACTAGTATGATATAAGAATAATGCACAAGACTGGTTGTGTATGAAATTATTAAGTGATATATGAATCTCAACTAGTATGATATAAGAATAATGCACAAGACTGGTACAGAAACATACCAAGTAATTTTGCATGAATCTCAACTAGTATGATATAAGAATAATGCACAAGACTGGTACAGAAACATACCAAGTAATTTTGAGTTTTGGCACTTGTTCACAAAGTGCCCACACACACTATGTTCCAATATATCATTCATTTAAGATGAATCAAGATTTTCAGGTCTATAGAAATGGCAAACATAATATGATATATAGACTTTGAAAAAGAATCAAAATCGAATCTGATTCACTGAAACAAATTTTTATGTCTAGGACTTGATTGGGGTTTTTATACTTAGTTATAAATTAAATTACATTTTACAAGAGAACCCGAATAGAATTGAAACTATACCCAAAAAAAAGTTGAGGATAAGCTGACTCATTTACAAAATCCTTAATGATCCCAAAGCTCAGGGTAAAGGGTTTAGAGAGAGTCAGGCACCCACCAACATGAATTCAGACATACTTCTTTGTTCACTGACGTACAAATCTCCCTACTCCAGGAAGTTGCTCCACGAGTTCAATTAAGCAACACGATGTTGTTGGTTTAACTTCACAACTATTATCTGATGATCCCACTAAACTCATAACATTTTGCAAGTGGTAACAGTGATGTCCATACCCATGAATATCAAAAAAACACAGTTTATATTGTCAGTCCTGCAACCAATACCATGTAAATGTAGCTCTGAAGAACAATTCATTTTGCAGCAACTCAGGCTGAATCTTGCAAATTAAGATATTATTTCTTCTAGCAAAGAATTTTACTGCCACTTGAAATGGTTTTTCTCTTCCTATGAATTGCACTATTTTGCATAAGTTACATTTAATACTATTATTACATAATGAGTTTATATAAGAGAATGTACGTTGAACATACAAGTCATCAGAAAGAAGTCATTAAAGTGAATGAAGTACTATAAGGACAAATTTTCAAAACCAACCCATTTAGGAATTTATTGCCAAAAAACGACCCCATTCAAACAAATTTGCAAAAACCGACCTGGTTTCAGCCTCAGCTCTGAAACCAGGTCGGTTTTTGAAAAAAAAAATTCCGAAACTTCACGGGAGTTGAACTCCCGTGAAGTTTAGCAGCTTTTAATTAAGCTGTTAAACTTCACGGGAGTTCAACTCCCGTGAAGTTTCACAATTCAATTTTTTTTTTTTGAACTAAGAAACTTCACGGGAGTTCAACTCCCGTGAAGTTTAGGAGATTAATTACAAACTGCTAAACTTCACGGGAGTTCAACTCCCGTGAAGTTTCGGAATTTTTTTTTTAAAAACCGACCTGGTTTCACGGGAGTTCACGGTCGGTTTTTACAAATATCCTAGAAATGGGTCGTTTTTTGCAAATAAAAACTCAAATAGGTTGGTTTTAAAAATTTGTCCAGTACTATAATCTAAAGGGAAAAATGCTTCCAGCCCCCAAAAGCCAAGTGAACGTGCTTCCCACCCCCAAGACTTGGTCAATGGGCATTTTACCCCTAAAAATAAAGAATTTGTTCTCTGAGCCCCAAAACACAAAACCCAAGACATTAAAACATGTGAAGACCATAATACCCTTCTCTCTCTCTCTTTTTTTTTTATTAAAATATAATGAGGATTATTTTATTATTTTTATTTTCTCTCTCTCTTTATCATGATGTACCAAGAGGATAGTTGAAATGATTGATGAGGATTATTTTATTATTTTTATTTTTTATTATTTTGGTTGTTTGTATTGGGAGGTTGTTAAAGTTACGGGTTAATTGTTAAGGTTACGAGTTAATTGTTAATGTTACGGGTCAATTGTTAAGGTTATGAATCCTCTCTCTCTCTCTATCATGATGTTTCTTTAATGATATTGAAATGATTAAAGAGGATTATTATTTTATTATTTTTGTTTTTTATTCTTTTTGTATTTTTAGAATATTCGTTGTTAAGGATAATGGTTGGTTGTAAAGGTTATGCATTGATTGTTAAGGTTACGGGTTGGTTGTTAAGGTTAAGGGTTTGTTGTTAAGGTTATGGGTTTGTTGTGTAGGTTACGGATTTGTTGTTAAGGTTACGGGTTTAATTGTTAAGGTTACGTGTTTAATTGTTAAGGTTATGGATTTAATTGTTAAGTTTACGTATTTAATTGTTAAGGTTACGGGTTTAATTATTACGGTTACGGTTTATTAATTGTTAAGGTTACGGTTTAATTGTTAAGGTTACGGGTTTAATTATTAAGGTTACGGTTTTAATTGTTAAGGTTACGGGTTTAATTGTTAAGGTTACAGTTTAATTGTTAAGGTTACGGTTTAATTGTTAAGGTTATGGGTTTAAATTGTTAAGGTTACAGTTTAATTGTTAAGGTTACGGTTTAATTGTTAAGGTTACGGTTTAATTGTTAAGCTTATTGGTTTAATTGTTAAGATTACCGGTTTAATTGTTAATGTTACGGTTTAATTGTTAAGGTTACGGGTTTAATTGTTAAGGTTACGAGGGAGAGAGAGAAGGGATCCATAACCTTAACAATTAAAACCTAACCTTAACAATTAAACCAACAATTAAACCTGTAATCTTAACAATTAAACTGTAACCTTAACAACCTTAACAATTAAATACGTAACCTTAACAATTAAATCCGTAACCTTAACAATTAAACACGTAACCTTAACAATTAAACCCGTAACCTTAACAACAAATCCGTAACCTACACAACAAACCCATAACCTTAACAACAAACCTTTAACCTTAACAACCAACCCGTAACCTTAACAATCAATGCATAACCTTTACAACCAACCATTTTCCTTAACAACGAATATTCTAAAAATACAAAAAGAATAAAAAACAAAAATAATAAAATAATAATCCTCTTTAATCATTTCAATATCATCAAAGAAACATCATGATAGAGAGAGAGAGGATTCATAACCTTAACAATTGATCCGTAACATTAACAATTAACTCGTAACCTTAACAATTAACCCGTAACTTTAACAACCTCCCAATACACAATCAAAATAATAAAAAATAAAAATAATAAAATAATCTTCATCAATCATTTCAACTATCCTCTTGGTACATCATGATAAAGAGAGAAAAACAAAAATAATAAAATAACCCTCATCATATTTTAATAAAAAAAGAAAGAGAGAGTGATGATTCATAACCTTAACAATTGACTCGTAACATTAACAATTAACTCGTAACCTTAACAATTAACCCGTAACTTTAACAACATCCCAATACAAACAACGAAAATAATAAAAAACAAAAATAATAAAATAATCCTCATCAATCATTTCAACTATCCTCTTGGTACATCATGATAAAGAGAGAGAGAAAAACAAAAATAATAAAATAACCCTCATCATATTTTAATAAAAAAAGAAAGAGAGAGAGATGATTCATAACCTTAACAATTGACCCGTAACATTAACAATTAACTCGTAACCTTAACAATTAACTAGTAACTTTAACAACCTCCCAATATAAACAACGAAAATAATAAAAAATAAAAATAATAAAATAATCCCCATCAATCATTTTAACTATCCTCTTGGTACATCATGATAAAGAGAGAGAGAAAAATAAAAATAATAAAATAACCCTCATCATATTTTAATAAAAAAAGAAAGAGAGAGAGAAGGGTATTATGGTCTTCACATGTTTTAATGTCTTGGGTTTTGTGTTTTGGGGGCTCAGAGAACAGATTCTTTATTTTTAGGGGTAAAACGCCCATTGACCAAGTCTTGGGGGTGGGAAGCACGTTCACTTGACTTTTGGGGGCTAGAAGCATTTTTCCCTAATCTAAAATACAACCAACAAGTAAGCTTGTTACATAGACAAAGGAAACAAAATTATCAAGCATGTCACTACATGCAAAGATCAAGTCAACAGAATGTTTCCAAGAAATTTAACGATGATTTTAGGAGATAAACAGAAGTCATAGAGTTGAAACCTTTAGACTTGCTAGAAAATGATTCCACATCTGAGCTTAATCCGAAGCCAGAACCACTTCCAAAACCGCCGCTGTTGCTAGAAATACTCATGTCACTGAAACTACTTTCAATTCTTCTCGGACCTGACATAGCCATAAATCCTCCTTTATCACCTCTGTTCTTCTCAATCTGCGACATTATGAAAAAAAAATCATAAACATAACATTATTCTGCAATGCATTTTTCAAGAGAATGTTAAACGCTATTGAAATAAAAGGGAAATATGCAACAAATACACAACATAGATAACTATTAGAACATATGTAGAGCAGTGGATACGACACGATTGTTGAAGACAAAATTAGCACAGATTCATAAGAAAAAAATTTTAGTTAAAATTCAAATTGATTAACCAGAGATACATGCTTCATTGTTGGGGTTTCACATAGTATGTGCATGTCAAACATAAAGGTCTGTGCATAAATGATTAGGCAGTCTCAATTGATCAAGACGATGCTCTCTAATTATCCACATCTCTTTCTCTAGCTCATCTATTTATGTGACTATATTGTGCTTGCAGAACTATGAATATTAGTGGGTTAGCGATTCACTTGAACAACCTAAATAGCAAATGAAAAGATGAGTTATGCAACAAGGAACATGAAATGATGCTGGTGGAGGAAGAAGATGAAACAGCATCTTGTGATGGCCAGGCAGAAATAGATGATAAACCATGGAAACCAATTTAGTTTTTTCTTAGTAGAGAATTTAGTTACCAATATGGCCGAGAATGAGGTGAAAAACATAATTTAATAGTACATCATTTTGATTAGTAAGCCTACGTGAGTTTGAGAACAAGAGTTCTGGTCAGGTGACCTATGGCCAAGAGGAAGACTTGGCATGTAACTGCAAGGCATGATTCTTGGCAACATTAGCTTTAGTGACCACAGATTTAACCTAAGAAAACAAGGTTCAAGTTAAACGCCTGATATCTCATGATTCAATTTCCATGGTAACATTCCATGAAGGTGAACAACCAAGAATAAATTTTAGAAAATAATTTATAGCTCTTACTTGACGTCAGTGGCATAGAATGGTCATTCTATTATGTATGATAACAAGTGAATCTCATGAAGAAAATAATAATAATAATAATAACAAGCGAATCTCATGAACAACAAAGTTCATTTTTTACATCCTGAAAGTCTAGCGGAAAATAGAGTATATGTGAATTCGATTAGTATAGTTGATCAGATATCATAAACCTTTATCCAGAATATTGAGGATGTCCTTGTCCTAAACCGACTGATTCGGAATCATTAATCAGAAAAAAATCACTCAATTATTAATTGTGTAAGCAACTAATTTTTTTTATATATTGATCTGGCTAGATGATCAGTATTAATATTCTCAAACCACAGTTTCAACCTAATGTGAGTTGAAAAGATTAGAAAATTACATAGGAATATTACATATTCATGGAAATACATACCTTGCTTTTGTCAATCTCACTAGCCTTCCGCTTCATGACATCTTTAGTTTCATTTATCTTGCTCTGCATGAGCAGTTTATGCAACCTTTCCTCGTGACTTTCCATTTCACAGTACTGCTTAACTTGAGCAACTGTCACATTTTCTTTATGCCCAAGAGAAATAGCTTCATCAAAGGCAAAAATCAGCTCAAAAGCCATCTTGCAAACACCTTCTTCATCTAAACTGGGTGCATATTCAGGTACCTAAAAAGATTAAAGGATGATTCAATATTAACCTTCACATGTAACATGGAGAAATCCAACTATATTTTTTGATAAAAAAAGGAACATTAAACTCCATTCAATACCATAGTGAGAAATTCTATATATGGTACTATCTCACTTCGCTTGCATACTTTTTACTAGTCCGCACTAGATAAGATGATGTATGTGGCAATAACAAACTTTTTTAAGTGCTCATCTTGACCAAGTACCCGAAAAAATGAAAATACCAACAGTTTCTAAACAATTTCATGCAGGGTGTGCATGTTTTGCAGCATGTATAGCTGCAGCAATCCTAGAACAACGGAGGCAATGTTTGAAGCAATGCTTTCTTCCTAGTTCCTGCTGCTGAAAGAGTTCTGCAACAAGAAGTTAAGTTGCAGAAAAGTGTTTTCAGTAAAATGACTCGCAGAATACCTGCCTGCAAATCATTTTGCAAATCTTACTGTAACATCTGCTGCTACTGTTTTGATTTGGGCATCCTATGTCATAATCAACATTAGTCTTTGGGTTGACTTCTAAACAAATGAAAGGAAAATTTTTCCTTCTCTTGCAGTTCCAAACAAGCAACTAGCAGAAGTATATAGAACACTACACATATATACACATGTTTATAAAATTTAAAAAGAGTTTAGCAGTTACTAAAAACTTCTTTTGAGAAATTATCATTGTGATACAACAACAAAATGCAAGGAGAAATTACAATATCATGAATGCATGGAATAGTGCTCGAGCTATAATTAAAATTTAAAACTCAGTGTAAGGCAAAAGAAGTATACCAGTTTGGATAGCAGTCTCAGTGTATCCAGGTCTTCAAGAATGTTACTTTGTTTGTTGGTCACAAGCAGCAGATAAAGTAGTTCAATTGGTTGGTAAACATAGCGAACGTTCTCAGTCTCTACATAAGTGTGTTGCTTTCCAGTTCCCACTAACTTGGGAAATGCTGCAAGCAGTCCTTCTATCCTTATTCTGGACATATCAACAAACTGTCTCGAAACAAGTGCTGCAGTTCAGCCAAAATGAAATGCGAGTTCAGTTGAATCATTTTCTAATAATCAACAGGTAAAATTGGGTAAATGAGATTTGACGATGGCCCCAGGATTAAACTGACACAATAGACACCCAATCCCATTCTTATGTTATGCTAGCAGATTTGCAATATGATTAAGCAATGCGTGTAATGTAGAAAAGAAATCTCCATAGCAGCAAGAGTTACAAACTTAGTTAGGTAGCTCAATTTTTTTCAGAGAACAAATTGATCTTAATTTTTAGCAGTTACAGATGAGAGAATATTGAACAAAGTTTCAAGACAATAAAGATTTGTGCATGATATAGTGAATGTTTTTTGTACTTAAAATGTTGGGAAAGAAATGTAGATGTAGGAGATTAAAGAGAATAATGTGTCAAAAAGATCATTTGATGAAAAATAAGTGTACTTTATTAGCTTTATAAACTCACAAGAATTCCTCCTAAAGACATGGGTAACTGAGAAAAACCAAATTGGTGCTACAGGAGGTCCTAGGTTGAAGATCGGGTTAGAACGCAGACTAAAAAAGTACTCAAAAGGATGCCTACACCATAGAAATAGAAGGAAAATGTAACAAAAAAATGAAGATTCGGTGCATGCCAACAAATTTGCAATATTGACGAGGATAGGAAATCGCAACAACAGAATATGGTGGTTTCAATTTCTGGCCTACTATATAAAAAGGAAACGAATAGATATTTATAGGATTCCACTTTTTACTTGGAATAAGCACATATTGATTAAATTCCTTAAATTTTAAAAGTCATAAATGTCCTTTTCAATGGTACAGTGTGTCTTTGCCACGTACAGAAGTGAAATTTTTCATTATATAACTCATAAACTAACACATTAACAAGTATAAGAAAATAAGAGAAAGCATGTAACTTCCATTAAGAGACAGACAGAAAACCCACCTTTGCCAGTCTTGCTAATGATAGAAGCTGCAAGGACCACCTGCACATAGAGAAATTCTCAGAAATAAGGAAAAAATTCTTTTTCTCAAACTTGAAACAATAATTTACGTTGTATGAAAGCTGAATGGGTTTTTTGTTTTTCTTCCGCATTTGCCATCCACTTTTCAATTTATTTTCATTTTTAGCATCTGAAATTTGCTTTGGGACCAAGGGTATTTTAGTGGGCCAATGCCAAATTTCATCATTTACTGTTCATGCCTGATGCCAAACAGGGCATGGGGTATCAGGATCAGCAATCTAAATCGAATAACGCACCGTTTCGCCAAAATTCATGATCTTCGGCAGGAAATTAAATTCAAAACGATTAATGTGACACAGATTGATTTAACAAGATTCGCATCAATAGTTATAAATAATTTCAATTCTCAATCAATTTAATCGCAATATTCGTTATCGGGCACAAGTTCTAAAATCAATGTCAAAATTGCAACAATCACACGTTCATCAGTTACTCTCAACTCACGAGTATGAGCTAAGCGGCGAATATACGATAAGAATTTAGAGATCTGTATTACTCATGCAATTACCTAATAAATGAAATTAACGGAAAAATATAGAGAGAAACTGATACCATCGTCGGGCTGAAAAATCAGATCCAACTGAGTTCGGAATCGGGTCCGATCAAAACAAACCAGATCCGAAGACAAAACAGATCCGAATTTTGCCTTTCCCTGCGTTGTCTTCGAACTGAGGGAAAAGGAGGACGGCGGCGGACTTCAGTGGCTGAGGGAGGGCGGTAGCTGTTCGGATGCAGCGAACTCGAATCGGCGACGAGTGCGGGAGAGATCTGACGACGACGACGAATCTGTGGTGCTGTTCGCCGGGGAAGACGGTTCTGTGGTGGAGGGAGGTGAGGGGTGTTCGAGGATTGAGGAGGCAACGGAGGACGGTGGCCTGGGGCTGACGGGAATTGAAGAGGAAGGCGAGAGAGAGTGGCTATTATATTATTATGAATATATTATTTTTAAATTAACATTTGTTAGAAATAATTTATTTTATTTATAATAATTTTAAGGGAAAAATATGTCCAGGCCCCAAAAACAGAAGAGCTTTGCTACAGGGACCCAAAATATGGGACTAATAAAGGGGACAAGTGATGTGTCCCCCTCCTATTGGATAATGAGTTGGCCATCATTAATGATGGCCAATTCATTATCCAATAGGAGGGGAACACCTCATTTGTCCCCTTTATTGGTCTCATATTTTATGTCCTTAAATAATTTTTCAAAACAGAAACTTCATGTGCTGCAGCCCCTCCTAGTTTACCTCATGTGCTTCAGCCTCTTGAAGTGTGACATTTTGTGCTGCAGCCCCTTTTTAACAATTATTACATGTCAGCTAAGCTAAAATCCCCAAAATAACATTATCCCCTCTCCTCAATCTTTCAAACCCAGTTCTCTCTCTCTCTCTCTCTCTCTCTCTCTCTCTCTTCTCTCTCTTTAAAAACAATGGCTTTTTTAAGCTAGTCGCCCTGGCCCTCGTCCTCCTCGCCGTCGCCACCTCCGCCCAGGCACCCAAGCCTCCCCCGAGTTCGCCTCCCCTCCTCTCCTCCGCCCGACCTCGTCGCGGTAGCTCGTCGCCGCTCCCCGTCTCGCCCTCGACTATGCCGGAGTTCGCCGCTGCGCCTGCCACTTTTGAACCCTATAGTATGGTAGGCTGGAGGAGGATGACCAAGAGAAAAGAGTGCATGATGCCCAAGAAAAGTGAAAAATGAAGGGGCTACAGGCACAAGGCCACTCTTTTTTTGGAATTTAATGAGAAGCCACTGCTTGTTAAGGAGACTGTTAGTCAAGATGGCGAAGAGATGCATGTTGGGTTTGAAATTTTAAGAGCTGATCTTGGTGTTGGAGCTGAGGAAGGAGGTGGCGAAGCTTTTTTTGATAAATTTAATATTGGTATTCTTATCTTTGCTTGGATTTTGTCATGGAGTATTCTCCCCGAAGAAATGTTGAATGCCTTAACTTGCAGGAATTTGATGCTAAAATTTGATGTTGGTATTCTTATCTTCGTTTGGATTTCATGTTCGTGTTAGTTCTAACTTAGTTCATGTTAGCTCTAAATAGTTAGTGTTCTAATTTAGAACTAACAAGAACTAAGTTAGAACTAACAGGAACTGAGTTAGAACTAACATAAACCCAGTTAGACCTAACATGAGTTAGAACTAATTAGAAAGCTGGAGTCGTGCTCAAGCCGTGAAATGCCGCGTGCGATGTCCTCAAGGAAGCAAAACACTTAAATAATTTGATTTGCATATAAGTTGGCTCCATAACCCGTATAATAGGTATCCAAACCGATGGTTCTGGGACTAAATTCATACCACAAATGCTCTCATTCTCTACCCACTAATTTTTTTTGTCTTTCATGTTCCATGATCACATACTAATTTGGATTTAGCATTTTTATTTTATATGCTTTTCAGAATTAGTGCAGCATTATTCCAAAAACCGACGCCCAAATCCTGCTGTATCACGGCTGTTCCTCTCTTCGCTCCTTGCAAATCCTTGTCGTGTTGTTAACAACGTCGACACGATCACTGAAATCACCATATTCTTTCGATAATTAATTCACTAATCAATGCATAATGCGCATTTGGGAGTTTGCAACATCTGCAGAAAGTTTTCTTGTGCCATTTCGTAACTATCATTGTATAAATTAGAACTAACTTGGTATAAAATAGAACTAACATTGTATAAATTAGAACTAACTTGGTATAAATTAGAACTAACATGGTATAAATTAGAACTAACGTGGTTAAAATTAGAACCAATTTGTTATAAATTAGAACTAACTTGTTATAAAATAGAACTAATATGGTTAAAATTAGAACTAACGTGGTATAAAATAGAACTAACTTGGTATAAATTAGAACTAACACGGTATAAAATAGAACTAACAACTTGGTATAAATTAGAACTAACGCGGTATAAAATAGAACTAACGTGGTATAAATTAGAACTAACTTGGTATAAATTAGAACTAACGCGGTATAAAATAGAACTAACGTGGTATAAATTAGAACTAACTTGGTATAAATTAGAACTAACGTGGTATAAAATAGAACTAACATGGTGTAAATTAGAACTAATGCGGTATAAAATAGAACTAACATGGTATAAATTAGAACTAACTTGGTATAAATTAGAACTAACGCGGTATAAAATAGAACTAACGTGGTATAAATTAGAACTAACATGGTATATAATAGAACTAACACTGTGCAGATTAGAACTAACATGCTACATAATAGAACTAACACTGTATAGATTAGAACTAACACGCTACAGAATAGAACTAACACGCTACAGAATAGAACTAACACTATGTAGATTAGAACTAACACGCTACAGAATAGAACTAACACTGTGCAGATTAGAACTAACACGCTACAGAATAGAACTAACACTGTGTAGATTAGAACTAATACGCTACAGAATAGAACTAACACTGTGTAGATTAGAACTAACACGCTACAGAGTTAGTTCTATTTTTATACTAAGTTAGTTCTATTTTATACCATGTTAGTTCTATTTTATACCAAGTTAGATCTATTTTATACTAAGTTAGTTTTATGTTATAACAAGTTAGTTCTAATTTTAACCCCATTAGTTCTAATTTTAACCACTCTCCGTGCGCCTCTCTCATTTGGGTGTCGTGGGCTCCAACCAAACAAGTACCTAACAACAAATAATTACAACAAATCACAGGATTGTGATAGTTACGGAATAGCATTTTTATTTTATATGCTTTTCAGAATTAGTGCAGCATTATTCCAAAAACCGACGCCCAAATTCTGCTGTATCACGGTTGTTCCTCTCTTCGCTCCTTGCAAATCCTTGTCATGTTGTTAACAACGTCGACACGATCACTGAAATCACCATATTATTTCGATAATTAATTCACTAATCAATGCATAATGCGCATTTGGGAGTTTGCAACATATGCAGAAAGCTTTCTTGTGCTATTTCGTAACTATCATTGTATAAATTAGAGCTAACTTGGTATAAAATAGAACTAACATTATATAAATTAGAACTAACTTGGTATAAATTAGAACTAACGTGGTATAAATTAGAACTAACGTGATTAAAATTAGAACTAATTTGTTATAAATTAGAACTAATTGTTATAAAATAGAACTAATATGGTTAAAATTAGAACTAATGTGGTATAAAATAGAACTAACTTGGTATAAATTAGAACTAACGCGGTATAAAATAGAACTAACGTGGTATAAATTAGAACTAACTTGGTATAAATTAGAACTAACATGGTATAAAATAGAACTAATGTGGTATAAATTAGAACTAACATGGTATAGAATAGAACTAACAATGTGCAGATTAGAACTAACACGCTACAGAATAGAACTAATACTGTATAGATTAGAACTAACACGCTATAGAATAGAACTAACACTGTGTAGATTAGAACTACCACGCTACAGAATAGAACTAACACTGTGTAGATTAGAACTAACACGCTACAGAATAGAACTAACACTGTGTAGATTAGAACTAACACGCTACAGAGTTAGTTTTATTTTTATACTAAATTAGTTCTATTTTATACCACATTAGTTCTATTTTATACCGAGTTAGATATATTTTATACTAAGTTTTATGTTATAACAAGTTAGTTCCAATTTTAACCCCATTAGTTCTAATTTTAACCACTCTCTGTGCGCCTCTCTCATTTGGGTACCGTGGGCTCCAACCAAACAAGTATCTAACAACAAATCACAGGATTGTGATAGTTACGAAATGGCACAAGAAAGCTTTCTGCAGATGCTGTAAACTCCCAAATGCTCATTATGCATTGATTAGTGAATTAATTATCTAAAGAATATGGTGATTCCGGTGATCGTGTCGACGTTGTTAATAACACGACAAGGATTTGTAAGAAGCGAAGAGAGGAACAGCCGTGATACAGCAGAATTTGGGCGTCGGTTTTTGTGAATAATGCTGCACTAATTTTGAAAAGCATATAAAATAAAAATGCTAAATCCAAATTAGTATGTGATCATGGAACAGGAAAGACAAAAAAATCAGTGGGTAGAGAATGAGAGCTTTTGTGGTATGAATTTAGTCCCAGAACCACCGGTTTGGATACCTATTATACGGGTTATGGAGCCAACTTATATGCAAATCAAAATAGAAAAGGACAGCTATCAAGATTGTTTAATCTATGACATTACTCACGGGAACTTATATGCAAATCAAATTTAGAACACTAACTATTTAAAGCTAACATGAACTGAGTTAGAACTAACACGAACACGAAATCCAAGCGAAGATAAGAATACCAACATCAACTAACACGAACACGAAATCCAAGCGAAGATAAGAATACCAACATCAAATTTTAGCATCAAATTCCTGCAAGTTAAGGCATTCAACATTTCTTCAGGGAGAATACTCCATGACAAAATCCAAGCAAAGATAAGAATACCAATATCAAATTTATCAAAAAAAGCTTCGCCATCTCCTTCCTCAGCTCCAGCACCAAGAACAGCTACAAGAAAACTCACAATCAATAAATTAGTTGATCGGGTGGAGAGAACAGCTACAAGGACCAAAAGGAAACCGTTGATCGATCGATGAATGGAATTGGGGCACTGGATTTGGGGGCTTTAAATAGGCAAACAAAAATTTTAGGGTTAGAACAGCATACACGGGGTTTGATGTCGGCGGCACTCCTATCTTTGCTATTTATAGACGGCTTTCTCTCGACCACGCTGTTTGGGAATCTAGGTCTTCTCTAGGGGTTATTTAACTATTAGTCCCTCAGATATTTAATAGTTATATATGAGTCCCTAAAATCTTTTAAGTTGCTTGTAAGTCCCTCAAATCTTAAGGGCCTTGAAATTTGTTCCCTTAATGATGAAAATACCCCTTACCTTATGTTCTTCCAAAGCACTTTTATGTTCATAAAATCATTTGGTTACCAATTAAAAGAAGACATATAATCGCTATTTAACCACGTGCATGTGCAATGCACGTGGTTAAATATCAAATTTATGAAATAGATGTGTATAAAACTGGGATCAATATAATGTTATATATTTGCATACACAACATTTATTTTTTAAATTATATCAGACTTCATGTAACCAAACATACGAAATTTTAAAACTTAGCAAAGAAAAGTATAATCCCCACCATGGGGATTGTGTCACATCATTGATTATAATATAATAGCTAGTATATATATCTATATTATAATAGTAGTGGTGGGGATTGTGTCACATCATGTTCAAGGATCCAGATGATATCATTAAAGTGTATACTGATAGTATATCTATACTCACTTTATTTATAATACTATATATAGTATATATAGTATAATATATAAATATATAGCGTATATAGTTAGTATAGTAAGTTAGTAGTATATTAACTGTATATATGCATATATATAATAGTATGGTATAGGATATATATATCATTATAATATTGATACTAGTAATATATATATAGTTTATATATTACTGTATGGTAATAAACCTAACAATTGTTCTTTTCTTTGCTAAGTTTTAAAATTTCAGCATTTTTTGTGGTTTTGAAATTTGAGGGTGTGATTTGTAACTTTTAAAACTTTAGGATTTTTTTTAAATTACTTTTAAGTTTGGTAGTTGTAACTTCTATGTTTCATGTGTCGATGGTAATTTTTAAATATCACGATATTTCTTACAACTCTAAAATTTTGAGGCTGCTTTTTACAAGTGTTAAAATTGTAGATTAATTTTTTTTTAAAATTCAAATTTTAGCAATCTACCAATAGTTTTCAGATTTTATGTGTATTGGTTATAAATTTTTAAAACTTAGGGTAATCTCTTGAATTTTAAAAGAGTTTTTTCTACAATTTTTGTAACTTTCAGGTAAATTTCGGTAAATTTTAAAATTTTAGGTGCGTGCATGATGTAATATCTTGAATTCATCTTTTATTGTTTGCAAATTTTAAAAAATTTAAACTTTTAGGGTTATTTTTATAATTTGGACTTTTGAGGGTGTTTCTATAATTTTTGGGACATTGAAGGTGTTAATTGAAATTTTTAAATTCTTCGAATGCTACTATTAATTTCTTGATTTCATGTTTGTTGTTTTAAGTTTTGAAATGACAAAAATTTTCAGGTGCATTATGGTAATCCCTTGAATTCATCTATGTTGTTTGCAAGTTTTAAAATTTTAGAATTTCAAGTGCTTATTTGTAATTTTAACTTTTGAGTGTTTGCAAGTTTTAACTTTTTGAGATTTTGAGATGTTAACCGTAAATTTTAAATTCTTCGCAAACTGCTGTTAATTTCTTAATTTCATGTTGTTTTAAGTTTTTAGACGTCGGGATAGTTTTTATAATTTTAAAATTTTTAAGGTATTTTGTGTAATTTTAAAACTTTTTAGGTTTGTTGCAATACTTTATGTATTATATAGTACATTAACGACGTATAATTTCTTTATCTTAACAAACTAATACCATGAAGATGTTTTATATATTTTAATAATATTAATTTTTTAAATTGTTAAGCTATAGATAGTTCAAGTAGGACCAGGATAAGATGATTATGATTAGGATAGATTAAGATATAAATGAAATATTTAAAATAGTGAAGGGTAATATTAACCATAGAAAGATTTTTCCGAACTCGTGCTTTTAAGGGGAGTATGATCTTATTTGGTAATTTATAAAAGTCTTTGCTTACCGTTATCAATATATCTTTAATATATCATCAACTCCATAAATTTACCTGTAATAAATATCAGATTAAGATCAATTACAGAAATTATTAGACATGATATACAAATGTATTATGTTAATTAAAAATAGAACAGAATATCACATCAGATTAAGATAAGGATAACAACTTACAAAAATTATTAAGATAAATATGAACAATAGAGGACATTAGGACAATACATATAAATTTGCCACTTATGCCTATGTTGCAATGCGTATGTACTCCACAAATAATAAGAAAGAATCCCTATTCTCAAGTGCGACGAATAATAATCGCCAATTCTAGAAATCAGTGTACACTTTCTCAATTACATATACAAAATATAGAAAAACGCACCATATACAAAACATAATGTTTAAAAAATTTATACGAGTTGCATAATTGAACTTGGTTGGTTAAAATAGAAACTATAACGATGTCATTATCATTTCCGTATGTTGACAATTATCAACTAGTGCACATATAGGCTACGGCCAATTAAATATGAAAATAGAATTAATGATTTACATGTAACATATAGAACAAATTCTGAATAATCAAAACTTCTAAAAAATCTAGACAACAAAAATCACCACAAATTTCAACATATAGAATAACTTTGATAGATTTTTCTACACAGAAATCTAACCAAAAATTCAAGGAAAAAAATTGTATTATGCACAAATAATCTGGTGATAACAATGTTAGCCCTAATTTCAATATCCAGGTACCAGAATGCAGCGGTTTAAAAAGAAGTCTGGCATTTGCATGTCTACGTGTCAACGAATACTAAGCAAATATACCTCCAGAAACAGTTAACATGCAATAAAAGCTAAAAAACTGTAAATAAGTTTATATGCAATAAAAGCTAAAAAAAGTTAGTATCTTCCCAGTTTAGGAAAAATAAACAAAACTATAATCAAACACAAATAAGTAATTCCTCATAAATAACAAACAAACTCAAATTTTCCCATGAGACCGGTAATAGGCTAAAAGATCAGACCTTGGTGACAAAACTCTGACGCTGCACCACCTACCGTCTGTCTTCGAGATCAATCGCATGAAAGATGAAAGATGATAGAACTGAGAGCATTAAAGAATGAAATTATCAATCTTTAAAGGCTAATTCAACAAATCTGAAAAAAAAAAATATTTACCTAAAACCGTGAACGACGACGAGCTTCGAGGGAGGAGTCGACGACGAGCTTCGAGGGAGGAGTCGACGACGAGATTCAAGGAACGACGAGCTTGGAGGGAGTTTTGAACAACAAGTATATGGAGAACCGTGAAAAATCTAGCCCTAGAATAATTCAATTGGAGTCGGATCTGAAGGAGGAGAGGGAAAGAAAGAGGAGTGAGGAGCCGATCACTTGATCAGATCTGAAGGAGGAGGCCGATAGAATCAAAAGAGAAATTCTATTCATTTATAAACCAAATCGAACATATTTATTATGGGCATCATGGGTATCATTTGTAAAAAAATATTTACATAATAAATATTTGCAATAAGTTCAATTAATAGGACTATTGAACCAACCAAACAGTTAATGAACTATCGAACATACATTTGGTTAAATTATATTAAAAATTTATCGAATTAGTAAATTACTGAATCAAACATATCTTAGGTTAAATTCTATTCATTTATAAACCAAATACTAAAAATTATTTGTTTAGTAGTAAATGAAATATCGCTTCGAACTTGATCTAATATATAAGCGAATAATAACTAAATATTAATTAATTTTTCGATTCGCTTCTACCACTATACTTAATTTATAGCAGAATATTAAAATTATTTATAGCAGAATACTTAATTTTGTTAACATGATCAATATTTGCAGAATATATTTTAAAAAACGTGCTTTGCACGAGTCTAAATACTAGTTAAAATAAAACTAGTATGATGCATGTGCTTTGCACGTGTATCTATTTTCATATTTAATTTAAAAATAAAGGTTAAATGATAAATTCATTGAAAAATGTGTTTAATGTAAAACTCTATTTTTGGTATTGAAAATAATTTTGTGGGATTTAGAGGGCTAACCATTGTTTTGAAACTAAACATCTTCTCGTATTTCTTTTATTTACTGCAATTACTGCTCTTTGGCTCCAAGAATTCAATTGGAGATTCAATTGGAGTCGGATCTGAAGGAGGAGAGGGAAAGAAAGAGGAGTGAGGAGCCAATCACTTGATCAGATCTGAAGGAGGCGGCCGATAGAATCAAAATAGAAATCCTATTCATTTATAAACCAAATCAAACAGTTAATAAATATTTATATGTGTATCATGGGTATCATTTGTAAAAAATATTTACATAATAAATATTTACAATAAGTTCAATTAATAGGACTACCGAATCAAACAGTTAATGAACTATCAAACATACATTTGGTTAAATTTTATTAAAAGAAAGACAATTTCCTACTTTTTCAGAAATAAAAATCTTGAGAGAGAGAACCTCTAATTCTGTGAGCAAAGCACCACAGCTGGTCTCCATGCTAACACTAATCCCACCATCCTCGTGAATTAGAAGAGAGAGAGAGAGAGAGAGAGAGAGAGAGAGAGAGAGAGAGAGAGAGAAGGGCTGTAGCAAGGTGAAATGAAACACTGAAGAAGAAATAACCTTTATTAAGAAGGTGTTTTGAGAGAAGTGAAGGGAAATAAAGCGGCAATTAAGGGTCAGAAACAGAAACTATTCCTCCTATGGTCGCAATAACAATTCTTTCAGAGCAAGAGTTTAAACCATCATTCTATTATTTCAATCTTAAGCCCTTCTGGTTTGCCCTGTAAATCTATTAAACCATCATTCTATTATTTCAATTTATTAAGCCCCTATATTTTTTATTTTGAATCTATTTAGCCCCCATGTTGTTTCTCTATAACTAAAAAAATAGATTCAATAAGTCAAAAATACCCTTTTTAGTTATAGAGAAACACCATGGAGGCTAAATAGATTCAAAATAAAAAATATAGGAGCTTAATAGATTGAAATAATATATTGAGAGCTTAATAGATTTACAACACAAACCACAAGGGCTTTTCTGAGTTTGAACTCTTCAGAGCAATATAGGAGGGAGAAAAGAAACCTTAAAAGGTCAAGTACCTTCCTGCCCTCGACCTTCAACCAAACAAGAAGTCTAAAAGTAAATTTTGCTCTTTCGTCCCATAACACTCTTGAGTCCTAGGGGTGTTAACGGAGCGGATACGGCTCGAATATGGCACTTACCATATCCATATCCGCTTACCCATCTCGGATACGGATATACATCGGTAAAAAACAATTCATATCCATATCCGTCAAAATCGGATACGGTTACGGATATAGATGCGAATATATAAACGGATATGCATGCGGATACAAAAAGGATATGAGAAAACTAGATAGTATTCAGAAAATTATAATCATGTGATACAAAAAGAGTTCGTTAATATGTTCATTATGATTGAAAAGCTAAGATTAGACATTTTGATCATCAAAATTAACCACAAATCCATAATCTAATAATCGAAACTATCGTAAGAGTATGACCAATATGTATTCGGATATTTTCAGATACGGATACAGATATTTCGCTACAAAACCATATCCGTAATCATATCCTATCGGTAATAGATTTGAGTAAACATATTCGTATCCTAACGGATACGGTTACGGATATTTCCTCGGATACGGTCTCGCACCCCTATTCTTGACTCCCTATTCTCTACTTTCCTCTATACCCTTACCAAATCAGAAAGGATAACGACAAAAGATAACGAAAGAGGTATACTATCACACGATTTAGAAAAATGTACAATCAAGAAAACAGAGTGGTAAAGTCGACGTACTCTGAGATAGAATAATGGATCTCACAACAAGTGTGCAACAAACAGAACATTGAGACTCCGTTAAGCACATAAAAAACTTCCATGTATATCTTCCACTCTTCCAAAACTAAAAGAAACAGCAAGAAACATAATGATCCACATCCTGAACAAAAAAGGAAAACCCTCGTAGCTTAAATCAAATCCACATCCAATGTCAAATGGGTAACCATTTTCCCCTTCTAAACTCAAACCACCTCGTAATTGTCTGCTATCAGCTGTATCCTTTGAGCATACTTTGGAGGAGGACCACCTCTAATCGGTATGACATTTCCAACCTGCAAAAAATTACAAAGCTCGTGTTAAAATACATGGACATCTTCCAAATCGCCATCTCCGCCTCTTTAATCCGCAGTTTTCAAACCAAAAAACAAACATTGAGAAAATCCACAGTCAAAGGAAGACAATGGTGTGTATATTGATGGTTAAAGCAAGCTAAAACAAGAACAATGAGTTACAAACTGCAGCAAAGATATCTTTCAAGGATTATTGATCATATGGAGAAGCTTGCAAATTGCATGTGATGCTTTATATAATTGCATGAAGGGGGACGTTCAAAGAAGTAGGAACTAACAAACAAATCTTTACAGGGGAATAAATAATAAAGTTTACCAAATTTAATGGAATGAACCCTAATAATTATATCTAATAGAATAAACCCAAATGGATGGGAGCTTCATATTAGATCTAATGTGCTTACTTGGAACAGTCAATAGTGGTCCAATCACAAAACACAACATAAAAATATTAGAAGGAAAAATTAACTTTGTGGCTCTCAAAAAAGGTGATTGGAGAGATGGAACAGGATACGTTTTACTGTAAAAAAAAAAGACGGGAGAGGTCCTAATAACTCCTACTAAAGGATATAAAGATGTTAAGAACAACTGCTACTTCACAAGAATTACATTACCAAGGAAATACAGTGAATGCTATATGACAAATGCAATAAAAGCAGATAGTCAAGTGTGCAACCTTTACGTCACTGAAAGTGTTGGCCGCGGTAAACTTGATTGCGATGGGGAAGAATGAAGATGGATCAGCAGGAGGCACGACAAACTCCATGGATCCACTGTCAACAATGACAAGTTGAATGAATCATTTAAAAAATAAATCTCTGAAAGAGCTCCCATTACAGATTTATTCCTAGACATGATTATATTACCTCCGGTTAGTATTATCGACGAGAAGGATTGACCATTCCAATGTCGAATTCCTTGCATCATACCTGAAATTGAGATATCAAAGGGCAGAACCACTGGTGGAAAAACTGATATTATCTAAATATATCTGAATCTAAATGGCCATTGTTCTACCTTACAATCTTGGCCAAAGTAAATAATGTACTGAAGACTTAAGATATTAAACTCCAAACAGGATAAATACATTTTCCTCATCAGTTAGAGAAATGGTGAAGGATTCGTAAAATTCTAAAGTGGTTAAAATATTAATTCTGGCTTTTTCATTCTAAAGCAATCACACAACACATACACACACTCCACTCAACCGGTGGGAGGCATGTCCAGTGCAAAATGGTTATGAAGAAGAAAACAAAGAATCAGAATTCAGAATCTATTTACATTTGCAAAAAGGAAACATCAACTTTACCTCCATTCTCCATCTATCTGCCTTACACTAGGTGGTTCTCGACTTGCAGGAAGAGGTATAGTTATCAAAACATTTTGCAGGTCAAACGTCTCAAAAGCTTCATATTCAATATTAACAAACGTCTCACTTCCAGAAACAGTGGGCCAGCAGTTAACTGCACATAGATACAATCAATCAGTAAGCAGTGCTGAAAATGTTAAAATGAACATTGTTTAAGATAAGATGACTTCAAAATGTAAACCCACCAGTCAATGGCAAAGAGGCCTCATTCATGCCTTGGATTCTCCACTTGATCAAATTAACATCATTTTGACCAGTGGGGAAAGGCCTGTTTGGATCCTTCAGGCCTACTATATGATTGTTGTTGAACAACTCTTTGTTAATGTTAGGATGAGTCTTGAAGCTGAGACCAGGCATCTCTTGGTTTTCGATCTGAAAAATGCACATCATATACAAATTACTCAATAATCCACATATAAATAAAATTTTCGAAACAAAAAGGAAAAATCTTCACAGACGCAACGAAGAGAACAAATCCTTCTACTACAAGAAAGCCTCCACCACAAATTTTTGGAGACAGACAGGAAATCTGAATTGCAAAAATCTACAATTTTTCAGCTGACAACAAACTTTCTTTGTAAGTAATTAGAAGAAAATATGCAGAAATCTACAAGCCTTTCAACTGACAACAAACTTTCTTAGTATGTAAAGTAAACAAAACATACATAGGAACCGACATTATCATGTACCACTAATAAGACTAACTACGACAAGATGATGCAAGGTGGCTACTGAGATTGTTACTGGTTATCCATCATCGCTTATTGATTACAAAGAAAACCCTATTTCTTACTTCATATGAAAATTGAATATTAACACTTAGAATAAATTAAATTACAATAGGATACGAAAGGATAAACACTCCATGAAGTCAAACCTTAAAAAAAACAAAATGCAGCCAAAGTAGCAATTTATGAGAGAAATGCAGTTACAAAGGAAGGCCTTTTTTGTAATAGGTGTTTCTTAAAAACATGGGAACCTTTATGAGAGAAATGCAGTTACAAAGGAAGGCCTTTTTTGTAATAGGTGTTTCTTAAAAACATGGGAACCAACATGTCAGTTAACCTGTCAAATAAGAATGCCTTTTTTGTAATAGGTGTTTCTTAAAAACATGGGAACCAACATGTCAGTTAACCTGTCAAATAAGAACGTATAAATACATTTTCAACAATGGTGCTCCTTGAGAATTAAAAAAGCAAGATCACATAGGTTGCAAACAGGAAAAAGTAATTATCAAAAACCTTCTCAGATATACGACTGATTAGCAAAGAGAGAAAGAATGGACCTAAAATCATGAGTTTCTTTGTAGTTATATTGGTGATGTAAATGCATCTAAGCATCTAAATCAATAAAATAAACAGAAGGTAAAAACATCAAGGAACAAAAACATTCTGATGTTAGATTCTGCAATTCGGAAAATTGAGTATTTTCTTGAAATATTAATCAGTCAAAGGCATTTGTTTAATTTACACTAATGCCAGTTATCCAGGTTGAAGGTATGCTTGATCTTCAGAAGCCACTAAAGTACGACAATGAAAAAGCATATTAATCACACAGGAAGATATATGATACATGTGTGTGTGTGTGTGTGTGTGTGTGTGTACCAAACCATCTCTCCTAACTACAACATTGAGCCTTTCTTCAATAGTTAATGTAATGGGATCTGTCAGTGGAAGAGATGACCTGGACTGCAAAGCAACAGGTGGCACATCCTCAAGAATAACTTCCCCTTCAGCTTTGAGTGAATTCATTAACTGACTCGTCTTTTGTGTCTTGCCAAGCTGCATACCAAGACCTTTAGAGGGAGCTGTCGCAGTTGAAGGTGGACGACCTGGATTTTCAGATAGCTTCTTAGGAAAAACAAGAGAGCAATAATAAAACTTATGATAATTTGAGGTTTTAATAGCTAAAAGATGAGAACAAGTTTTGTGGGTAAGAAGTTATGGTGCTTAAAATATAAATGACATAGAAGCCTAAGTATAATTGTGTATGAAATTATTAAGTGATATATGAATCTCAACTAGTATGATATAAGAATAATGCACAAGTCTGTTACAGAAACATACCAAGTAATTTTGAGTTTTGTCACTTGTTCACAAAGTGCCCACACACACTATGTTCCAATATATCATTCATTTAAGATGATTTTTCAGGTCTATAGAAATGGCAAACATAATATGATATATAGACTTTGAAAAAGAATCAAAATCGAATCTGATTCACTGAAACAAATTTTTATGTCTAGGACTTGATTGGGGTTTTTATACTTAGTTATAAATTAAATTGATTTTACAAGAGAACCCGAATAGAATTGAAACTATACCCAAAAAAAAGTTAAGGATAAGCTGACTCATTGACAAAATCCTTAATGATCCCAAAGCTCAGGGTAAAGGGTTTAGAGAGAGCCAGGCACCCACCAACATGAATTCAGACACACTTCTTTGTTCACTGACGTACAAATCTCCCTTCTCCAGGATGTTGCTCCACGGGTTCAATTAAGCAACACCATGTTGTTGGCTTAACTTCACAACTATTATCTGATGATCCCACTAAACCCATAACATTTTGCAAGTGGTAACAGTGATGTACACACTCATGAATATAAAAAAAACACAGTTTATATTGTCAGTCCTGCATCCAATACCATGTAAATGTAACTCTGAAGAACAATTCACTTTGCAGCAACTCAGGCTGAATCTTGCAAATTAAGATAATATTTCTTCTAGCAAAGAATTTTACTGCCACTTGAAATGGTTTTTCTCTTCCTATGAATTGCACTATTTTGCATAATTTACATTTAATACTATTATTACATAATGAGTTTACATAAGAGAATGTACGTTGAACATACAAGTCATCAGAAAGAAGAGTCATTAAAGTGAATGAAGTACTATAATCCAAAATACAACCAACAATTAAGCTTGTTACATAGACAAAGGAAACAAAATTATCAAGCATGTCACTACATGCAATGATCAAGTCAACAGAATGTTTCCAAGAAATTTAACGATGCTTTTAGGTGATAAACAGAAGTCATAGAGTTGAAACCTTTAGACTTGCTAGAGAATGATTCCACATCTGAGCTTAATCCGAAGCCAGAACCACTTCCAAAACCGCCGCTGTTGCTAGAAATACTCATGTCACTGAAACTACTTTCAATTCTTCTCGGACCTGACATAGCCATAAATCCTCCTTTATCACCTCTGTTCTTCTCAATCTGCGACATTATGAAAAAAAAATCATAAACATAACATCATTCTGCAATGTATTTTTCAAGAGAATGCTAAACGCTATTGAAATAAAAGGGAAATATGCAACAAATACACAACATAGATAACTATTAGAACATATGTAGAGCATTGGATATGACACGATTGTTGAAGACAAAATTAGCATAGATGCATAAGAAGAAAATTTTAGTTAAAATTCAAATCGATTAACCAGCGATATATGCTTCATTGTTGGGGTTTCACATAGTATGTGCATGTCAAACATAAAGGTCTGTGCATAAATGATTAGGCAGTCTCAATTGATCAAGAGGATGCTCTCTAATTATCCACATCTCTTTCTCTAGCTCATCTATGTGACTATATTGTGCTTGCAGAACTATGAATATTAGTGGGTTAGCGATTCACTTGAACAACCTAGATAGCAAATGAAAATATGAGTTATGCAACAAGGAACATGAAATGATGCTGGTGGAGGAAGAAGATGAAACAGCATCTTGTGATGGCCAGGCAGAAATAGATGATAAACCATGGAAACCAATTTAGTTTTTTCTTAGTAGAGAATTTAGTAACCAATATGGCCGAGAATGAGGTGAAAAACATAATTTAATAGTACATCATTTTGATTAGTAAGCCTACGTGAGTTTGAGAACAAGAGTTCTGGTCAGGTGACCTATGGCCAAGAGGAAGACTTGGCATGTAACTGCAAGGCATGATTCTTGGCAACATTAGCTTTAGTGATCACAGATTTAACCTAAGAAAACAAGGTTCAAGTTAAACGCCTGATATCTCATGATTCAATTTCCACGGTATCATTCCATGAAGGCGCACAACCAAGAATAAATTTTAGAAAATAAGTTATAGCTCTTACTTGACGTCAGTGGCATAGAATGGTCATTCTATTATGTATAATAACAAGTGAATCTCATGAATAAAAAAATAATAATAATAACAAGCGAATCTCATGAACAACAAAGTTCAGTTTTTACATCCTGAAAGTCTCGCGAAAAATAGAGTATACGTGAATTCAATTAGTATAGTTGATCAGATATCATAAACCTTTATCCAGAATATTGAGGATGTCCTTGTCCTAAACCGACTGATTCAGAATCATTAATCAGAAAAAAAAATCACTCAATTATTAATTGTGTAAGCAACTAATTTTTTTTATATATTGATCTGGCTAGATGATCAGTATTAATATTCTCAAACCACAGTTTCAACCTAATGCGAGTTGAAAAGATTAGAAAATTACATAGGAATATTACATATTCATGGAAATACAAACCTTGCTTTTGTCAATCTCACTAGCCTTCCGCTTCATGACATCTTTAGTTTCATCTATCTTGCTCTGCATGAGCAGTTTATGCAACCTTTCCTCATGACTTTCCATTTCACAGTACTGCTTAACTTGCGCAACTGTCACATTTTCTTTATGCCCAAGAGAAATAGCTTCATCAAAGGCAAAAATCAGCTCAAAAGCCATCTTGCAAACACCTTCTTCATCTAAACTGGGTGCATATTCAGGTACCTAAAAAGATTAAAGGATGATTCAATATTAACCTTCACATGTAACATGGAGAAATCCAACTATATTTTTTGATAAAAAAGGAACATTAAACTCTATTCAATACCATAGTGAGAAATTCTATATATGGTACTATCTCACTTCGCTTGCATACTTTTTACTAGTCTTAAAATTTAAAACTCAGTGTAAGGCAAAAGAAGTATACCAGTTTGGATAGCAGTCTCAGTGTATCCAGGTCTTCAAGAATGTTACTTTGTTTGTTGGTCACAAGCAGCAGATAAAGTAGTTCAATTGGTTGGTAAACATAGCGAACGTTCTCAGTCTCTACATAAGTGTGTTGCTTTCCAGTTCCCACTAACTTGGGAAATGCTGCAAGCAGTCCTTCTATCCTTATTCTGGACATATCAACAAACTGTCTCGAAACAAGTGCTGCAGTTCAGCCAAAATGAAATGCGAGTTCAGTTGAATCATTTTCTAATAATCAACAGGTAAAATTGGGTAAATGAGATTTGACGATGGCCCCAGGATTAAACTGACACAATAGACACCCAATCCCATTCTTATGTTATGCTAGCAGATTTGCAATATGATTAAGCAATGCGTGTAATGTAGAAAAGAAATCTCCATAGCAGCAAGAGTTACAAACTTAGTTAGGTAGCTCAATTTTTTTTTCAGAGAACAAATTGATCTTAATTTTTAGCAGTTACAGATGAGAGAATATTGAACAAAGTTTCAAGACAATAAAGATTTGTGCATGATATAGTGAATGTTTTTTGTACTTAAAATGTTGGGAAAGAAATGTAGATGTAGGAGATTAAAGAGAATAATGTGTCAAAAAGATCATTTGATGAAAAATAAGTGTACTTTATTAGCTTTATAAACTCACAAGAATTCCTCCTAAAGACATGGGTAACTGAGAAAAACCAAATTGGTGCTACAGGAGGTCCTAGGTTGAAGATCGGGTTAGAACGCAGACTAAAAAAGTACTCAAAAGGATGCCTACACCATAGAAATAGAAGGAAAATGTAACAAAAAAATGAAGATTCGGTGCATGCCAACAAATTTGCAATATTGACGAGGATAGGAAATCGCAACAACAGAATATGGTGGTTTCAATTTCTGGCCTACTATATAAAAAGGAAACGAATAGATATTTATAGGATTCCACTTTTTACTTGGAATAAGCACATATTGATTAAAATCCTTAAATTTTAAAAGTCATAAATGTCCTTTTCAATGGTACAGTGTGTCTTTGCCACGTACAGAAGTGAAATTTTTCATTATATAACTCATAAACTAACACATTAACAAGTATAAGAAAATAAGAGAAAGCATGTAACTTCCATTAAGAGACAGACAGAAAACCCACCTTTGCCAGTCTTGCTAATGATAGAAGCTGCAAGGACCACCTGCACATAGAGAAATTCTCAGATTTTGGCCGTTTTTAAACGTTTTCAAACTTTAAAAACTTGTCTTTTCAAGGGGTATATATAGGTTATTTGTTCAGAAAAATTGGAGAAATATACATACCCATAAGCTTTGATTCTTGAGCAATTTCCTAAGTGAAAAACATTCTGATTTTCTGAAAAAGAAGAGTTTCTGAAATTGCCTATATACTTTCATCAAAAACAAATCAATTAGGCAATTTTACAAAGATTAAAAGAATCCTAAGCCACTGCTGCACATTATTACACATTCAAGGCTTATAGGATCATTGTGTTCTTCTTCAACAAGTTTTCTCTCGGTTGTGAGAGGGTTAGTCTCTTGGGTTAGAGATTGGTGTTCAAATTGACAAGGAGTTTGTCAATTGGTGTTGCAATTTGCAGGAACTTGCAAATTGGTCAGGTTTGCATTTGATTTTGTAAGTTTATTCAAAATCATAGTGAAAACTCTCAAGCGGGATTTGCTTGGGGACTGGATGTACACCAGTTTGGTGGAACCAGTATAAAATCCTTGTGTTTGTGTTTGCAAATTTCTGAGATTGCCATTTTTTTCTTTGCAATTTATTATCTACTTTGCAATAATTTTAAAAGAACACTATTCACCCCCCCTCTAGTGTTCAAGTGTATCTATTTCAGATCCTACACTTTCTTCCTAGTTCCTGCTGCTGAAAGAGTTCTGCAACAAGAAGTTAAGTTGCAGAAAAGTGTTTTCAGTAAAATGACTCGCAGAATACCTGCCTGCAAATCATTTTGCAAATCTTACTGTAACATCTGCTGCTACTGTTTTGATTTGGGCATCCTATGTCATAATCAACATTAGTCTTTGGGTTGACTTCTAAACAAATGAAAGGAAAATTTTTCCTTCTCTTGCAGTTCCAAACAAGCAACTAGCAGAAGTATATAGAACACTACACATATATACACATGTTTATAAAATTTAAAAAGAGTTTAGCAGTTACTAAAAACTTCTTTTGAGAAATTATCATTGTGATACAACAACAAAATGCAAGGAGAAATTACAATATCATGAATGCATGGAATAGTGCTCGAGCTATAATTAAAATTTAAAACTCAGTGTAAGGCAAAAGAAGTATACCAGTTTGGATAGCAGTCTCAGTGTATCCAGGTCTTCAAGAATGTTACTTTGTTTGTTGGTCACAAGCAGCAGATAAAGTAGTTCAATTGGTTGGTAAACATAGCGAACGTTCTCAGTCTCTACATAAGTGTGTTGCTTTCCAGTTCCCACTAACTTGGGAAATGCTGCAAGCAGTCCTTCTATCCTTATTCTGGACATATCAACAAACTGTCTCGAAACAAGTGCTGCAGTTCAGCCAAAATGAAATGCGAGTTCAGTTGAATCATTTTCTAATAATCAACAGGTAAAATTGGGTAAATGAGATTTGACGATGGCCCCAGGATTAAACTGACACAATAGACACCCAATCCCATTCTTATGTTATGCTAGCAGATTTGCAATATGATTAAGCAATGCGTGTAATGTAGAAAAGAAATCTCCATAGCAGCAAGAGTTACAAACTTAGTTAGGTAGCTCAATTTTTTTTTCAGAGAACAAATTGATCTTAATTTTTAGCAGTTACAGATGAGAGAATATTGAACAAAGTTTCAAGACAATAAAGATTTGTGCATGATATAGTGAATGTTTTTTGTACTTAAAATGTTGGGAAAGAAATGTAGATGTAGGAGATTAAAGAGAATAATGTGTCAAAAAGATCATTTGATGAAAAATAAGTGTACTTTATTAGCTTTATAAACTCACAAGAATTCCTCCTAAAGACATGGGTAACTGAGAAAAACCAAATTGGTGCTACAGGAGGTCCTAGGTTGAAGATCGGGTTAGAACGCAGACTAAAAAAGTACTCAAAAGGATGCCTACACCATAGAAATAGAAGGAAAATGTAACAAAAAAATGAAGATTCGGTGCATGCCAACAAATTTGCAATATTGACGAGGATAGGAAATCGCAACAACAGAATATGGTGGTTTCAATTTCTGGCCTACTATATAAAAAGGAAACGAATAGATATTTATAGGATTCCACTTTTTACTTGGAATAAGCACATATTGATTAAAATCCTTAAATTTTAAAAGTCATAAATGTCCTTTTCAATGGTACAGTGTGTCTTTGCCACGTACAGAAGTGAAATTTTTCATTATATAACTCATAAACTAACACATTAACAAGTATAAGAAAATAAGAGAAAGCATGTAACTTCCATTAAGAGACAGACAGAAAACCCACCTTTGCCAGTCTTGCTAATGATAGAAGCTGCAAGGACCACCTGCACATAGAGAAATTCTCAGAAATAAGAAAAAATTCTTTTTCTCAAACTTGAAACAATAATTTACATTGTATGAAAGCTGAATGGGTTTTTAGTTTTTCTTCCGCATTTGCCATCCACTTTTCAATTTATTTTCATTTTTAGCATCTGAAATTTGCTTTTGGACCAAGGGTATTTTAGGGGGCCAATGCCAAATTTCATCATTTACTGCCCATGCCTGATGCCAAACAGGGCATGGGGTCTACTAGAATCAGCGATCTAAATCGAATAACGCACCGTTTCGCCAAAATTCATGATCTTTCGGCAGGAAATTAAATTCAAAACGATTAATGTGACACAGATTGATTTAACAAGATTCGCATCAATAGTTATAAATAATTTCAATTCTCAATCAATTTAATCGCAATATTCGTTATCGGGCACAAGCTCTAAAATCAATATCAAAATTGCAACAATCGCACGTTCATCAGTTACTCTCAACTCACGAGTAAGAGCTAAGCGGCGAATATACGATAAGAATTTAGAGATCTGTATTACTCATGCAATTAACTAATAAATGAAATTAACGGAAAAAAACATAGAGAGAAACTGATACCATCGTCGGGCTGAAAATCAGATCCAACTGAGTTCGGAATCGGGTCCGATCAAAACAAACCAGATCCGAAGACAAATCAGATCCGAATTTTGCCTTTCCCTGCGTTGTCTTCGAACTGAGGGAAAAGGAGGACGGCGGCGGACTTCGGTGGCTGAGGGAGGGCGGTAGCTGTTCGGATGCAGCGAACTCGAATCGGCGACGAGTGCGGGAGAGATCTGACGACGACGACGAATCTGTGGTGCTGTTCGCCGGGGAAGACGGTTCTGTGGTGGAGGGAGGTGAGGGGTGTTCGGAGCTTGAGGAGGCAACGGAGGACGGTGGCTTGGGGCTGACGGGAATTGAAGAGAAAGGCAAGAGAGAGTGGCTATTATATTATTTTTAAATTAACATTTGTTAACAATAAATTATTTTATTTATAATAATGTTAATATTCCTATTGTCAATACGTTAGGATTTATTAATAGTAATTTAATAGTATATTAATAATTTATGATATAAATAAATATTATTATATTAAGAATATATTATTTTTACATTAACATTTGTTAGCAATAAATTATTCTATTTATTACATAATATATTGATATTTTATATTTTTTTACATTTACTATACAACATATTATTATAATATCCTTATTATATTGTTATTTTATTTTTTATTTTATAATTATTACTTTATTACAGTTTATTTAACTTTTTTATTTTTTATTAGCTTATTTATATTTTTTTATTACTTATTGTTATATAATACATTGTTAACATATTAAATACTAGTATTTAATATGTTATTATATTGTTATATACGATATTTTATTTATTATATTTTTAAATAAATATTATTAATATATTAGATTAACTATAATATAGTATAGTATAGTATAATAAGAATGATGATAATAACTCTATATTAATTATATTTAATATATTATGTTAAATATTATATTAACACTTTCTCAAACTCAAAACCAAAACACCAAACTTAAAAACACATTTTAGGTGTTTTGAAATAAGTGTTGTGTTTTTGGTTTATGTGTTTTGAAATAAGTGTTGTGTTTTTTGTTTAAAAATGATTTAGTTCAAAAAACACTATGGTTTCCGAACGCATGATGTTTTGTTTTTGGCAAAAACATCATGGAAACAAGTAAAACACAATGGTATCCAAACGGATGGTTTTTTTCGTTTTTTGGGGATTGGGATTGAGTGTTGAATGATGATGTTAAGAATTTGGAGGACAGCTCATCCCCTTAAGTTACTAGATTCAACGGGAAAAAAGACGGTTTGAATTTGTTTGTTGGGCTACTACATGGGCCTTCTCAGAAATGGGATTTTCGGATTTTTTTTTCACTATTTTGTTGATTGTTCAAACAGACAAATTTTTTTAAAAAAAAACTTTTTTCAATTTTATATAGCAAATCCGACAACTTCTCAAAATAATCTGTAAAACCGACCATTTTCTTCGGAAAATGGTCTGTTTTGCAGCCGTGTAGTTTTTCAAATGCCAGAAATGCACNGCAATTCCCCCATCCTCCATCTTTCATCATGGACCCCACACCCGCCCCCTCGGGCCTCACCGGGTCTCGCTATCCATCACAACCCCGCTGAAGATCGCCCTTAACGGCGCAAACCACCACCGACGCCGGCACGTTCGTCCTCTTCGAAACTCTAACCACCTTCTCCAGTCCCTACCTCGATCCGGCAGCGGGGCAAGTGTGCAACCCTCCACATTGAAGACCTCGGCTATCTTGATGTTCATCTCCTTGGCCGACACATCGAGATCCTTCGTCAGCAGTTTCATCGAGACGGATGTCTGGATGACGCTAAGGCCGAGGATGCTGAGGGATCGGAAGTTCTCATGGGAGTAGGATGAGTGAGTCATCGCTCGACGGAGGAGATCGACGGATTGGAACTCGTAGCTGCGGTCAAAAGAAGGGGGGAAGATCAGATTTTTTTTCCAATAAAAATATGATTTTGAATGGAGCGAGAGTTAAAAACGGAGATTAGGGTGTAAAAGAATCAAATGCACGCTGGTCCCGTGCATTTTAATTGCTGGCACGGCTGCAAAACCGACTCTTTTCCGAAGAAATAGGTTGTTTTTGCAACTTATTTTGAGAAGTGGTTGGTTTTGCTATATAAAATTAAAAAAATGGTACTTTTAAAAATTTGTCCTTGTTAAAACTGATTCGAAAGCAAACCGGTTTACTTCAGTTTATTTTTTGGACCCTAAATTGACTAAATTGTGAACCGGGGAGAATTGGTTCATGACTAAACTGGTTCTTTTCGAAACTAGTTTAAGGAACAAGTGTGGCTCAATTTTAGCGAGTTGCCAAACACACATCCAGATTAAGTTGTTGCTTGTAGAAGAAACCTAATTGATTCCTTTACCTATCATGTTATTTCCATCACCAAATCAACTATGCGGTTGTTTTTATATTTGCGTATTCCACCGCATTGATGATAGTATAGCTTGTTACAGAGGATTTGGACTCGCTAGGGAGTGAGATAAGATATTGAGAATAGATTGGAGAATCGATTTAAATTCTTCAAGTTTTAATATTTTTCTCAACTTTATGTTTACATATGACAATCTTGACCAGAGTTGCACAAAGAAAGTAAAAGATATCTGAATCATAGAAAAAAAAAATTATGATTCTTTAATTGCACAGTTTATGTCTCTGAAAAGTTCCAGTAAAACCTTATTATGTTAGCTTAATTAAATTGCTTCTGCAGTTGAAAACCTTATTATATAATTAGCTTAGTTAAATTGCTTCTGCAGTTGAAATTAAAATAACCTTCTAAAAACTCCAAGTACTATCTGGAAATTACTTAATTAAACTTTGTTTGTAGGCTTATGATAGGATTAATGTTAAAATCATAGTTCAAATTCTAAAATTTTCGTTACTTAATTCTAAATTTAGCGCCTACATTATTAACGTCATCTTTACCGTAAAAGTTATCTTTTATTTGCTAGCTCGTTGACAATAATTAAGAAATAATCAGCTATGATTTATCACTGGATAAAATATTTCATATCTATATACTATTACTAAAAGTTATTACCCTTCAATTCGCCACTTGGCAAAAATGCCACTTGGCAAAAATGGCTCATACCATTTTAAACAACACTTGGCAAACATATCAATTGCTATCTTCTTACAAGTGCCACTTGTCAAGTTTCTACAAAAGTTCTCCATATTAAATTTGAAATAAAAAATAAAAAGTTCTCCTTGAGATTTAAACTAACTCTCCCTGCCTTTTCAATTTTCCAAACAAGATGCTTCGTAAACTGTTTGAACGCTTCGTAAACTGTTTGAACTGTTTGTATTCTTTTGCTACATCAATTTTTGTATATTAAACAAATCCGTGCATCGCACGGGCCTGAAACTAGTTTATTCTAACAAGCCCAAATGTATAACAACCTTTTATGTAAAATTCTGACAACAATTTAGCCTAAAAGGGCAAATTAGGGAAAATTTGTGTCTAGACCCTAAAATAAGAATCACAATGTGACTTAGCCCATTGACTTAAGTCAAATGCGTCCAAACCTTTTTTTTAAGCTTTTCTTTCTTTCACCCTTTTTCTTTATCTTGTTCTAAATTATTCTTATCATATATTCATGTTTTCCTTCATTTCCCACGTTTAGCATTTTTCCTACCTCCTTAATTTATCCTCCCTTTTCTCTTCTTTCTTCCACTTCATCATTTTTCCTCTCGATCTCCTCCATCTTAATCGCATCGCCGTCCCTCTTTCTCTGTCTCTTCTTCCTTTTCCACTCATTCACTTTTTCCTTTTTCTCTCTTCAATCTCATCTCTCTACTTTAATTTCCTCCTCTTAATTTGCTCTCCAAACCTTGCTGCCTCCTCCTCTTTGATGGTTGATGATAAGCTTACATAATAGATGTTAGCTTTTAACCTATCAGTTGCTGAACCAAGCTGCATATATAATAGTTGTAGAAAACAGATGTTAGCTACAAGGACTAGAGGCCAGTTCATATAATAAACACCAATCTGTTAATCTTGACATCTAATTCATATAGTTAACATATGTCTATTAAATTTAACACTTAAGTCATATAGTTAACATCGATACGTTAAACTCAATAACTAAGTCACGGAATTAATATCTATTTGTTGAATCTATATGTTAACTTTAACTGTAAGTGTAAACTTCGATGTAACTTTAGGAGATAGTAGTTTTAGCCCAAAGGAGGTAGTCTTTGAGTGATGTGACAATGGTTGTGGGAGGAGGATAGATGGTTGCAAAGAGTTAAAATAATAAAAGAGAGAGCATAGCGGCAAAAAATTATTGAGAAATGGTGAGAAGAAAGACAAAGATGATGGAATGGGAGAGACGGTGGGAAAGAGAGAATGGTTAAGGATGAGAGGGAAGAAAACTACTCATGGATTCATGAGGGGGAAAAACATAAAAGGCTAAGGATGCGTAGTTTGATCAGCATTTAAAAAAAGAAAGTTTTTTCCGGGGTGTCAGGTAAAAAGTGTCCCTTTCACATAAAATTTACAATCAAAGGACTTGAGCATGTTGGCCAAAAGTGAATTTGTTTGGTCACATGAGATTTCTTACTTTGGGGGCTAGGCACAATTTTTCCTAAAAATGATCGCTAAAATAATTGTAGGGGTAAAATAAAATTTGTGATGATTTGAAACGTATCTTTGAAAAATGCCTACGCTTTGAGAGCAGAAGTAAGCCCAGTCAACATAAGCCCAAAAATGGGCCCAGAAAGGCCCCAGCCCAACATAGAATAAACTGATCAATGACGATTAAGAAATATGTGGCTCTCATCGTGCCAACGAAAAGCCCAAATCTGCACTGAACCCACAAACACCCAATCATGAGCCCATCATCGGCACCCTCAAATGGCCGCCGCCTCGCTGAGTGCTACAGAGCATGGGAAACGGACGCGTTGTGCTCGTGGGGAGGGGGCAGCCGGTTCCCTCCGATTTCTATGGGCCCATCTTGGTTTGCACTCGGAATGATGATCTTGAGGCGGTGCTTGAGTCCACTCCTGCTTCCCGATGGAACGGTAATTGCCCTAGTTTATTTGTGTTTTTTTTTTTTTTTGCTTAAAGCTTAGATTTTTGTTTGTCTTGAGATAAAAAGATTTGATTTTGTTGAGTTTTTTTGGTAGAAATTGTGCTGTTCTGGTGTTAATTGTAGCAATGCCATAGCCCGTATTCTAGCCTCTTCAAGAAAAATGTAGCCTTGTTTTTATTACTGGCCTCCATTGTATTTAATGTTTGTATAGCCTTCATGCTATTTGAACGAGGATTGTAATTCAATTAAAACCTACCATTTAAATTGAGTTTTGTCTGTGCCTTTCTCTTACATGAGCTGTTTCCCTTTGAGGAAGAAAAACCGTAGGTTCCTTTTGTAGTTTATCCTTTTATTCGATTGCAAGTTGCCGTGGCTGATATCAGTGTATTGATGCTTAACATGGTATCTAATTAAAACATCTTAAAACTTTTTATATTTGTCTTTTCTTTTTTTCTTTTTTTTAACATAGAGTATTGTCATTGTTTTTTCAAAATTTTCAGAAATGTCTGAAATCTCAATTTTATTGCAGATCTTGTATTTTTCCAGAACGGAATGCTTGATCCATGGCTTCAAAGCAAAGGGCTAAATGATGCCAACCAAGTTCTGGCTTATTTTGCTATATCAAAACTTGGAGAACCTCCTATTGATGGGAAAACCGATACTGATCCTGAAGGGCTGACCGCTGCCTTCGGCAAATGGGCGTCGGCGGTGGCTGCCCGGTTACATAGTGGAGGCCTCTCCTGCAAGGTATACTTCTGTGCGATTACATATGGTTCTACAGTTGTTTATATGTTTTGATTCAAATATTTCTCAAAATATACAATGAGGTGCAAGTTCTTCTGGCTGTAGGAACTAATAACATCGGAATGATTTTAATAAACTTTTGTTTGAAATTTATCATCCTTGTGGTATATGTTTGGAGATTAAGTTTAGCAATCTTCTTCTGCAACTTCTCTCAGATGTGAAATAAATTATATTCGTGCGACAGAATTTGGGTTGAAATTTGTTAATTTTAGTTTATTTCTTCACCCACCATATATTAATCTACAATTGTCAGTAATTTGGGTTGAAATTTGTTAATTTTAGTTTATTTCTTCACCCACCATATATTAATCTACAATTGTCAGTAACTCATACTATTGTGATTATGAGATATTTTATTTCTTCACCCACCATATATTAATCTACAATTGTCAGTAACTCATACTATTGTGATTATGAGATATAATATAAGGTTTCATGATTCCTACACAACGGTTTGAGTGTCTTAAGTTAAAATGATCTCTTGACACAATTATGCACAGATGTCATCTGTATACCATCACAACATTTTGGTGAGCGCTTATGCGTTTTAAAATTGACTTTCTTTAAGCAAAATTTCATATTGCTTCTAAAGACAGGATAAAGGAAATGCCGCTATGTGATTTATTATTGTATTTATTCAGTTCCAGTATCAGTATTGCAATTTATTCAGTTCCAGTCACAGGCTCATATCATCATATGGAGTGCTTGCATTCTAATTCTTGCCATTCTCTCAAAGAGGTTACTATTGTTATATGGCTTAGACATTATGAGTTGAGTTTTCAGTGCATCTAACGAGAAACAAAGAGCAACCGACTGATACTTAATTGAATCAAACATCTTTATGACAAGTATTCAAGTAGTTTCAATTGGATTTACAAGTCAATGACTTTTAACTTTGAGAAACAGTTAGTTTCCCATTACGAGCAACCAAAAGAGTCCTAATGGAGTTTGATGCTAGTTTCCATGTTTGATTGTGAAAGTGTACAGGTTCTTGAAAAGGAAGCTTTCCAGAAGCAGATGTTAGAGAAACTGATTTGGATTTCAGCATTCATGCTTGTTGGAGCTCGCCATCCAGGAGCTACGGTTGGTGTTGTGGAAAAGGATTACCGCTTCGAGGCAAGTCTCTTCGTGATTACAGAGTTAAATTCAATATGCTACTTTTTTATATTGTTTGCTGGTTCTATGTTTACACATGCAAATATACAGTGTCTTCTCCTATTTTAATATTTGGTGAGCATTTTAAAATAGGAACAGTTACTTTTTGTTGCCTCCTGATTATGTTTTAGAAATTCCACATTAGTGAGTTAATGGTTATTAATTTACAATCTTGTGCCTCAAAATTTGCAGTCCATAACTGCAGCATATTTAATATCGTTCACATGGAGATCCATTGTTGAAAGATGGTACAAAGATTTATTTGCTCAAGATTCCTTAGAAGCAGTGAGGTGTTCTAAGGGAGTTGAAGTGGGTAGGAGAATGGAAAACATCTATACCATAATAAAGCCAGATAATATACGAGAAATCTAATAATTATTTCAAAACATGCTCTTATCAAGGTAATTTATGTCAAAATGAAATGGCAGCTTTCGAGCATGCAAGTCGCTCAAAATTATTAGAGAAATACATGTTTTTTGGGGCATGAAACTATTCAAGATCTGGTAACCAATCAGCTGAAAAGTTGAATATGAGAAGGCATGGAAAGTATGTCTTCAATCAAGATAAAACATTATACTTGGCAAGGGCGGAGCCAAGGTCCTCTAATCTCCAGTATTTTGAAATTAGTCTCTCACTCATTGAAATTGCTATTAGATCCTTCAAATCATTAAATTATATAAAAATTAGTCCTCTAAATCATTGGCATTGGTATTAGGTTCCCAAATTCTCATGAGTTGTACCAAATTAATCATAATAATATCGGGGGACCTATTAGCATTTCAATGATTTACGGGACGACCTTTGAAATAATGTAAGAATTTAGGGATCTAATAGCAATTTTAATAATTTGAGGGACCAACTTCAAAAATAAGGATTTAAGTGCTGATATCGAAAGAACTTGTCTTAA